>NW_010973307.1:1940909-2117321 GCF_000737465.1 Haliaeetus leucocephalus | reverse complement strand
CAGCCGAGCCCAGCCGAGCCCAGCCGAGTCCAGCCGAGCCCAGCCGAGTCCAGCCGAACCCAGCCGAGCCCAGCCCAGGCAACCTGAACTGGAAAAAGCGAGGCTCAAACTGGTGGGCGAGCCCACGCCCCGTCACCCCCGGTGGTGTCTGCGGAGCAGGAGAGCTGGAAAGGGGGAGGAAGACACCGGGAGAGGGATATAAAGTCACCACAGGGCGGTTGGGGTGGGAAGGGACCTCCGGAGGTGAGCTGGGCCACCAGCTCTGCCCAAGCTGGGCCACCCGGAGCCGGTTGCCCGGACGGCTAATGAAGATCTCCAGGGATGGAGAGCACATGGATGGGAGATTCGTGGTTTACAGCTGTGACCATTAGGTGTCAAATAAAAAAATTCCTAGTCCTGAGAGCTGGTTTTATGCTGACCCCAAGCTGACCCGAGTGGAGGTAAAAAAATGAGGGAAAAGGGAGGAAAAATAAAAGTGCTGCTGCTGACTGCCCAGTTCCTGAGCTCCCATGGGGGACAAAACTCCTGATTTTGCTGCTGTGGACATGGAAGCATGGAGGAGAGGATGATTTTCCCCAGGGTTTGCAGCCTAAAGACAGTATGGCCTTGAGCCAGCCACCGGGGCAGCGAGATTTATGCCGTAAAAACAGGACCAAAATCTCTGGGCTCCAGAAAAGAAGCATTTGCACCCAAATGGCCTTTCAGGAGCCGTCTCTGGGCCCTTCAGCTGTGCCTGGGAAATGTCTGGGAGAGGCTTATGTAGCCTGGACCGGACTGTGCCAAAACCACGGCGATTGCTTCAGCTGTAAAGTCACCACGATCCCATGAGCGGGTTAATTTATGAGTACAGAGTACCTGTTTCCCCTCTTCCATCTCCGTGTCAGCTTGTTTATGCGGGTTTTGCTTCTCCAGCCTGTCGGGACTGTTCTTTTTTGATGGGTTTACTAGGGAAACAGACGGACTGCTTGTTCTGCAGTGAGAGGATCGCAGGAGAGGCAGCCCAGGAACGGGACATTCCGGCTCAGATAAGATCACTCCAGCCTGGGTGAAGCTTCGGCACATCCCGGCACCCATCTGCCGGCATGCGGGAGAGCCAGCGCTGCCAAAGTGAGGAGGGGAAACCTGCAGGGTGAAGAAGGTGGGCAGGGGACCTCCATTTTTCATGTTATCTCGCTCAAGGATCTGGATGGGATATGATCAGCAGCTCCCCTCCCCCTCAGTGACATCTTGCACTCATTTGACACCTCTCTAAGACATCTCCCCCTGTAAGACCCATAATACCACTTCGTCATCCTCCTCCAGTCCTTCAACTGGGAGGTGATTCTCCCCCTCTACTCCATTCTCATGAGTTCTGACCTGGAGTTCTCTGTTCAGCTCTGGGGCCCCCAACATAAGAAGGACATGGACCTGCTCAAGAGGGTCCTGAGGAGGCCACGGAGAAGATCGGGGGGCTGGAGCACCTCCCCTGTGTGGACAGGCTGAGAGAATTGGGGTTGTTCAGCCTGGAGAAGAGAAGGCTCCAGAAAGACCTTACTGCAGCCTGCCAGTACCTAAAGGGGGCCAACAAGAAAGCCAGAGAAGGACTTTCTACAAGGGCATGTAGTGATAGGACAAGGGGTAATGGCTTTAAACAGAAAGAGGGTGGATTTAGATCAGATATAAGGAGGAAGCTCTTCACTGTGAGGGTGGTGAGGCGCCGGAACAGGTTGCCCAGAGAAGTTGCAGATGCCCCATCCCTGGCAGTGTTCAAGGCCAGGTTGGATGGGGCTTTGAGCAACCTGGTCTAGTGGAAGGTGTCCCTGCCCGTGGGAGGGGGGCTGGACTTAGATGGTCTTTAAGGTCCCTTCCAACCCAAACCATACTATGATTATATGAAATCTCCAGGGATGCTCCGTGGCTGTGAGATGGAGGTCATGGCATGGCTTTTCCTCTTCCACCCATCTTTCCATTATTGCTCACGTGGGAGAAGTGGGAACACTCGGCTGAGTGCTGGCGATGGCCACGGCAAGGCTGGAGATGAGGTGGGAAGAAAAATACAACCCAAGCAGAAGGGCTTGGTGGGGTGGGACATCCCTGGTGCAACATGCACATTGCAACGCTGCTGGGTTGACTGCCCTTCTTTTCTGCCCTGATGAAGGCTTTTTCTCCCATTTATGTTCATGGCACACCCCGGGGCAGACTTGAGAAAGGCAAAGGGCAGCTCCGTGTGGGATAACTGCTCTCCTGGGTGGGTGCTGACAGCTTGTTTTGCACATCAAGCTTGGTGGATGCTGCACAGTGAGACCGTTTTGATTGCTAACTCCATGACCTGCTCTCAAGTGACCAGTACCTGCCAACCCATGCTTTGTAGTTCATCTCAGACTCATCCTGCTGCACTGCAGTCCCTGTTACTCCCTATCTTTGACATTTTACACCCTGAAATGAATCACCCTGTTCCCTTCAAGGCATAACCCAGGTGTGGTTGTGTTTGCCCAGGAGATCGCTCTCAACAGAGAGTTAAGACTAGGTTGTACCAGGCTGGGCTCGCCCTACCCTTCACAATCATCTGATACGATCCAGGCAGGCTTTGTGCCCTCAAACATATCCTGCATACCGTAATTCCCCACCCAAATATACATCATAGAATCACAGAATCACAGAATCATAGAATGGTTTGTGTTGCAAGGGTCATTTGAAGGTCATCTAGTCCAACCCCACTGCCATGAGCAGCGACATCTTCAACTAGATCAGGTTGCTCAGAGCCCCGTCCAACCTGAGCTTGAATGTTTTTGGGAATGGGGCATTGACCACCTCTCTGAGTAACCTGGGCCAGTGTCTCACCACCCTCAACATAAAAAATTTCTTCCTTATATCTAGTCTGATTCTACCCTCTTTCAGTTTAAAGCCATTACCCCTTGTCCTATTGCAACAGACCCTACTAAAAAGTCTGTCCCCATCTTTCTTATAGGCCCCCTTTAAGTACTGAAAGGCCACAATAAGGTCTTCCCAGAGCCTTCTCCAGGCTGAACAACCCCAACTCTCTCAGACTGTCCTCATAGGAGAGGTGTTCCAGCCCTTGGATTATTTTTGTGGCCTCCTCTGGACTCGTTCTAACAGGTCCATGTCCTGCTTGCATTGGGGGCTCCAGAGCTGGACATAGAGGGGCAGGATCACCTCCCTCGACCTTCTGGCCATATACATCCTCCCCATCATGCAACACAAACCCTGTTCTTGCAGACTGCAAACCATTCGTCCCATTATTTTGGGTGCTTTGAATGATCACTCAAAAAGAAGAGCTTGTTTTGGGGATCAGGGCCTCTCTTCACCAAGATGTACCCAAACACACCATGTCCAGACTGTTTTGCTCAGGAGGAACGTAGCAGCTTTGCAGTAAAGACACCTGAGATATCCAAATGGGATACAGAAAGCAGGTCAAGTCACCTTTTCCCTGTATTTGCCTGTGATAAAGAATATTGACTTGTTGTTGTCATAACTGGGTAAGAGAGGTTTTTTCTGTACCATGCATTGCTGTCTATTGAACTGCTTTCCACTGGACAAGAATGGATGCTGATGGTTTGGCAAGTTTTAGAAAAGATTGTAATACTAAGGATGGCAAAAAAAAATGTCAGTTTTGGAGAGGTTATAAACCTTCTTGCTTCAAAACAAAATCTCCAGCTAAGAGGGCTCAGGAGGGAAGTTTCTTTGTGATCCATAACTTATGCAGGGGTTTCTTTTATCTTCTGTAATAAGACACACTGGTGAGTTTCAAGGTGCTGGGTTTGTGCAATTGTTTTGAATCCTGCTTGCTTATTATTTCTA
Organism: Haliaeetus leucocephalus; assembly: GCF_000737465.1. Classification (NCBI taxonomy): domain Eukaryota; kingdom Metazoa; phylum Chordata; class Aves; order Accipitriformes; family Accipitridae; genus Haliaeetus; species Haliaeetus leucocephalus. The sequence continues at coordinate 2,113,523 of NW_010973307.1, read as the reverse complement.
ATAATTCAGAAAAAACCCAGCCCTAAAAGCTCTGGGTTACCAAGACCAGCCCCTGCAATCAGAGAGAAGCACTTCATAAAGTTATTTTTGCCATCTTCAGTTGCTCCTCCCATGTTGCACAAGGGGCATGTGGCAATTTGGGGTCAGGACTTCCCTGCCTCTTTGCGGTTTGCGTGGAGCAGAGAGCCCGTTGTGACAGTCAGATGATGATTGCTAATGTGGCTTACAAGAATTGCTGCAGCTTCCCATCTGCCAAAGCTGGACATCACTTGCTGAAGTGACCAGTGGATCCTGCCCCGTGACAGAAAGCAGATCCCAGAGATCCCCATATAGAGGTGATGATGCTTTGCATACAGATGGGTGAGTTCCAGGCAGGGAGGTGGAGAAAATCGGGGAGGGCGTGAAAAAGAGAAGGAACCAGCTGTCACTGTCTTTACTAACAGCCAGAACCCATGAGAGCAGATGAGCAGACCAAAATAGCAACACCAAACCTCAGGCGATCTATATCTGGGCCCTTCGGACTTCCCTGGAAACGTGGTCGGGTCGCCACCTTACGCAGACACGCTCTCATCTGCGCTCTCCAGAGCGTTGTTGATTGAGCCACTCCTCTGGTTTTGTTTGCTGGGGGAATTCATTTTTTGTTGTGCCTGGAGGCACAGCCTGCGTGGGTTTGTTTTGGTTTTTTTTTTATTAATTGCTTTATTTTTCTTCTGCACAGTAAGAGAAGAGAATGAATCTCCTGTGGGATCTGGGGTAGCTGTGCATCAGAAGCAGGACCTCAACAAGATTTTAGGCTCCCATCGCCATGCTAAGACCATGCTACCAGCATCTGGGAGGAAAAGCAGACACGTATGTGCTGGGCTCCTACTCTGGGAAGCAAGAAGGTGGCTACAATCCAGCCTAACATGCTGAAGGTCAGACTCTTAACTTCTTACCCACTTTACCATGCTTTCCTGGTGAGATAACAAAAGTCCCCGTTCATTTAAGTAAAGAAATTCCATTCATATGCATTGAGAGTTGTTTTCCGTGTTTTTCTTCTCTGCAGTTAGAAAAAATAAGAGCTAGATCAGTTTAAAGATTTACCAGAGTGCGTGGGAATAGCAAATACTTCAAGAAAATTATATCAGAAATGCCTGAGCTGGGTGCAGATGCAATCGGGTGAAATTCTCCAGCCTATATTGGGGAAAAGGTCAGATTAGAGGAAGGGTTCCTTCAGCATTAAATTACATGTCTTCCACATGTGGTCCTGAAGTGGTGAGAGTCAGGACAACTCTCCTCTTGCGAGAGTGAATTCCCTGGCTGGGGTTCAGCTCCTAGCTGCAGGAGACGCCAGCAAGGACAAACCCCTTTTATCCCTTGGAAAACTTAAAATTTACACTGACAAAAACATCTCGTAGGTGATCTTGCTTCTCTACATCGTTTCAATTATAAAAAGTGATTTTTTTTTTATTCGAAACATTTAATTCCATGTTATTATCCTTCCATTTTATTACAAATATATTTGAAACCTCAACTCCAGTGTGTTGCTTGGTGATAAGGTGACACTCCATTGAATTTGGGGTACTCTTCCCCCATTTTTGGAGCTGTGAAGGAGCCACAAGCCTCTCCTCTGCCCTCTATGGGTGAGACAAGGTTGCTCAGCATACAGGAGAGCTAATAGATGGCAACTTGAAAACTGAGTTGTGGCTTGAAAATTGACTTTTAGTTGAACTAAGGGGAAAAAAACCCCAAGAGTCTGGGAGGGATCACAGGGTACCCGTAAACGGATCTCAGAAACCAAGTGCACATGTGGATGCCAACGCACAGAGATGTGAGGAAGGGAGCAGAAAATGCACCCTGTGAACAGTCAGGGTGTTCTGGCCAGCACCCCTCGTGTGCAATTCGTCCATGGAAATTACTCCTGCATCCACCCATGATTCTTCTATTTCTCTGCGAGCTCTGTAGCCCCAGCCCTCCGTGTATTTTGGTGCTCAATTCCTATTTTTATCAGTGGATGGAAGGTGCTAAATGTCTCTGTGAGCCTGTGCTGCACCCTCCACTCCGTATCGCTGGGATGTGGCAGGGATGTGAATCCCTGGAAATCTTGTGAGGCATCCTAGGGAGTCCTAAAAGGGAAGGCGTCTGTTATCCTGGCGTTCTTCTCCATCTCTCTTCATCCCTTTGTCCTCCCTGGCCTGACCTGCTCCAATTAATTATTCAGGCAAGAGCCACAGCACAGCAGCAGTTGCTATAGGGCACTGTCATGAATAACAACAGGCGGCTATTTTTATCCCTAACTCTTATTACTTTGCGGTCAGGAGCGATGGGTCCCTGCCAGCTCTCTTCACACAGAGCTCGCTGACTTTGGCAGGAGGAGCGCCACAGTGATTTACGTCTTTATGGGCTGGGATTCATTTTGACCACCTAAATGTAGGTGAAATCTATGTGTGATCTAGATATATGTGTCTGAATCCCACCCTGGTACCCCTGTGTGCACTGCCAGCTGTACTCATGGGTTGCTTTGCATCAGTATTTTATCTTTTTCATCCATATTTTATCTGTAATAAAGCACGTAGACTGTGTTCATTGCTGGATTTAATAGCCTGTCTACTGCAGAGAGAGAAAAACCATCTCAGAGGTGAAATCTCACGCTGGGTTCTGACAACTTATATAGGATACACTATATTTCCTTTGGGGACTGATTCCCCCAGCCAGTTTATATCCTCACAGCTGATGTGCCCACTTAAATACCTTGCTGTGACCCAGTGAGTGTGGCAGGGGCACACCAAAGGCTTTCTCTGTTCACTCCTCCTTGTGCTACCCCCCCTCTTGTCAGCTGCAATGAAAATGAGAAATCTCCAGAAAATGATGGGAAGGGGTGGATTTGAGGAGAGTGTGAAGGGAAATCAGTGCTGCTGAGTGTGCAGAGGCAGGGAGGCTATTCTGGCTGTGGAGAGCAGCTCTGGAGCTAGCAGAACAACTTGGAAGCTTAAAAAAAACAAAAGGAAAAAAGGAAGGAAAACAAGACAGAAAAAAAGGAAAAAAAAGAAAAAGGATAAAAGAAGAAAAAAAAAAAAGGAAGACAGCAACAGAGCACAAGATACTTCATTTCTGCCAACCTGCCAAATTTACTGCTCCATCAAATTATACCAGAGGACAGTCCAAATGCCTGAGAAGGAAAATCTGAACTTTGATGCAGAATTACTTGAGAAAATCTCGCAGAAGCAGGACAAATACCCAGGACTTGGGCTACATACATCCTAAACTGGCCACAGTGGTTACCAGCAACATTTCCAATGATTTTCGAGGGATCTGGTGCAGGCACCCAACCAGAAAATGGGAAACGGGGCAGGGGCCGTTTCCTGCTCCTCTTCTGAAACACGAATGGAAGCTGCTCCCTCTGGTGAGATCGGGCAGCGTGACCGCTTGCTTTGCACAGCCAAACGGGTGAATATTTACTACTAACCCTGGAAAAACTGCTTTAGCTATAATATCATCCAGGGGACACAGCCAAGTTTGGATGTCCACTGTGCCTTGCCGATCAAAATAGTTTTGTCTAGCTTTTTAGTCTTTTTCTATTTTTAAACAGAGTTTAAATAAAGATTTTTAAGGGCATACTGAAAATATTTTTTAAGGGGGAGCAGCCAGTTTCCCTGTATGGAGCGGCACCGCTGTCTCCGCTTTCCCGTGACGGATTTCTGCCTGCAGCACATCTGGGAAGACCCACCCAAAAATCATCCTTTTCGTGGCGAACGCCACGGGACCTCTTGCTTTCACGTCTTCAGCCCCCCAACTCCTGCACTCGCGCTGGGCCACGTAAAAAACAAAAGCGAGGCCCAACCTCTATGCTTTGGGGCAAAACCACCCGGAAACGGGACTCCCCAAAATGCAGTGGAAAAATGAAGTTTTTTGGGTTTTTTTGTTTTTGTTTTTGTTTTTAAATAAAATGGTATTTTCGGCCGGTTCGTGACTTCCAAGCGCCGGGGCTGGGAGCCGGGCCGGGATCCCGGGGCTGATCCCCCGGGACTGATCCCCCGGGACCCCCGGCCCGGTTCACCGCAGCCCACGCCGGGCTCAGGCGAGCGCGCGTTCCCGCCCCACCCCCGCTTACGCCCCGCCCCTCCGCGCTTCTAATTGGCTGGCGCTGGCGCGCGTCTCGCTCGCCAACTCTATCGCTGTCCCATTGGCTGGCGCGGGGCGGTGCTGACCAATGAGGTGTGCCGCGGGGCGGGGAGGGAGGAGGAACTCTCGCTGGCTGGCGGGAAAGGCGCCCGGTTTTGGCGCCAAGCGGCAGCGCGGCGGTTCCCGGCGGCGGCGGGGGTCGGGTCCGATCGGATCGGGTCGGATCGCGGGCGCTGCCAGGGCCGGGTCGGTTCCCCTCGGCTCTTACCGCCTTCCCCCTTGCAGCGGCGGGATCTCCTCGGGTCCCCCCGGCCCGGTCTCCCCGAGCGGCCGGCAGTATGGCGGCGCCGGCGGGCGGGCTGGAGGACGCGGAGCTGCGGGAGGCCCAGCGCGACTATCTCGATTTTCTGGACGATGAGGTGAGGCCGGGAGCGGGGCTGCGCTGGGAGATGTGGGTGCTAAATCCTCTCCTCCCCCCCATCCATGCACCCGGAGGGTTGGGGAGCACCCGGTCCCTGCTCCCCCCCTCGCCCCTTCCCGCTCGGTCCGTGGGGCTAAAGGGAGTCGAGCTCTGCAGGAATCAGCTCCTGGGGTGGGGGAATGTCTCAGACAAGCGGTCATGCAAAGTGAGTTGGTTTTTTGGGGTGTTTCCCCCCCACCCTTTTTTGCAGGAAGATCAGGGGATTTACCACAGTAAAGTCCGGGACATGATCAGCGACAACCAGTATCGCCTCCTCGTCAGCATCAACGACCTGCGGCGGAAGAACGAGAAGAGAGCCAACCGGTTGGTGTGGGGCACCGGGGTTCGCCTTTGGCACTGCGCCCTTGGTGGGATTTCAGAGTTCCAGCCCTGGTCTGGCAGGTCCTTTGGGACAAGGATGGGCCAGACTTTGTCCTGTGCAGCAGGTGGACCTGCTCTCTCCCCCCCACGACACCCATCCCTTCCAAGCTTGCCCATGATTAGGCAAAAAACCTTTTGCAGCAAGCTGGGCTTAATTGCACGATGGAAATCATCCCCTTTTTTTAGGGTGCTCGGGGATGTTTTGGACCAGGCTTGCCAATCTGCTCGGGGACATGTGAGGTTTTTGAGATGTCGTTCGGTTTGTTCAGCTCTTGGCTGTTGGTGGCAGTGGACCTGACACAGACCTATGGTGGGCTTTGGGTTTTTTCACCTCTTGCTCCTAGTAACCTCATGGAGCGCATGGTGGCATGGGAGAAGTGTTGAGGAGGAAAGCAGAAGGGGCTGGTGGGTCTGCATCGTTACCTCCCGCTGTTGCAGGCTCTTGAGCAACGCCTTTGAGGAGCTGATCGCCTTCCAGCGCGCCCTGAAGGATTTCGTCGCCTCCGTCGATGCCACCTATGCCAAGCAGTACGAGGACTTCTACATCGGGCTGGAGGGCAGCTTCGGCTCCAAGCACGTGTCACCGCGGACGCTGACGGCCTGTTTCCTCAGCTGCATTGTCTGCGTGGAGGGCATCGTGACAAAATGTGAGACTGGGGAAAAACCCAGGGGCTTTGGGAGTGGTGGGCCCATGTGTTTGCTGCGGAGGGGCTGGAGTCCACCGGGAGCCATGGTACGTCCTGGCAACCTGGGCAAAGGGAACGGGGGGCTTAGCAGAAGGTCTTGAGTGTTGGGATGGGCTTTGAGCTCAGCAAATCCTGGCCGTGGTTGACAGTGGGTTGTGTCCCAAGTGCAGTTTAGCAGTGGCGACCCTGTTGGGGACTGTCTGCTGACAGAGGAGTGGGACATCCCTGCCCCTAACTCCTCTTTCTTCCAACCTCAGGCTCTCTGGTTCGTCCAAAGATTGTCCGGAGTGTCCATTATTGCCCAGCTACCAAGAAGACTATTGAGCGCCGATACACAGACCTGACCTCCCTGGACGCTTTCCCATCCAGCTCCGTCTACCCTACGAAGGTGAGGTGAAGTAGCCTTGAGGAAAGCATCAGCAGGTTCCTCTGGGGAGAACGTGCCAGCTCTGAGCCCAGGGCTCAAATCCCTGCGCATCCCTTCTCCCTCTGCCAGCATAGCCCATGGAGTAGTTAGAAGACACATCACGTGTGTGAAAGTCCCAGAGAGCTACTAGGAACACGTGAAGAAATTCTCTGTTGGACACAAGGCCACCAGACCCGCTAGTTCAGATGTTAGTTATGATCTTGGTTCTGCTGCAGCATGGTTTCTTGCGGGGGTTGTCAGCCAGTCTTGTTGTTTCTGGGACCCAGGTCAATGTGGGCATGCCTGTGCTGTCCTGGAGGGTGTATGCACCCTTGGGTAGAGGGTTAGCCCTGTATTTGGGAAGGTTGACCTGAGCTTTGTCCCCACTGCATGCAGCTTGGTGGTGTGTCACCACTGCCTGCAGAAGGGACAGGGCTTGGAGAGACCTAATGTACCAGCAGTGATGGTGTTGGCAGCTTTAGAATGGGGAGGGCTGTCGAGCTGGTGAACCCCAGCCTCTGGCAGTCCTGATAAAGCAAGCCTTTCCAGCAGTCTTGTGCATGTTGGGTGATGCAGCCTGTCTTCCCACTGCTCAGCTGACCCACCACTTCTCCCTGTGCGCCTGAAAAACGGTTCTAGTCTTTTTATTGGGGTTCTTCCTCTAGGACGAAGAGAATAACCCCCTGGAGACAGAGTTTGGCCTCTCGGTCTACAAGGACCATCAGACCATCACCATCCAGGAGATGCCGGAGAAGGCACCAGCAGGGCAGCTGCCACGCTCAGTGGATGTCATTCTGGATGATGACCTGGTGGACAAGGTGAAGCCTGGGGACCGCATCCAGGTGGTGGGGACGTACCGCTGCCTGCCGGGAAAGAAAGGGGGTTACACTTCAGGGACTTTCAGGTGAGCCTTCTTTTGTCTTGACTTCAGTCCTCCCACCCTTTTTAGTCGCGTCACGTCTCTGGAAGATGAGATCTAGGACAGGCAGGTGGCCATCACAGAGCTGGGTCAAACATGGGCTTAAATCAGTTGGAAGCGGTTTGCACCTTGGTCCTTAGCATTAGTGTGTAGCTGTCGGCCTCAGCTGTGCGCAGAGGGGGTTGGATGCTCTTAAAGATGCTCCGTTGATGGCCCAGTGCAGTCAGATAGAGGGGGCTACAGCTCTCAGAGCTTTCCAGCCCCCTCCAGGGCTTCGCAGAGCAAAGGATGACCCTGTGGAGGTTTCTGCTGTGTTGTTGCTGTGACTCTGTGGGCTTTGCACACCTGATCATGGCTGTGTCCCTTCTCCAGGACTATCCTCATTGCCTGCCATGTGAAGCAGATGAGCAAAGATGTCCGGCCTCTCTACTCTGCTGCCGATGTGGCCAAGATCAAGAGATTCAGCAAGAGTCGCTCCAAGGTATTGTAGTCTTACGTCTAGAAGGCAGGCTTGTATCAGAGCATGAGGTTTCAGCTAGAGCTGCTTTAAGGCTTGGCGTGTAGCTAAGGAGGTGTCTTGTTGGGTTGCAAGTTACTCTTCAACCCTCTTAGCAACGTTGCTGGATTTTTCCACTCACTTTCTTTGCATTTTCTGCTTAGGCTTTGATCAGGTCCTGTTTTTTTTTTTTGCTGCTGCTTCTGTACTGCTAGCAGAGTATCCTTCCTGGCAGCTCTGCTGTGCATAGCTGTCGAGACATTGATCTGTCTGTGCTGTGTGCTGCCAGCTTGTTGCCAGAGAATTTCCTCTGCAGGAGAAACGTCTCCCTCTTTCCTCTTCAAACCCCAAACCAGCATGAGTTATGGAGGTCTGCCCCAGCCTGGTCTTAATACTCAGACCTTTGCTTCATAGCGTGGAGAGAAGAAAGCCTTGCTCTCACAGGGGCTGCTGCTTCCAGTGCTTGCTTGGGTGACCGTGACAGTCAGGATGGTCTAGAACTTCACAGCCCCATTGAAAGAAAACTCTGGCAAATGGTCTTCTCCTTTCTAAATAATTTTCATCCATGTGGTTCTGATAGGAATAAGCTCCTTTTCTGTGCTGAAATGGACTTGTGGAGCATTGCATCTTGTTCTTATTATCTACAGTCCCTCTGATGGGCTGTGCTTTGCCTTTTCTGTCTTAGGATATCTTTGACCAGTTGGCAAGATCCCTTGCTCCCAGCATTCATGGGCATGAGTACATCAAGAAGGCCATTCTCTGCATGCTGCTCGGAGGGGTGGAGAAGGTCCTGGAGAACGGGAGCCGCATCCGAGGAGACATCAACATCTTGCTGATAGGTCTGGAAAGGCTGGGCAGAGGCACCCTCGGCTGGTGTTGTTGGGGGGTGAGATGAAAGAGCATTTTTCTGGACTTAGTTCCATGGAGTAACTGAGGTTAGACGGGACCTCCGGAGGCCCCTGGTCCAAGCGTGTGCGCAGGGCAGAGCTAGTGTCACTGGTAGATCAGGTGGCTTTGGGACTTGTCCACTTGGTTTTGAACATCTCCATGGATGGGATCCCACGATGTCTGTGGGCCACTGTCCCAGTGTTTGACCACCCTCAAGAAGATTTCTTTTTCTTCCACCGTGCAATTGGGATTTCCTGTGTTCCAAGTTGTCCCCGTTGCCACTGGTCCCGTCACTGTGCGCCTCTCAAAACTCTGACTCCATCTTCTCCACTTCTTCCCATTGGGTCATTAAAGGAAGGCAAGGAGATCATCTGATCACCTTCCTTTCCGAAGGCTGAACAAACCCACTTCTCTGCCCCCTTCTTTTTTCCCCACTGAGGAGCCCCAAACTGGACACGTTATCCAGGTGATGTGTGATTACGAAATGCAGCCTTCTCCATTTCAGGAGACCCTTCCGTTGCCAAGTCTCAGCTCCTGCGGTACGTGCTCTGCACCGCGCCCCGCGCCATCCCCACCACCGGCAGAGGCTCCTCCGGCGTCGGCCTGACCGCCGCCGTCACCACGGACCAAGAAACCGGTGAGGAGCAGGCTGGTTCCCAGTGGGAGCTCTCAGACGGATACTTGGGAGGAACTCTGCAAGATCCAGAGCTGCTGTTTGTTCTGCAGTGACGCTTGCGGGACTTGCTCCATCCAGAAGCTTTGTGGCAATGATAGTGGTGTTCAGGGGTATTTTCTCCACCTCTGTTAGGTGGTGGTCTTCTCTACTCCTCTTCTACTTGGTGTACCCTACGTGAGGGCTAGCAGCAGCCTGGATCTTGTTGTCTTCCTCATGGGCTTGCTCCTCAACCTAAGTGTCCTCCTCCTGCTGTCAAGTTGGGTAGGAGATGGGCAGCCCTGAGGATGCTGCTGCTCTTTGAGGCTTCTCCTAGCCACAGCGGTGGTACCATGGTGGAGGGAGGCGGCAGGGCAGGAGATGCGTGGGGCTGCCGAACGGTGATGGACCCTCTTTTTCTTCCACCCCAGGCGAACGGCGCCTGGAAGCAGGGGCCATGGTGTTGGCTGACCGGGGGGTGGTGTGCATTGACGAGTTCGACAAGATGTCCGACATCGACCGTACGGCCATCCACGAGGTGATGGAGCAGGGCCGCGTCACCATCGCCAAGGCTGGCATCCATGCCCGCCTCAATTCCCGCTGCAGCGTCCTGGCGGCGGCCAACCCCGTCTATGGCCGGGTGAGTGCTGGTGTCTGCTGGTCCTCTCCGTGGGGAAGGATGCTGGGAGCCGTCTTGGTGGAGGCGGCAGCTGGTAAAACCCAAAAGATCCACCCTCCCAAACCAGTGACTTGGTTCTTGCTGGGACTGGGATCCGTGGGGTGGTGAAGACTTGGTTGGTTTGGTCTCTTGCTGCTCGTGGCCATCCTGGAGGAGAGAGGGGCTCGCGGGGTTTCTTTCTCACCCCGGCTCGGTTCTGCCTGGGTGTCTCGGGGCAACCCAGTGGACCCTCACCCTGGTGACGAGCCTCAGTCTCGGTGTCTGATCTGGGACCACAAAAAACATGTTTTCCTTGCAAACAAGAGCTACACCCACCTTCCAGGATGGGGAATAGAGGCCTTACTGCTGCAGCAGGCTGGGTCTAGTGTGGTGTCCAGCTGCCTGGACATCCAGCCTTTAAGGCCTGGCCTGAGGAGGTCCTCCCAGCCTCCCTGGCAGCCAAAACTGGCCCGTGAGGGTCTCCTGTAACCCCTTCTATCATCCTCTTGCAGTACGACCAGTACAAGACACCCATGGAGAACATCGGCCTGCAGGACTCTCTGCTCTCCCGCTTCGACCTGCTCTTCATTGTGCTGGACCAGATGGACCCCGAGCAGGACAGGGAGATCTCGGACCACGTCCTGCGGATGCACCGCTACCGCAACCCCAACGAGCAGGACGGGGACGGTGAGTCGCTTGTAGCTGCAACCTCCTTGCTGCTCAGTCCTGTCCTTCCTTGGCGGGTGGCAGGTTTTTGCTTTCAGCATCCCTGGCCTTGTGAAGGGCTGCTTGTGGTGGCTTTTGGAAGTCGCTCCAGAGGTTAAAAGTCGGTTTTCTGTGACCTTCCCCTCTCCAGCCATGCCCCTGGGCAGCGCCGTGGAGATCCTGGCTACGGACGACCCCGACTTTGTGCAGGAGGAGGAACAGGAGCTCCAAGTGTACGAGAAGCATGATGACCTCCTGCACGGGCCCAACCGCCGCAAGTGAGTCCTTCATCCCACGTCCCCTGGAGCTTGCTGGGGGTTTCCAGCACTGTGAGTTGATGAGTTTGGCTCGAGTATCCAAGCGGTGGCTGATTGCCGGTGTGAGTGACGCCCCAGATGGTCCACGGGGAGGTACGTGGGCGGGATACCGAGGGACCCTTGCTCTGGGCTTGATCTCTGAAGCCGGGCAGGTGGAGAACATCTCCTGCAGCTGAATTCCCCACGTGCCTGGATGCCCACAAAGGGTAAAAAGGGGGAAGCCCACTTCTGCAAACACTCTTTGCCCGTCCCCGCCTTGGAGAACACGGGTGTGCATGCGTTACCTGCAGGGAGAAGATCGTCAGCATGGAGTTCATGAGGAAGTACATCCATGTAGCAAAGATGATTAAGCCCGTCTTGACCCAGGAGTCGGCGAGCTACATAGCGGAGGAGTACTCCCGCCTGCGCAGCCAGAGCCAGATGAACTCGGACATTGCCAGGGTGAGCCCCGGGAGCAGCTCCCTCTCAGGCCAGGAGGAGGGAAACTGAGGCACAGGCTCCCCTCTTCCCTTACGGGTGTTTTCCACCCTTGGTGGGATGCCACGGTGGGAGTCAGCTTTGCAGAACCACCTCTCTGTTCCCCACCAGACCTCCCCTGTCACGGCCCGTACCCTGGAGACCCTGATCCGCCTCTCCACAGCCCACGCCAAGGCCAGGATGAACAAGACCGTCGATCTGCAGGATGCTGAGGCAGCTTTGGAGCTGGTGCAGTTCGCCTACTTCAAAAAGGTGGGTGGGGAAGGTGTCCCTTGGTGCTCGGGGGGGGTCCTGAAGCTGTCAGCAGAAAGGGTGGGTTTGGTGCAGGCTGAGCACCCTGGGCTTCTGGTGGGTCCTTTCCTGGTGATAGTGTGGGATGAGGCCGCTGTGGTGGGATCTTGGATGGTCCCCTAAAAGCAGCTTGAGTGGAAAAGGGAGCCGAGTCCATCCTGTCTTTGCCACACAGGTGCTGGAGAAGGAGAAGAAGCGCAGAAAGCAGGCGGACGACTCGGAGACCGAGAAGGAGGAGGATGAGGAGTCGCAGCCCAAGGAGGAGCGCAGGACGAGGAGGTAGGAGCCGGAGCAAGGGAGGGGGGGATGTCACGCAAGGGGCACCAGCCTCTTCTGAGGTCACAGCAGGCAGTGCTGGCCTTGGGGAGATCCTCCACGTTTTGCTCGACCTAGTGGATTGTGTCCCCCCCAATTTGTAATAGAGGGACATAGTTATTTCATGGATAAGGAACTGGCTGGATGGCCACATCCAAAGAGTTGCAGTCAATGACCCAATGTCCAAATGGAGATCAGGAACGAGTGGTGTCCCTCAGGGGTCTGTGCTGGGACCGATACTATTTAATACCTGTGCAAACCTCATGAAGTTCAACAAGGCCAAGTGCAAGGTCCTGCACCTGGGTTTGGGCAAAACCCGTTATCAACACATGCTGGGGGATGAAGGGATTGAGAGCAGCCCTGCGGAGAAGGGCTTGGGGGTCCTGGTGGATGAAAAACTGGATGTGAGCTGGCTATGTGTGCTTGCAGCCCAGAAAGCTAATTGTATCCCGGGCTGCATCAAAAGAAGCATGACCAGCAGGTCGAGGGAGGGGATTCCCTCCCGCTCTACTCCGCTCTGGTGAGACCCCACCGGGAGGGTAGATTTAGATTGGACATAAGGAAAAAATATTTTATGATGAGGGTGGTGAGGCGCTGGAACAGGTTTCCCAGAGAAGTTGTGGCTGCCCCATCCCTGGAAGTGTCCAAGGCCAGGTTGGATGGGGCTTGGAGCAACCTGGTCTAGTGGAAGGTGTCCCTGCCCAGGGCAGGGGGTTGGAACGAAATGGTCTTTAAGGTCCCTTCCAACCCAAACCCTTCTGTGATCCTATGACAGCCACAACCCTCGGGGCTGGTACCAGCGTGGGTCCCGTGCCACGGGCAAGGTTTTGTGGCCAGAGGATGTCTTACCTGTGAGCCGCAGGGATCCTGTGTGGTCCTCGCCAGACATCTCCAGGAGCTCAGGGCAGGGGGGTCCTGAGATCTGCAGTTCAGCTGGAGCAGGGGTGACCTCTTCTTCCCCCCATCCAGGAGAAAGAAGGCACGCACAGGAGGTGACGGGGATTCCTACGACCCGTACGACTTCAGTGACGCCGAGGAGGAGATGCCGGAGGGTGAGTCTCCAGGGTTTTGCCGGCTCCTGAGGGTGACACTCCTCTTTCTGCCCTGGTGGGTCTGTGCACCTGGGGAGCTGTGATGCCTTGGGGTCACTTGGGGTCCCTGGTGTGCTACCATCAAGCCCCACAAATCAAGATGAATTTTTTTTGGAAACCCTCTGTGGCTGTGATTTTTTTTTTTTTTTTTTTTTTTTTTCTGTCTTCTTCCAAACTGCTGCAGAAATAACAACACTGGGAGGGAGTGAGTTTGGCATTGCCCACCCCATCCTAAGGCCAAGCGCTTTTGCTCTCTGGGAGCTTGGACACCAGGCAGGTTGAAGGTAACTCTTCTTTCTCCTCCAGTCCAGGCACACACTCCCAAGGCGCCCGAAGCCTCGGCCGCTGGCGAAGCGAAGAAGCCGGAGTTGGCTGAGCCGAGGTGAGTGGGGGCTGGAGAAGGAGTCTGTCCCTGCATGTCCCAGCCCACCCTGGTGGGTCCAAGCTGTTGTCCGATGCTGGAGATGCATCTGTGGTGGGTGCTCTCGGCTCCGGTTTCGGCTTTCCTGCTGGATGCCATTTTTGGAACAGGGAAGAGCTGGGGAATACTGGGCTGGGAAGGAAGGCAAAGGACTTGCATGTGGTCTCTGAGGGGGATTACTTCTCGCCTTGCCTGACCAGGTTGAAAGCATTCAAGGCTGCCCTCCTGGAGGTCTTCAAAACTTCCCATGCCCAGTCCGTGGGTCTGAAGAACGTGATGGAGTCTATCAACCGAGACAACCCTGAGCCCTTCTCGCTGGCTGAAGTGAAGGTGGCACTGGCCCACATGCAAGATGACAACCAGATCATGGTGTCCGATGACATTATCTTCTTAATCTGAGCCTCTGGGTGGAAGAGTCCAAGTTCTCATGGACTCTCAGGCTGGAGACTCTTTGTGTTTGCCTTCAGCTCTCTCCTGAACACTTCACCTGGCTGAGCTGGACTTTGGGGAGCTCAAGTCTGTGCACTTTACAGTCCTTCCTTGCTGTGCATTGCTGGAGCAAGCTGTGAGCTCCGGAAGCTCTCTTACTTTTACTGTCTTCAAACTGGGGTATTTGGGAAGAGATTTGTGTCTGCGAGGAGCCAAAAAGGAAAAACTGGTGCAAATTATCAGTGTTCTTAATGTATTGTTTTTAGCTTTGGTAGTAATAGTTCCAGCCTTTGAATAAAAAAATCTGGATTTAGGAATCCAACATTCAATAGCAGTGGTGGTAAGAAGCAGTATGAGAGCTCTGCTATTAGTAGTGAAGCTTTTATTTTTCCCCTTTTTCCCCAATTACATAGCCTAGATCTGCTTGTCTCACAAGTAAAGATGCCTAATGCCTGTCCTGTTGGCTGTGAACAGCCTCTTCCCCCACTGATTTCCCACCCAGCTTGTGGAGGAGGATTTCTGGTGACGCAGGGGCAAGTATAGTCTGACCTGCTCCAGCGCCAATGGCTCAGCTTGATTTCTATATTTCAAAGCCCTGCTGGGAATTTTGGATGCTCAGAGCTGCCCAGGGGACATGTCCCTGGCACATGGGGGTTTGGTCTTCAGCTGCTCCTGCCTTTTTCAGTCTGGGACTGCGCTTGTATGAATATAATGGGACCACCACAAATGGGAGGAAACCTTCCGTAGCAAAGAAAGGTCAAAGCTGTGGGGACCTGGGATCCTGCATCCCCTTTACGTCCTCCCAGCTGAGCCACCGCAAATCTTCCTGCGTCCTAGGGAAGGTAACCACAAGCTACTGAGACTGTAGAAGCCCTCCCTTGCCCTTGGGGGATTTGCTGAACCATCTCGCTTTCTGGGAATACATAGGTGACCACTTCTTGGAGAAAGGCTGTTCCTAGAAACCAGCAAGCTCCCACTGTTTGCGATGGTTTTTGAGAAAACCTGAATGTGTAGTCAGACCACGCTCGGCTGCTCGTGATGCCAGGGCGGCTGAAGGTTTGGGATTTTTTTTTTTAGTTGTTTTTTTTTATTTTCAGTCTTGGGAAGTTTGAGTTTAAACTTTGGAGAAGACCCTGAGCAGCACTGGCTGTTTGCTGTTGTCCCTGCCCATCTCCGGGCACCTGCACAGTTCATGTGCCTTTGTTTCTGGATGCCATACATACTGATTTGAATAATAAAAATAGCATTTTCCCCATGACTTGCTGCTTACTTGGGTTTAAACTCTTCCCACTTCTGGGGATGCAACCCTGCAGTCTTCTGGGGACCTGTGCTGCGGTGGAAAACCTTCGGGCAGCTGCCTTCGCCTTGGTGGACCGGGCACTTGCAGAAATGCCCTTGGGGTGGGTGGGTGATAAATGTGGGCAGCTCCTGCCTCTCATTGCAGATACGTGGCCTCTGCCCACCTGGAGCTGCACATACCTGTGGCTGAGAGGACTTGGTAGCATTTCGTGGCACAGGGAAGGGGGAAAACCCCCCATTTTTCTTCTGCAGACAGACCTGTTGAATTAAAAAAGCCTGATTTCTGAGCTCCCCTCATCCAACACAGCTGTGACAGCAGATACTTGGATCTGGAGGGGATTTTGCACGTCTGAAAGGTCTCCGGTTGGATGTATTGCGCTTCTGCGGAGTGACCGCAGCCCTACGGCCAGCGCCTGGCTCGTAAAACTGCAAAGTCCGGCGAGGGTGAGTTAAACACGCGGACGGTCAGAGATGTTCCGTCTCGGTGGTTTTATTACGCAGCTCCGGTCCTGAGCTTTGGGGGAGCGGGAGGAAAGCTGAGCCAGCGCGCTCCGCTCCTGCGAACGATGGGCCAAACGCAGCCTTTTCTTACCAACTCATTTGTGGGCGAGGAAGCAACCTTTTTCTTCTGGAAAGGTGCCCGGGTGCTTATACATAGTTCCTTGCTAATTTCTGCAGGTCTGACGTTGCCTTGCTGTAGGAGTGGGGAGGCTGTCATCTCCTTCCTCTCTCCTCACTTCTCTCTGACTTTTGGAGGCTGTTCCTCTTGGCAGGTCACAGCAGGGAGCAGTGAGGGCTCTTTGGAGTCTTTTTCTGCTGAGGTCTTTGTGTTTTCCCTGTCCTTACAGCTGGGGAACTGTTAATATTGTATTTCCCACGACAAGACACCAGGAGGAGCTCCAGGGCAGGTAAATCTCTGGTTTATTTTCCTATAGAATAGAATCATTTAGGTTGGAAAAGACCTTCAAGATCATCGAGTCTAACCATCAACCATGCCCACTATAAACCATGTCCTGAAGTATCCTAGGATGGTAGGATGTGGCTATCCACCTCCGTGTGTTGGTGGCCACCTCGCTAGATCCTTTGCAATTGCTCAGGTCCTTGGGAGAAGGGTCTTTGCTGACAAGGGAAAACCAAATCCCTGATCCTTGGAGAAGTAGCTGATTTGGCTGGCGGGTCAGTGGATGGTCCATAGCTTCTGGGATGGTTGATATGGGAACTGGGGGTGGTGAGCAGAGCAGCTGGCTGGCAGCCACCAGGTCCTCCAGCATCCCTGCTCCTGGGGTGCAAATGCAAATCCCTGCTGTACGAGGGGACAGGTCTCTGCAAAAAAAGAGCTCATAACTCCGCAGCTTAGGAAACGAAAGGCAGCAGATGGATATTTGTGAGGACGTATAGGCAGAAGCACCACAAAGGCTGGGAGTGCCTAGGAAGGCAACTTCTTCATTTAGCTGCTCTTTGGCCCACATGGGCTGTGTCCAGACCAAATAAATGTATTCCGAATGCTCCCCATAGTGCTCTGCTTTGAATAAAAATGAGAGTGTGGCTTCCTCATCCCTGCCAAAGGAATTCAGGTAAGAGGTGCCATGTGGGGCTGGTGGGAGAGAGGTAGAAAGGAGTGGGACGCAAAGGAGCAACACCAGCTTGCTGTCAACAGTCAGAGAATTGTTTTGGCAATGAGTGGTCAACTAACCCTATGGATGAAAGATCTGGACCTACAAATCCCAAATGCAGAGAGGTTTGTGGGGGATCAGCTGAATCTGACCCACAGCCTGAATCTGCAACGCTACCAGAGATGTCACCCAGTTCTTGGATGCTCAGCCACGCGGACGCTGAAGCTGTATCATCTGCTCTAATAAAATAAACAGCGACAGGACCCAAACTAGGGCGCTGCACCTCGGCTAGCTATATTATTGGATTGGTCTTTGGCACAGTTTTGATGGGCTTAACTAGCCCTCTCCCAGAATTTTGGCCATGACTCAGGAGGGTGCATGGGCCAAGAAGCAGTTGTGATAAAACCACCTTGTTTTGGAGGCTGGGAGCTTTTAATACTAGCAACATGGCCAGACTGTGCCAATTGGTTTTAGTTCTAGACAACAGCCTCTGCCACTGTTTAATTTACTAGTATGTGCTAATATTTATATAGTATTATCTGCTATTCTATTTCATTTCCAGGCTTCGTTCTTGCTGATGGAAAAGAACTGACTGAAAATTCTGGAGTGGATGAAAATGATGATGGAGTTTGTGATACTTAGAAAAAAAAGGAAGGAGACCATAGAATAAAGATTGCAATTCTCAAGAAACCTGGCTTGAGTAATGTTAGGGGCTCAACAGGGAAGATCCCAGGGGAAGACAGCTTGGAAAAGGATTTCTGTATCTTGAAGAAATAATCTTAAATGCAAATTGTATGAAACAAATTATAGATTCCTTTAGGTCATGATTCATCCAATATAGATGGGACTAAGTCTGAGCATCTGCAGCAGTTAAGATTAATTGGGATTAAGATTAATAACAATTAACTGTGGTCTAAATGTGCCTGTTGCTCTCTGCTGAGCCTAAAGCAAGCCTAAATTGCCAAGCTCAGCTCCAGGTGTCTTGGTTTTAGATAACTGAGGTCAGTTGAACTGAGCCAGTATGTTGGATTCCTTCTGGGAAATCTTGAAGAATGGGTGAAGAAAACTAGAAAGAGAAAAAAAAAAAAATGGGAGAAAGAAAAGGAGAAACCAGGGAAAGCCATAGCTCCCAGAAAGCTGCAGGGACAGATAATCAAGCAAAAGTTGTATCACAAGAAAGCAATAGCAAGACTACAAGACAAATCATGCCAAGCCAAACTAATGCTGCTCTTTGACAGGTAATGGGATTTGTGGCTAGGAGATGAACTGTAGGTGTGTTTTATCTTGATGTTATTAAGCCTTTTGATACAGTTGCACATAACTCTCTCATAAGCGTGCTAAAAAAGTGGTCTGGAAATTAAATTATAAGGTGGTGGGTGAATATTTGCTTGGAAAAACCCTACTTAGAGAGTAGTTGTGATACAGGGAGGATGAACAGAGTAGGATTCCCACAGGGGTTTGTCCTCAGTCCAGCACTGGTCACCCCTTTGATTATCAGGCTGGGTAAGGGAACAGAATATCTTCCTGCTAATATCAGCAGGTGATGGCCAGTTGGGAAGGGCCTTGAATGTTCAAAAAACAAAGTTAGAACTGAGGAAATAATATGAAATATATAGTGTCCAGTTCAATCAAGATGCATATAAACCTTTGAACTGAAGTAGGAGATATCATCCTCCTTAGTCAGAGACTGGAGACTGATGGGGGGGAATATCCTTTAGGAAGAGACTTGTCATTGGGCAAGTGGATCACAAGCGAAACACGAGCCAATAAGTGCCATGTTGGTGTCAAGGCCCTGATATGTTGGGATGTATAAAATGTTATAGAATCTAAAAGACATGGCAGTTTCGAAGAAGAAAGAAATAAGCTTTTTTTTTTGTTGGCCACAGAAGAGAATAATGAGCTTAATTGTAACATGCAGCTCTTCAGGAATAGGTTAGACAATCGCCAGTCGGGAACGATTCAAGTCGAGGTGCTGCTCCACTGGGGCTGAGCAAGAGGCCACAGATGCACTAAGCTCCTTTCCGAGATCCCCTCCAGCCCAATTTCCTATAATACACGGGGGAAATAGCGCACAAGGTACAAAAGTATGTGATGTTTCCGCAACTCTTTGGTTTGGCTACGTGATGCCATTCCAAGGCACCATAAGCTAAGAAGGGCTTGGACCCAGGCTCTCCAAAGGATCTGAAAGGAAAGGAGACCAGTTACCTCCATGTCTTTGTGGCCTGACCTATGGAAGACCTACCAGGCAGCAGCGCACAGCGTGTGAATGCAAACGCAACCTACGTTGTCTAAGGAAGAGCCTGTACGTGAGTGAGAGGTAGCTGGGCTTTCCCCAGAATTGCCCTGAAAATGTGCAGACTAAAACTTATCTCGGTGGGAAAGAATCAGGTAACAAAGTTGATCGTGTCAGCGTGATCGAGACCAGCATCTGACTTTTTAGATGAATCCTGCAAAACGGGTGAGAGCGTAAACTTCAGCTCCCACCGGGAAATGGGGAGTGCGCAACCTCTCTTGAGGGGCATCGTGCTCTTTTTGAGATTAAGGATCGCAGGTAATAAAAATGATGATTCAGGGAACCCAACTTGGGCAACCAAAGTGTTTGGTCTCATACGTTCCCTGTTGCCGCCTCTCAAGTTATGTCCCTAATAATTTACCTGGTCTCATCCCTGCTGCATGGGAGTGAGAACAGGAGCCCCAGTTCTGCCCCTGACCCTTGCTTTGGGTTGGATGACCCAATTCAGAGAGTCTGTCCACCCATCCAACCCCGGGGCTGGATCCTGCACCAGACGTGTGACCACAGCATCAGGTCATGCACCCAGGCGTTTCCCTGGTGCCTTATTTAACACACCGCAACTTAGTATTATATTTAAGCCCGTAGTCCCCCCACTCTCGGCAGGGCTATTGATGCTAGAAATTAAACGCCCTATTTATCTGCCTGCTGTGGGATGGGTGAGCACCCAAGGTGTGGGACTAGGGGTGAAATCTCCATGCCAGCACCATCAGCATCAACTAATCCCTGCCTTCCACTCAATCCGCAGCTCTGGCCAAAGTGTGAAGCCGAGCCAGGGGTGGCAGCCAAAAATGAGGTTTGCCCATGACTCGTGGAGACAGCCTGGAGGTGTTGCCGGTTTTCTCCGAGGGCCACCAGTGGTGAGGTTTCTGCTGCTGGTATCTGTGGTGTGCTTGGCCAGCCACGTTTCCCCTCAAAGTTCGGTCTTTCCAGTTCATGTCTCTCGGCTGTGGTCTGCAAATGGGTCATGAGTCTTGCCGGCGCGATAACGTGCTGTCAGCAAACCCCGCCGGGAGTAAGCATGAGTGTGTACAGTCAACTCTTTAAATCGGAAGGTAGGTGATTTTATGGTGTCACACGTCATGAAGGGAAAAACCTGGGGTGCCCAGCGAGGCAGGAATAAGCTGCTGGAGATACGGGCCCTGCCCTGGGCTTCAGCTGAGCTGCCGAGCTCAGCTCTGAAATATTTAATTGCCCCTGGCATCTGGGGTTGCGATTTCAGCCCCGTTATCTCCTTTTCTGCTGCAGGCTATGGACGGTCCTCTGATGTGCTTCAGCTGAGCTGGCTGGGACACCTGCCCCCAAAATAGAGCCTATTCTCATAGCAGAAATCGTGGTGGTTTGCTGGGATGCAGACACCAACACTGGGTCCAGTGGACCCCATCCATGGGGCAGAGGATGCTGAAGAAACTTTACTTCCAGAAAAGTCGTGTTAATTTATTAGGATTCCAGCCATCTCTAGTCCCTCCCTCATGGCACGGTATCTGCTTCTAGACCAGAAAATTATCGTGTCATCGAAACGTGACTCCCAGCTATGAATATTTGCAGAGATGCACGTGAGAAACAGCGCTTGCTTTGCCCAGTAGCGAAGTCAGTGAAATGCAGGTCATGGTTCAGCGTCTGGTGTTTGTTCCTCTAGGTTCAAAGGCATTTGAGTAGTTTTGGTTTCTGTCTGCTCTGCAGTTTTAATTCCATGTTTCCTTGGAGGTGGTACAGGTGCCTCCTGTGAGGTGTGAAAGCTGAAAAGTTCAGAGGAGCTTAGAAGAACGTGGCATCCGAGCCCAACCTGAAATCAGGCACGTCTTATGCCTGAAGCCCCTGCAGTGTTATGAAAACCTTAACCTAAGCGTGTAATGAATCCTGCAGTGCAAACAGTGGTTCTCTTTAGAGTAACTCAGGTGTAGAAGAGTTCCTGGTGGAATTAAAACTTCTCTTTGATTTCCAAGTCCCCATCCCTGCTCCAAGCCCTTGCAACATGGGAATGAAAGCTTTTTGAGATAATGAGTATTTTTTTCCTCCCTTATAATGATTCATATTAGGTGACCTCTTTTAGATCAAATTTTCAGAGAACTTCAGCTCGGGACAAGTTCAGTTGTAGGAAATTTCAGGTCAAAGAGGGAATCCTTGCTGAAGTTATAAGCTGCTGAAGACAGCAGATGTGAGTGGAAAGTGGTGGTCAGGGCTAATAACCCAGTATTTTTCATGATGACATCATTGCCTCATCGCCTGTAACAATTTCCGCTTAACCCTGTACCTTCAAAATCCAACCCATTTTCATGGCAATGCCCTTTTCCTTTCACTACGAGTACTCAGGGGAAAAAACAGGAGGTCAGTTTTGGGGCTATAAAAGTAGATTTCTGGTAATTCTACCCTCTCTTGGTCTTCCACACTCCATGTCTCCGTAGATGCATTTGTGAATGTATAGATGTGAACAGTCAGAATAGGAACATGTGTGTCGTGGTTAACCCCAACCAGCAACTCAGCACCGCGCAGCCGCTCACTCACTTCCCCCCCACCCAGTGGGATAGGGGAGAGAATTGGGGAAAAAAACCCCCAACCTCATGGGTTGAGATAAGAGCAGTTGAATAGAACAGAAAAGAAGAAACTAATAATGGTAATGATAACACTAATAAAATGACAATAGTAATAATGAAAGGATTGGAATACACAAATTATGCACAATGCAATTGCTCACCACCTGCTGATTGACGTCTAGTTAGTTCCTGAGCAGTGACCCCCCCACTCCAAATCCCTGCAATTTTTATACTAGATGTGATGTCACATGGTCTGGAATCCCCCTTTGGCCAGTTTGGGTCAGCTGTCCTGGCTGTGTCCCCTCCCAACATCTTGTGCCCCTCCAGCCTTCTCGCTGGCTGGGCAGGAGAAGCTGAAAAATCCTTGACTTTAGACTAAACATGACTGAACAACAACTGAAAACATCAGTGTGTTATCAACATTCTTCTCATACTGAACTCAAAACCACAGCACTTACCAGCTACTAGGAAGACAATTAACTCTATCCCAGCTGAAACCAGGACACTGGGTGAGAAAATTGATATTACCTCATTATTCAAGAGAGGTGATAGAGCAGGGACCGGATTAGTCCCTTGTTTGAAAATGCCATGAATCTGTAAGAGGCTGCTGATTTTCTGGAGGACTGAAAATGCCATGAATCTGTTGGTTTTTTCTGGAGGACTGAGATAAATTTGTGTGAAGAGTCCTGCGCTTCAGTCCTCCTCTTCCAGCTTGGCTATATGGCTTCGAGAGAGGCTTCTCTTGGGGATTTTCTCCACAGAGGAGCTGATCAAACTGGTTACACGGTCTTTTTCTGCAATAAAAATAGCTTTTAGTCCCAAAGTAAAAGGTGCTTCTGGGGAAAGAGTACATGCACTGATCTTTCTCCTCCAGTTTGTGGCTGATCCTTCCTGGATCCTTGCTCCTGCTTCCCCTTTTATTTTCATGCCTCTGTCCTCTAATTATAAAATGGGGATTGTTAGCTTGTGTGATTAAAAGCCATTATTTTCCATGAACACAAAGTAGCAGAGGAGCATTACCAGGTGGAGGAACCCAAATAAACATAGTGCCAACAGAGCCCCTGACCCAGCTCCTTCAGAGCTGTTCAAGGAGGATGGTCAATCCAAAGAGGTTGGTCAACCAAAATCCGTATGCGAGACCCACCAGACAAGTCAATGGGGAAGACTTTCCCCACAACACTTTGCTGGCTACAGGGATGTGGGACTCATTATGGTGCACTGGGAAGAGCATTTTGGGATTGTGCAAGACTTATTATGGGATTGGGGGAGGGGCAAAGTTGGGGAAAGGAAAGGATCAAGGTGGATCAGTGAGGAACAAATGGAAAATGATGAGAGGAGGGATGACAGGGGCTGATCACACGTAAGTGGGATGGTGGTCAGTATGCTTGTCTGGCTGAGTTCTGTGCCTGATCACCCCAGTGTGCCCTGTCTTCTTATTAAATCCTTTTCTTAGCTTTTTTCTACATGCAAGTGCTGCGAGATCTACGGGCCAGAAACTGAGGGTCTGGTGTGCGTGTATATTGTGTGAGTACGTATGTCAGTGTGGAAATGTTAAAGACATTGAGCTGGACTAGCTGCAGGTGTTGGAGCAGCCGTAAGTCTGGGCAGGACTCTGGAGAGACCAGAGGGTCTGCAAATTGGCTGCTGGGGATACTGGGAGGTCTAGACCAGCTACTGGAGAGATTGTGGGATCTGGGGGTTGGCTACTGGTAAGGTCGTAAGTCTGGAGCAGCTGCCAGGGAGACCCACTGGTTTTTGTGTCTGTGCACAAAGCAATGGGGAGACTGGGGGATCCAGGGGCAGCTACTGGAGAGATGGTCTAAGGCCAATAACTGGAGAGATCCATTTTGTATGTGTATACATATATGTCTGTACCTATTTTTCACTAAAGGCTTTCATCGTGATCAGCCAGAGAGGGGAACAAGATGAAGCCATTGGTGCTGTTTTGTTTGCCTGAGTGATGCTTTTTGCCTGTCTTGATCCATGTGGCTGGATATCTGCATATGTGTATATGTTATACACGTGTGGCATATGTGTGTGTATGTGCCTATTGGGAATCTGTGCTCAGCCTCACTACCGGAGGGACATGGGGGCATAGGGCTGTAGCAGCCCCTCCTCTACTGGGCTTGAATTTGGGGCTACTGGATTTGGCAGCTCTGGACAAGGACATCATTACCTTCTCATCGCTCTAAGGGCTTAAGTGTATATTTTACTGAACGGGTGTGATGATACACTGACACAGCAAAGGAAATAACACATTGGGAAAATCCTAAGGAGCAATTAATCCCACCTAGACTTTGGCTGCTAAATTTTGCCAAGCCCTTACATTGTGCATGCTGAAGCTTTATAAACATTTGTGATTTCATCAAGTTTGGTGGGATTTTCACAGGATCATCAAAAGACACCCCCAGTTGCTTGCCAGGATACTAACTCCATGTGAGTTGGCTCACACCTCACCCCACATCATAACACCTTGCTGTGCCATCACCATCTACAGACACTGCGCTGGTGGTGGTGATGCAGCCCTTTCAGGCACTTTAAAATGAGAAGAAAATTGTTTAAAAAAACTTTATATTTTCTTCAGCCCCCTGGCACTCAAAGGAGACCTAGGCAAAATGCAGTACAGTATGGCCATGGAGATGGTCTACGACATATGGCCGTGGAGATGATCTACAAGATATGTCCAAGGAGTGCATCCAGGAGAAAAGCTACTCCAAGGTCCATCCAGTAGACACGGCCAGAGAAGGGGAAGAAAATCCCAGCACTTCTACAGCAGAGCTCAGGCAGGGACGGGGGCCCAAAGCTGAACTGAAATGGTGTTCCTGGTGATGGGCTGTGGAGGGAAACCCATGGTGATGCTGGTCAAGGCCAGTAAGGCCAATTAGTGCCCTCAGGGCCCTTACAGGGCATGCATGAGTTTTTCAAAGAGCTCTCCAGAACATGTCAACACAGGATCTCAGCAATGAGTGGGGAAGGCATCCCAGCTCCTGGTGCCCTAAGGTCTCCAGGAGGACTTCTCCTGGGCATCTACTTTTCCCCTGCCCGCTCGCCGCAGGACACAGAGATCCCCGAGATGAGGTTGGGGGCGGATTGTGATATTGAAGCAAAGGGAGGTTAAACCCTGAAGTTCCATGTCCTGGCCTCATTTTGAAACCCTTGTTGGGTGCCTGACTTTGCAGCTTGCTGATCTCTGCCGTTCGGTTTGTGTGAGGCAGCGTGGAAGTGCATCCACAAGTGTGTTCATGGTGAGAGAACATTAATATTAGAAAGAGGGGGTGGGAAGGGGAAAAAAAAAAAAGCTGCCTGAACATTTTTTTTTTTACTTTTCTTCCCTTATCTCTTTATCTGCCTGAATAAAGTGTATTGGCTGATTTGGGATTCTCATGACATAGTATCTGCCCTCCCCTTTCTGTAGGTAGACGGAAGGAAGTGGGCTAGAAAATGAAATATCAGCTCCTAACCTCGGGTCAGGTAAGCCAACTATATGCTGCAATGGAAAGGATGGTAGTGGTTGAACTTCACTATAAAAAGGAGACCGTAACTGGCTTTGAGAGATGCGCAGACTGGAAGAGGTCTCAGAGAAGGAGACGTCTTGTGCTCTGTCACTGTGTGCATCCGCCTGAAGCAGCAGAGAGGTTGCCATGGTTTTTGCCAGCTACACTGCAGTGGTAAGTCCTTATATTTGGTGTAAGTGTTAAGATAGGTTTGCTGCAAGAGAAAAAGCAGACTGCGGATCCCACAATGCTGTTACCTACAAGCAACCCTTTTGGTAACTTAGTGGGAGCTGAACGGGATGCTAAGTCTGTCTGATACAGCTTTCTGTTCTGAGCTTTTGCAAGCAGGGTTGGTGCTTGAGAGACAAGGAGGCAATGGACTTTCCACTATTTATCTGCAAGGGCAGCACTGCTGATGTGGGCTTGGGAGAGACGGTCCTTTTCTTAGACAACATGCTATCAAAATTGCTGAAATTTCACTGTGAAGAGAATGTCTGTGCATTTAAATTTCAACCTGGGTAGTATGTGCAGCACTGCCAACACCTGTGATTTTCTTAAAAGCTTTGCATTTATCTGCCTTCTTTTCCTAAAACCCTACCTCCTGGAAAAGGCCCTAGAATCTCAGATTTCTTTGAGAAAAGGGTTATTTCCAGCAGATGGCTGCTAGGTGGCCAACCTTTCCTGTCCTGAGAAAGCATGTGGCTACTAGGTTTCTAAGCTTAGGCATGGGGTCAACCGAGTCCTTACCCCACCTTGTAGATCATAAGACATTGCTGTTTGACTATGGAGAAGGACCTGTCATAGCTTATTGCAGAGATGCTCTTCTTGCTGCAGAACCAACTATGAATCAGAATTTGAATCAGAGTTTAGAATCCTTTGTGATGAGTATTATTAGCATCATTGTGCTATTTGCTCGTGCTGGCCTGTCTCACCCAAATATAAGTATGAAGATGGTCCATTGATGGTCCAGTCTAGTCAAGACCTGGCTCTTCGTGCTCTCTCTTTCTTGACTGAAAGGAGCTAATGATACCTTTCTCTCTCCCAGTTCAGATCACTGCTCTTGGTGCTGGTTCTAGCACTCGCCGTGAGGAGCTCACCCCATGGGAGGGTAGTTCATCCTCGATCCAGCAAGGACGGTGGGTCTGTGAGGCATAGTGAAGATTGCCTGAGCCAAAAGGGTCTCAAATTACCTACAACGGTGAAAGTTGACATTCGTATCAGCAATTCAGATCATGCCTTTCGGATGGTCCATGATGTCAGGAACAGGTCTCTTGCTCCTTGGGATTACAGGTAACGGCTTAGTTGTTATCTATATTGCAGTGGCTGTGCTACATAGATTTTTTTTTTTTGTGGTGAATGATGGCTGGTTCTCAGGGTATGCCTGGAGTCCTGTGAATATTACAAATGCTTCTTGACACACACTTGCCTTTTGATGTTGGGTGACATTTCTCCAAGAGAAACTGCTTGTGGTGCAAGGGGACATCACTGGCATGATTTCTAATCATCTTATCAATGTTTGTCAAAGAACTGTTACTCTAGGAAAAGAAAAATGTCAGTACATTGTAATTTTACACTTTTATAGCTGAAAGAAATTTTTGAATGCCAAAATAAAAGCAAAACCAATCAAAAATAATCTGTCCACTTGAGATTAGTTCTGCATTTCACCTGGCTCCACTCCGTACATCAACTCCTAAAGAATGATATGGCAGTATTACCCTCCCCAGATTGATTCCATTTCTAGGAAATCATTCTAAAAATGTTGAGGATAGGGAAATTCTTTGGCCATGTCTCAGAGTGAGGAGACACAGGTAAATAGTATGGTGCTTTCATGGACCTAAACGAGAAGATCCTGTCAAACTGTCTTGTGCAAGTGCATAAACCCCTTTTGTGTCCCTATCCCCAGGCTCGACGAGGACCCCAACCGCTTCCCCCAAGTGATCGCTGACGCCAAGTGTCGCCTCTCCGGCTGCGTGAACGCACTGGGGCAGCTGGACCACAGCCTCAACTCCGTCCCCATCCAACAGGAGATCCTGGTCCTCCGGAGGGAGCAGGGGGGCTGCCTGCCCACCTACCGCCTGGAGAAGAAAGTCATCACTGTGGGCTGCACGTGTGCCGTTCCAGTCATCTACCACCAGTCCTAGGAGGGATTAGTAAGAGAGGCGACATCGGGAAGAAGAAATGTCTCCTATGAACGTCTCTTAGGGGAGATGCCCACCATGCATCCCAGGAATTCAACATGCCATTTCCCTTGCAAATCTGAGCAAATTGTCTCCTGAAAGTACTGATTCTTGCAGTTGTTCATTTCTGAATGGAAGTCACTGGTAGCTGGTGATGGAGGGGAGAGAGGGGGATGGAGGAAAAGTTTTGTTTCTGACTCCAATCAGGGAGGGGCTAAAGCAGTGTGGGTTTGTTTTTTTTCCCTCCTGCACAAAAAATTCTCCTTCCCTTCCTCATCCCCTAGCCCCTTCTCCTTCTCTGGCCATCCCTGCTCTCTAGGGTATTACTAGTGTAAATCTGACAGAAGTGCCACTAAGGCTGATTCTCATTGCACTCTGGGTTTGTGTCGCTGCTGCTCTGTGGGGAGCAGCGGCTGACATTTCAGAGCATTTTGGGAGACAATTAGTCCACTTGCATTGAGTGTTAAAGAACTGATGAGTATTTATATTTCTATTTATATCTTCTATTTATGACTATATTTATGGCTTTGTGTGTGCTCAGAGTATCAAAAACATGGTAAATGTTTCTCTGTATTTATTCCATAACATCTTCTGAATAAAAATTGTATTTTATTTGAAAGAATGTTGTTTTATGGTAGCTCAAAATGAAAGCAGACGCAGGGAATGGGTTTGTGCTGCAGTAGCACAGAGAGATTTCAGCAAAGATCAGGCTTTTTCCGGTGCCGTGATATGAGTAAGAGGGAGCGTGAGATAACTTGCAGCCTAAGTAGATGAAAAGATGCAAAAAAGGTCTGATAATAGTGAAGTGAGGTTATACAGGCAGCGCTGGGGGAGCTGGGGGAGTTGGCAATGGAGCCAGGTTCTCCAGACCTTGGGGTTGGTCTGTTGGGATGGTGGGAAAAGAGGTGGGAGACATCGCATTGCAGGGCTGCAGCCGAGATTTGGGATGGGGGTCTGACCCGGTTGACGCGAGCTGGGAAAGGCCTGTCCTATCCTCTTCCAGACATGTCATCCTTATAAACAACCTTCTCCTCCACCAGCTGGATGGTTGGCTGAGCAGGAATGCAGGGAAATGGGCAAAGATGACTTCATCTCACCATTCTATAGCCAGCCAAATATTAGGTGCTGGGCTTGAAGTGCTGGATGAGGATCCCTCCATGTCGAGGGAACAAGGAATAAATACCTCCAGGGCAGAGCTGTCTGTTGAGCTGAGGTGTCCTAGCTTAGGAAAGGAGGAACTGCCCTTTCTCTCCCTTAGTTACACAAGGAGCACAGCCTAGCAAGACTTATTTATTATTTTATCAGATTGCTGCAGTGTTGCTTTTTTTTGACACTACTCATCTTTCATCGAGGGCTGAGCCAGATTCTTGGACCTCTGACTTTGCTTTCTGCTGGTGGAGGTTTTAAGCCTGTATGTCCTTGTTCACCTGCATTTAAACCTGCGTGCAAGCATTCTTGTATTTCATTTTGGCTGCACAAAAGCCACTTTAAATTAGATCCACCTGGTGCAGGTAGACTCTGGGTTTCCTCCCCCGAGTAGGTCATTGGGTCTAAATGACTCCTTTGGTGCTTGTTTGTCGAGTTGGGTGTATTCCCTGCCCCATGGGTCACTGGGAACCAGTTCAACAAGCCATGGGCAACCATGTGGGGAAACCGTCTCATTCGGTTACAAGCATTTGTACTCATTTGTGGCAGCAGCTGTTTCGTTATGACCACCAAGCTCTTCATGTGGTGGAGCACAAACCCACGGAGACGTCTTCTGCGCGCTCTTGTGTAATACCAGCTCTCCTCTTACAGTAACCGCTGACCAGGAAATCGCATGCTGCACACCCTGGTTCTTACTCCTGACCTATTTCTCTCCCTCTCGATAAACCTAGGTCGTGGGGTTGTCCTCACTTGTTTTGCGGGGAGAAAACTAGCCTGCATTTCTCTCTCTGGACATAATTATTTTGGCATTGGGTTCGCGGCAGCTCAATGGGTGTAGGCTCCTGTGCTGATGCTCTTAAATACCCATCGGCTTAGCTTAGGAGTTGTTCTAACTGGGTGAATTATGAAGTAGCTGATTAAGAAAATGCAAAGGAAGCTAATTAAGGAAGTCTCACCCATGGGTCATGAGGTTTTGCAGCCAGCGCTACCAACTGCAAACCACACACCTCTCAGTAAGGCATGATCTTGTACATTGGGATCGTTTCTAAATAAAACGAGCAACAAGGGTTATTTCCTTCAAATGGCATAATTCTTAGAGTGCAGTTGGTTGTAAATATGAGTCTGGTTATTTTTTAGGTGCTGGCTTTTGCAATGAGTTGGGTGGTTGGTTTTCATTCCCAGCAATCTAATAATGCAGTAAACGAGTTTATGCTTCTTATAAACAGCCCAGTCATATCACCACCAAGAGCAAGTACAGTTCACAGCTGAGGACCAGCCTTTGCTAAAGTCTTTGCTTGTTTTTCTTCCACTTGCAGCAATGGACTCAGCCCCTGGATGCCCAGCTGGGCATCTCTGGCTCTGAAATGTAGCTTAGAGCAGCCTTCAGGGACTCAGTTGTTTTCCCAGGAGGAGAAGACACAGCTGTAGGTACAGCAGCAGTCCTGCAGTGTCTTCTCATAACCTGCTGGACTAAGCAACCTACAATCACAGGTTGGTATCCGAGCCTTGTGGCCTTTCCTATTCCTTTCCTCTTCTGCTCGCCTCTCACTAACCTTCTTTCGCTGTGCCCTTGCTCGCTCCTTGCTGCAGAGAGCCCTGCATTAGCAGGGGCTGGGAGGCACAGCGGTGAGGTAAGCCTGGGTAGATGCCTCCTCCCAGACCTGTGCTTTGACCTGTGGACATATTGGCCTGCAGGCGTGAGTCAGGCTTCTTCGGACCCTTGGCAACAGGCAGATGCTCCTGGGGGTGTTCAAAGGGACTACAGACCAGGTCAGCCTGTTCCACAAAATCATTGCTTTTAAAAGTGCGCAGAAATTAAAAATGTAAAGAATGCAACCTAAAAGGTTGAAACAACCCAAGAACTGTTTGTGTTTGTGTTTGGTAAGCCAGGGGAGCAACAGCTTGAAAATCCAGAAGTCAACATGCCTTGTTGAGAGTTAGACCTAACAGACAAAATTTTAAGGGGATGAGCGATTTGCTGGTTGGTCCTGTGGGGATCTGGGGTTTGGTGCCAACATGATGGGTACAGCTGATGGGGTGAGTTTGCGTATCAGCCGTGAGTTCTGGCTGTCCTGGGAGATGGCCTGACAGACCAGACCAGAAACCTGCTCCCATGTCACCATCACAGGATAAAATGTGAGACTTGCCTTGATCTCCTTCCACTTCTTCCTCTTACTTCTTTGCTCACTTATACCATTTTTAACCTCGTGCCTAAGAAGTATCTAGGTGAGTGGGCCAAGTCTGCATCTTCTACAGCACTGTTACAAGGTGGTGACCAAAAAAAACCTGCTTAAAATGTCTGTGATTGCCTGATAGTGCTTGGCAGAGTCAGAGCTGTTGGTGGGATGGGACTGTGTGCTGGTGCTGGCTTTCAGGAGCTGGGAAGATGCCAGCCAGGCTCAGCACCAGAAACAAACCACGCTTTTTGTTTTTGCTACTCATAAAAACATTTTCCGTCTTTGCTAATTGTTCTCTGTACTTGCAGGGCTGGAGAGCGCTAGCAGCTTCAAGTCTTCAGCTCTTCAGGTAAATCCATTCCTGCTTTTTGTGTAACTTATTTATTTTTCCTTCAGAAAACTAGCTCAATTTTTCCACCTTTTTTCTGTAAGTTCCACAAAAGATTAAAACCACATTTGATAGTCTTCGGGTGTTGCGGACTGAGTAGGCTCTACTCAAAATACTGTTTTACTTTCTACTGTTACTGTACTGTTTAGCTTTCTATGAGTGAGTTTTAGTGTTTTTACCAGTACAAAGTGTCATGTTTCTCTTTTATCTGCATTCTTAATACATACAGTATGTTTGTATCAGGATCAAGATTCCCTGTTCCAGTAAATGAATAGAGGTTGTTTGTCCTCTCTCTAACTTGCCCCTGTGATTTTTTGGGTTTGCTTTTTATTTCAGACTTCTGAAATGTGTACTCCTGGCCTCCTTCACGTTGTAAGGCTTGCCAGACAGTTGAATCTTTATCAGCTTTTACAAGCATCTGGTATCTGTCCAGCTTACATTGATAACTGGCAATGATAAGCGTGGTTATCTGATCATTTGCTACACAAATCCCATCTCAAATTTCCCTTTCTGCTGGGTTTTACTCACAGGTTGCCAAGCAATCTGGCTGCTAAACTGCTGCTGCTCAGATTTTGCAAGCTGACGTGAAACTGAGACAGGGAGCAGTGCTGGACTGGAAACCTTTGCGTTGAAGAGGGTTTTGCAGCAATCGCCCCCACCTCCTACCCCAATGATATCATTAAAGGACATCAAATAAGCAGGAATTTGCACTGAAGTGCCCCAAAACATGCAAGAGCAAGTTTTACCCGTTGAGCCTCAAACTGGTAAGAGCTGTGCAAGGGTGGAAGAGGGGTCCTACTCTTCTCAGTCTCCTATCATGATCATTATTGACTGTAGTCATGAATGTTTTCCCAGAGAAACAAAGGCACTGATTAGGTGACCTCATGACAGAGCGCATCGATTTGGAATTACTCTGCACCTTTCCAAGTGGACGCAGCAATGCGAAGGAAGACCTCTTAGCTCAGTGTGCCAGGAGTCACAAGAGAACTTGCAGTAGGAAAGAAAGCGGTCCTCAGGCCAAATGGTTCCAGGCCATCATACTATTAAATGCTTCTACAGGAACATGTACAACACCCAAGCAACTTGCAGAGGTGAGCATGAAGTTGGCACGAGGCCAAGTAAATAAGAAAGGATTGTGTCCTAAGGCACAGATTTAACTGGGTTGGTAAATGGTCCAAGGGAAAATGATGGTTCTGGAAGGGAGACCGGAGTATCTTTGCAGCCCGTCAGCAGAAACTGTCAGCCTGTTGGTACTCCAGCTGCGTCATCTCTTGCTGAGCTGGTTCTCACTTTTTCCACATAGTAGCTCTCTCTCAACATTGCTAACTAGTCTCCATTACTCATGTGCCAACTCCAGCTAACGGCACATCACTACCAGGTAACAAAGGGTGGGACTTACTGTAACTTTAACTGTTAGAAGTTACTTGGGCTGCTGCTGCAGACGATTTGCCAAAGCTCCTTCTATAGCAAGTGGTAGGATGCTGAGAGATTATCTAATGGACAAGGCAGTCAGCTCTATTTCAATCTTCCTGGACTGATATCTATGTAACTCCTTGAAGACCTCAAAGGATGAGTGTTCCTCGATGGTTTTTCTTGGCAGTCTGTTCCCATGCTTAATATTCTTGGGACAGTCATCTAGGGTGAACTTCAGGACCTGCGGGAGACCTTAAGGACGAATAGCTGGAGATAAGGTAGGAAACAAGCTAAGTTAGGATCACATATACTGCTAGATACCTACGTATGGGCAAAGTTATATCAGCGGTGGAAGGTAACTGAAGGTGTGGACAGGAGTTCATTGTGGACAGGATTGCAGATACTGCGATCACTCAGAGTTAATTAATGTTTCCTTGGACCAGTGCATATCTGCTAGGTCAGGGGATGGTATGAAACCTGTGGCCACGCTGTGAGTTTAGGTCACAAGCTGACCCACATGATTTTGCCTGGAGTAGATTAGGGAGGGTTTAGGCTCACTGGCACAGCTGGAGGAAATAACCCCCAGCAGCAAAAGTTGGGATGATCACATCCCCAGTTAGCACAGCTGGATCTGGAGAAGATGCTTGCACCTGAGAGGACCTTGCCTCTCATTAGGGACTTGCATCTCTGACCTCTGCATCTCTAGAAATTCTGTATTTGCTGTTGCATTTGCCGATGGCATTTTGCCAGCGCCTGAGAAGGGTCACACCTCCCTGAGACAGCAGCAAACAAAACATCCACGTCTTCGCAAAGCAGCCTGCCTTTTGAAACACGGAACATTTTCATCTGAGCACTTTTAACCCAAGCATGCTTTAAACAACCCCACCTGCAGGGCTAGATGTCCACCTACGCAAGTCCCATCGCATCTGCGGTAGAAGTGCTGTGTCAGTGTGCTCTACATTTGAAGCACTAACTGCTGGCAGCGAACGTGTTGGAAGGACACGAGCACGGAGAAAATTACGATTGCAGTTAGCAATACGTAGTTAATTCCTTCAGTTACCCACCCGACTCACGCGCTTCTGCTCGTGTACCCGGGTGGGGACTCTGCGCCACAGAAAATGTGTTGAAATGGGTTGGGGTGAAATTCTAGATAGCGTCAGACCAAAGTTAAAACTCAGCAGTGGAAGCGCACTCGCCATTTTAGGGGAGGGAGTTTCATTCTCCCCAAAGAAGCATTCAAAGTGTTGCATTGGACCTATCTTTACAAATCCCTTTCCAATCAGATAATTAGCTGGATAACTGGCTAGTTACCCGCTGCTTTTTTTGCTAGTCTGTCTTTAATGTGAATCTATTGGATGTCACTAGGTAAATCATTTTCCTCCACGTATCTTAGTTTCTCTATCGGTAAAATGGTGTTAATGACACAAGCCCTAACTTTTTCATGGGCTTTACGTTCTACTGCAGCAGAACTAGATCTTTTTCAAGAGAATTTTAGGTTTTAGCATCATGCAAATCTCTCATAATTGAATTAAGTGATTTCTTGCCTTATTAAAAAGGCTTGTTTGGAAAGAAAGGAGAATACCACAGAGGAGTTTATTATTTTTTTATTGCACAAAGATAAATAAAGAGATACATTATTACTAACTTTCCCACCAGCATAAATAGAATTACATAAATAGAGATTTCAAAGTGTAAACTAAAGATGTGTAAAGAGTTCCCACTACTTTTCCATCTGGATTCTGAATTCACAGAGTTCAAGTTTTTTTGGGAAAACATATATTTTTTTTTTTTAACTGAGACTCTTAATTTTTCAACATATCCTGATAAATTCTAGATAATCATTATGGCTTGATTCAGTTTTGTGGAGACTGAATCAGGGCCCTTCATTTCAACGCTGTTAGGCAAGGAAGTTCTCCTTCATGGCTCCCTGCTCTTACACTATTGCATCCCTCTAAGCCTGGTGTTGGATCAAGGGGGTGACACACGTGCAGCCCACAGTGATTATTTTCTTCTCCAACCGATAGGATTGGTGGCAGCCCTTCTGCTCCCTCCGGAGAACAAGGATCTCCTGTTTGATAGGGACGGAGTTGAGGCTGTGGTCCAGCTGCCCATCCAAATTCACGCATCTGGAGTGGCGGCACTTGGCGTCAGAGATCAGTCGGGGGAAACGGTTGTGGTCCTCATCGATCCTGTAGGTTGACATGAAAGGAAGTATTTGAAATGGAAATGCTGCTGTATCTCCAGAGCTGTGATAGTCTGGATCACTATGGGCTCCCAGCTCGGGAACCTGTACCTCCTGGGATATTGCCTATGAAGGGTCAGTAGACCCTCCACTACTCTAGGTTTTTACGAAATAACGTGTAAGTAAGTAAATACTGCAGGTTTGTAAGTGTAAGAAAGACAAGCATGCCAGGACTGCATGCAACTGTGTTTGCAAAGAACTTGCTTCAAATAGGTACTGATTTTGAAAGACTGATTAGAATCTCTTCAAGCTTCCCAATATGTCAGACTGACTAACAGACCCAAAGACCTTCAGCTCCCCCCCCAAAACATGAAACGTTCTCAGAGCCTGATATGTTATTAAACCACCATTGAATTTGGTGCAATGTCAGCCTTCTGAGGTATTTTTTATGATGTCTTAGGTA
Organism: Haliaeetus leucocephalus; assembly: GCF_000737465.1. NCBI lineage: Eukaryota > Metazoa > Chordata > Aves > Accipitriformes > Accipitridae > Haliaeetus > Haliaeetus leucocephalus. The sequence continues at coordinate 2,078,654 of NW_010973307.1, read as the reverse complement.
AAGAATGCTTTTGAAGGTAAAGCTTGCCCCAATATACAAATAAATTAATTAAACTACAAAAGTAATTTGCATTGCCTTCTGTATGCTGGCCTAGACCATGTTTTTGCTCTGTACTCCTTTCTGTATTTGTTATCTTTCAAAGAGGATTATATGGACTGTGGATACCCACATATTTTCAAAATCTCTCAACAGTGAAGCACTGAAAATAAAGGTGTGGGCGTAGTCGCAGCATTATTCTTGACTACTGCAGCCAGTGTATTTCTAGACCATAGGGACAGAGATCATACCTGTAATCCCACGGAGCCAGAGAGCGGCTGTTGACACCAGGAGTCACTTTGATGTCCTGGTTCGTGTTGCTGATGCTTATGTTGACTCTCACAGTTTGAGGGAATTTTGAGTCTTTTGGGGTCAGGCATCCAGCATATGCTTGCTTCAAGAAGCTCTCCAGCTTGAGTCCAGGCTGTATCACCTTCCCGTAGGCAGAACTGCTGGCTGACAGCACGGCCAGCAGCATTAAGAGCAGTGATCTGAGCTGAAGACAATCGGTGCATTTAGGACACAACGCAGGTACAGCTGCTCTAACACAACATGCCTAACAACTCTTCTGCGCGGCTGGGAAATTCACCCACAATCAGGTAGTTAAGGCCTATACTGCAGGTTGGAGTAATTATGGAAAAATATTCCCTATATCACATCCACTCTTGCTTTCATTAACTAATTCTTACAGTGCTGACAGGTATGGCATACACTCAGTTGTAACTTGGTGATAAAAAAGTTTAAATTCTAGAAAATAATATAATACAGGAGATAGGAGAAAGGATATAACAACAAAAAGACACTCTAAGGTTGAGCTTTCAATGTATTTCTTGACTCAGAGTACGTTGCAGTAGCCCTCTTCACTAATATGCCCCGTACAGTCTCGTTGCTGCCCCATGCTGGTGCTATTCAGCAGTCTCCCATTTCAGTTATTTTCAATTACTAATGGTTTAAACAAGCATTTTAAAGGTGGATGTAGATCCCTATTCCTGACAGTCATCTACTAGAATTTAAATAAGTTCCTGTCAAATTGGAAGAAAAAAAAAACCTAGAAAGCAAGTTCTTACCAGAGAAGCACAAAGGATCGGAGACATCTTCCTTCCTTCTCTTACTGCAGCTGCTGCTTGAGCTGGGCTCTGTTGAACTAAAGGTGTTTGGGCACATTTGCTGCTGGACTTTTTATAAGGGCTTCTGTGCTGTCCTAGTTAATTTTGGGTAGGTGTTTTTTTCCCAACCTTAACTGTGGTTTCTGACCATAACTTAAATTAAAAAGTGTATGTGTATATATATTCCATTAACGCAGGTGGAAGACAGGATATGGGCTCACCCTTTCTTAGATCTGTAGATGATGTCATACTTTAGCCATGTCACTCAAGTAGTAACAAAACTCAATGATGATATTAGAAAACCACCAAAAAATTGACACGCACTGCAGTAAGAGGGTGCAAAATATGTGATTTTTAAATTGTGACTAGACTCATCATCTAGTCAAACATGAGTTGATGTGCTTCGCCGTCTTGACTTGGGATGCTGTAGGCATGAAAGTCACTAATGTCACTGGCACTGCCAGATTTGATCCATTTTTCCTAGGTCAGTCTGATGTCTTTTCATCCTGAATTGGGCAGATGTTGGACAGCTGGTCCCCGTCTAGTTGCTCTCCAATACTTGCCATGTGCTGTCACTTGTCTTGATGTCTCAGGAGCTAGGTTCCTTCTTAAACTCCTATTTTTTTCTCAGATTTCCTAGTCCGGATTAGGCTATTTTTATTCATGTCTACACCTCAGGTGTGATATGTCAGTTTTGATCAGAATGCTTTGTGATAGTGAGTTCCCAAATCCAGCCATTCTCCATCTGGGAAAAAAACCCCGTGAACATTGATTTTGAGCTTGCCAACTTTTCATTTCACCTCGGCTCTTGTGCTATGAGACAGGGCTTTGATCCTAAGGAAAGGGGTCTGGGAAGTGGGATGGATGTAGTTAAACCTTCAGTTCCTAAATTAGGGAGAGGACAGAGGGGTTCAAGAGAAACCTTGCGAACGCTGTGAGATGCGAAAGGACTCCTCTTGTAGGCAGGAAAACTGGAAGGAACTGCAGGCACCTCCTCCATGGTATATAGGTGGTAGCATGCTGCACTTGAAAATATTGGGAGCTAAAATACCTTGCATTGTGTAGCCCCAAGGCATTACGACTCCCTGTGTCCCAGCCCTGTGTCCTGGGTGACAGTGATCAGTGATCCCGTGGAGCTCCTAATCCCACCCTGCCCTCTCTCCATCCTTGTAAGACCAATATACTGCAGCTGTGACGTACCCTGCCATGTTAGTATTTCAACATGAAATATTAAAATCCACAGGTTCAAAGGCACCCACTCCATTTGACACGGTGACAGTCAGGATGCCTTTCCTGCATTCGGGGATATTCTTCTAGATCTTCAGTAAGATATTGTAAGGGGGTTGCAGATCTGGAGAGGTTGGGCTACTTCAAGGCTGTGCCCCCTTGTGACTTGGAGTCATTGTTGTTGCTCTAGCTGATAGTGGCTGCCTTGTTTTTTGATTTTTCTTAGGCAGATGTTGCAATGAGTCCTGAATGGTCATTAAAAGCTGTGGGCTTGACCCTGAAAGAGACCTTGCCTGCAAGGAGGGTTGTCTGCGTTCACTCCCCTCATCTCTTTCAGGGATTTAAATGACTAGCTCTCTAGTAAGTCACTGGGATTTATGGTATGCTCTGGGTGCTTCTGTGGCATAATTCAATATCCTTTGCTGAGAGCTCAGAGCTCTACAGTTACCCCAGCCAGCAGCAAAGTAGGCAGTCAAGATTTTGAATAAAGCAGATATGGGCCAGAAACTAGAAACTTGGTGCCTCTCCCGGGCAAAAATCCCAACCTCTAGCCTACAGCATCTTCTTCCCCCTGGCAAATACTTCATGGCATAGTTAATTAGGATAACTCAACATCTCCCAAGGAAAGACTCTCCACCCAGAGTGCTACAAAACCTGGCACACAGAGATGGGTCAGCTTAAATCTCTCAGGCTGCAGCTTCCCAGGTAATGATGCTGATCGTAACGAACTGTGAGATATAATAAACCAGTTACGGCCAGCTTCTCTGGTGAGGTCCCTGGAGAGTACACAAGGATGGACAGGCACAAGGGTGTTGATGCTGCTCATAGGCTGAATTTCAGAGAGATTCTTGACAAAGAGTCTTACCTCTTAGAAAGGAGGAGGTGAACATTGAGTCTATCCTTCTCTAACATTTCTTTCTTAGGAAATGAGTCTCGTCACTTTTCTCTGACTGCGTTACAAGTAGCTAGGACGTGCACCACGAAGTGTAACAGCCTTGGTCTGCTGATGCATACCTCTTCTCAGATCTAATTCTGGTGATGTTTTCAGATGAAAATGATGCAAATAAGGTGTGTTTTTTACATTCGCTTATTATTTACTTGTAAACCTAAATTTTACTCACCTTGTGTCATCCAAAAGAGGATGTAAATAAGGGTAGAATTTAGTTTGCAGTTTCTGGGATAGCTATGACCTATATCAGCTTGTTTAAAAGATGCTGATTCTTGAAAAGTTAAATATATAATTCAGTTTCCCTCTTCAAGTTAGAGATGCATAGGTTAAAGGAAATGGTTCCTTCATTAGGGGTTTTCTCTAATGCCATTTACTGAAATATCCATTCAAAGTGGGTCAGTTAAATTTCCAATTTTAGAAGCAAAAAAGATTTCAAAAACCTACAAGGTAGCAGAAGGTCAGATTCAACCAGCCTGACCCTAAATCCAGGCTCATCTACTCTAAATGTGTCAGTGGTTTGGGTTGCCTCAGTACTTGAAAGGTGAAGAGTTAAGCATTCAAACACGGCTAACGTAGCGCAACATTGCAATGGTGAAAAAAAACTTTCCATGGTTTATTTTGAGCCATGAACGCATTTGCTTGCAATTGTCATAGGCAAAATGAGAGGGTCTCAGGAGAAAATACACCTCTTGAAATGCAAATGAAATTCTCACATTTCTGGTTCCAAGATTCTTCCAAGTTCCAAATAATTATTTTCCAATTCTTCCTGGTCTGAAGTGAAAACAAAAATTGAACATGACTTTTCCTGTGAGATTAGAATTTACCCCATGGGATTTGTTTTATTCTGACACTTAGCTCTCTCTTAGCTAGAGATCTGAAAACTGGGATACTAACAAAAGCTTACTGAAACAAAAAAAATTAAAGATTATCTAAAGCCTTTTGAAGTCAAACCTAGCCTTTCTCTTGGCTCTGGTGAAAGCTTTCTTGAGATTAAGTTGCTACTTAATTACTTTACCTAGCTGAGATCCTTCAGGCGCCCAGATCTGAGTGTGTCAGCCTTAATGACACTTTCTCTCTTCAAAGTCACAGTGTCAGTCAGTGCCAGAGCTCTGGCGTCCTGACTGAGCCTGCTGTAAATTAAAAGAGAAATGGCAGAGATTTCCAAATACATTTTTTTTTTCATTCACTATCAGTTAAGTTTATGCTACTTCTGGAAAATAAGAAGCTTTTCTATTTACATAAAGGAAGATATTTACCTATTTTTCCTTGTTGGAGAGAATGCATTTTCTTCCTCTCGAGTACATATTCTTACAAATCTCTATAAATAAAGCAACACTTTTCCTCCTACATACAAGCATTGCATGACCCACTGTGCATTGTGGACGTAATCTCCAGGAGATCAGTGATCAGACTGAGCCTGAGGCCCGTGGTTATCTGAGAGAAACTCAGAACTTGACAGGGCAAGGGTCTGAGCACCCTGATTAAACATTGAAGTTTAATTTTAGTTTAGTTTAATTTAATCCTGCTCTGATGGGTGGATCACAGACATCCAGAGATCCCCTCCAAAATGGTTTAAATCACTGCACCGATCTCCTACTCCTAGATCTTTGTACAGGAGATATGACAGAAAAGTAAAGTAACTTTTTTCCTTTATTAAACATCTCTACTTCTCCTCCCCAGCAGCTGCAGTAGAAATTACCATGTTCTACAGCATGCCTAAATTTTCCAAACACAGCTAAATCGATATCATAGCTATCCATCAGCTGTGGTTGCTGTCAGTGGTTGACACATCTGTTGCATGACTAATATCTAATAGATACTCAGTAACCGGGGAGTCAGCAGAAAGGAGGTAGACCACTCAATTTTTTTTTTTTTTTTGATTGCTGTTTGGAGGGATGTGGGAAAAAGAGGGCTTCCAGCTATGGGAGTTGGACTTAATGAGATGCAGGAATTTTATGCCTGCTCTGGGGTAGTTAATAGATGATTAATACGTAACTGTAATGTAGTCTGGGTGAGCGGAGAGTTGCTTTGTGCTGCCAGGAGGTGGATGCAGGATATGTCAGCTCAGATTACAGCTGGACCCCGATCAGCAGCAGTGTCACTACTTGTGTTATTGTAGTGCCCAAGGGTTAGCACCTAACACCTAGTGGAAGGGACAATATCTCCCGGCTAACACGAGGTACTTGCTGCGTGGAAAGGAAAGTTTGAGAAATGCAAGGACTGGCTGATGAGAGGGGATCTAGGCTGAAACCAGATGACCAGAGGCGGTAAAGGTCTCCCTTGAGCACCAGTGATTTAATGTATCTCCTCATTTATTTGTTTTTGTGGTTATGAATGATGTTAATGACCAAATAGTTTTGTTATCAATTAAAGATCTCTCTGTCAATGCTTTATTTTCATGGCTTCAAAGGCATCCTGTGGCAATACATTTCACAACCATTTATAAACTGTGCAAGAAGAAACCCTTTATGGATAAAATTGGCTCGTATTCAAGCTGGTAGAATGGTTTATACAAACATTTAACTCATTCTGAAATTGTCTGTTTGCTGTGTTATCTGCTCGCATCCTGTGTCTCGCCCACACCTTGGCCCCAGCGAATGCAGGAAGCAGGGGGAGAAGGACTTGGGGTCCCTCCTGCTGCCCCACACCCGCAGCACTTTCCAAATGAAATTTCCACCCGAAATTTCACTTGCTGCAGGTTGAGACCTTTATTCCCCATACGCAGTGGGTACAGGGACAAGTTGTTCCTGTCCCCCTTCCCTCTTGGGTCATGCTTTCAGGACCTTTGCACATTTATTTTATTTTTTTTTTTTCCCTTGCTCTGCTTGGGACGATCTCCACTTGACACGTCTATCCCTTACGGAGTGATGCTCCAAGCTCAAGACAAATCATCTGCAGAGTGATTCAATGTCCCGATGCTCACAGACCCCCTGAAGGGCAGGGAACTGGAACGTGGCACCTCTTCACAATCACAGCACCCAGAAACTCTCCTGTTTGCACAAATCTGGTGTCAGATTTCCAGGCAGTCTGTGTCCTACCTTTTGGAAAATATTTATTCTTCCTTTTTGGGACCTTTGTAATTAAAATTTATCTGAAATTAAGTAAATTCTGAAGGTTGCCAGGAAGTCCTTGGTGTATTTGTCCTCATCTCAAAACCAGTTGCCAGATGCAGATTTGTCAGCCTCTTTCACGTCCAATTACACATACTTTTTCTGCAGTAAATTAGGAGTAGCTGCACTGGAGTGCTCAGAGTTGCCAAAACTGAAAATCTGTGGCAAACAGGGAGAAAAACATGTCACAGACTTGTCTGGAGAACATCTGCGAGTCAGTTCTTTGCACTATCCATTGGGGGAAAGAAAAAAAAAAAAGATAAATTCTCCTTGTGTAGTTTTATCAGTTCCAGCTGTTAAAATTTGCAAATACAAGTCTCTCATACACAGGCACAGCTTGTGATTTTATATTTGTGTTATCACCCCTGACTTCAACAGGACAACAAAACGAGAAATGCAGCAGTGCCCAAGGTTATCTGTACAGTTGTGTATACTCTCCTGGCTGATGCAAGAAAGGAGAGATACCAAAATACTGGATGCTGAAATTCCTCACTTCATGCTCTCAAATGCCTCATGAGGATGAAATTTAGCCCTGTAGCTTCGTCCCCAGTGTGATGAAGCTTACTTCTTTGGGAAGGCTTACAGAAACCACAGTACAAACGAGAATCTGACCCCAAAATCTTCGACGGTATCTGGACGGGAACCGAAGCGGAGGGAAGATGAAGCAGCATCATTAAATAGGAGCAGTTTCCCTCCAATCTCAGCTCTCATCTGCAAGAGGCACTCCCTGCAGCCCTGGGCTGGGGTGATGCCCACGAGATTTGGGATCTGCCTCCTGGAGCTGCTGGGCAGAGGGGAAGCAGTCCTGCCCGTGCAGGGTAGCACGCAGCGCCCGTAAAACCGGCTCGTGGTTTCGGTAGTGGTGCAAAGTGACGTTGTAGGAAAGGGACTCACGTGGAGCACTGAAATGTCGGTGCTAAGTGACAAAACGCCAGCCCTTAGCCCGCAGCTGTTGCTCCACTGGCCACCAAATTTGGTGGCCATTTGGTGGCTGTTGCTCCAAATGGCCACCAGCTTGTGCTCCACTGCCCACTGCTTTCAAACCAAATTAGGTTCAGAAAATCAGTTTTGTCACTGATGCTCTCACTGTACCTATCTCCCAGGGCTTATACTCAAGGCTGCCAGGCAGGTTTCATAAGGCAGGCTGCAGAAATAAAGCCATTTCCACTGTGGCCATTTGCCCACTGCCGGGTAAAATCTGAAAAACTCGGTCATTCATGATCTCTTTTTAAAAAGTCAAGCTCCATTTTTTTTTTTCTCACAGAGAAATGACTCCTGGCCACAACATTTTCTGTGAAAGAAAGTGTCAGATTCAAAAGTATTTGAGAATAAGTGACTCAGAGTGGTTTTGATGAGAGTTGCAAATGCGCAATGGGCATTCTAATTTTCAAGCCCTTTCACCTAGCTGGGGTTTGAGTTGACTCTTTTTTTTTTTTTTTTTTAAAATAAGAAATGGAAATTCATCATTTTTCAAAACATGCAAATTATGACTGCAGTGAAATGCAGTTTCCAGAACTATCCCAGGCAGAGATTTCAGAGAATAACCACTGCTGAAGGTCTCCTCCTCTGAGACGTGTGGTCTCGCAGCGGTGGGGTGGGGGCAATGGGTGGATGACAGAAGCCCACTGTCCTATATTAACCTAATGATGCCGCTTAACCAGACCCGGTCCTTTCTGTGCTGATGCCATGGCTACAAGGACAAAACGAATAGGTGTATGCCAGGAGAGCTCTTGAGTAATTTCTCTGTCAAAATGGACCATCCCTGCTGCTTTTAACAGCTCTTTCTCTCTGGGTGAACTGACTGTCCTGAGCCCAACTAGGGCTAGAAAAAGGAATTGTGGTCCTGCCTGTATTTCAACCAATGTGCAATCCTGCATGATCATTTATTCCTTCTGTAACAGCTTCTCCATCAACGCTGGAGGCCATCATCCGTTCTCCGGTGCTCGTTTGCAGACCTTACTCTTAATTTTCCACTGCAAAGGGTGGGCAAGGAATGATAGCCAACAAGTTAGCCCCCAAATGGATACAGGGATGAGAAGGGCCAGTATCAAAGCTCAGCAAACTGTAAGGCTCAGGGGCTTTTCTTTCTTCAGTCCCCCTTGAGCCCAAAGTAGATGGGACCACAAGAACTTTCATCGTCCCAGACCAGGAGAAAGAAGCAAAGGTCTGTGGGAACGAAGATTCTGTGGTTCCTAGGATATAACCAATGGCCAGGTCACCACATCCTTGGTGACTGAGGACGTTTTTGTGATGATAGGAGCACTACAGTTTACTCTCTGACTTAGGGAGCATGAGATTACACCATCAACCTTGTCAGTGCAGTCCAGTTCCTTAGAGGACACCACCCACAGCCCCAAATCCACTGACCATCTGTGTCTCGTGCTCCCGCCCGCTGCAGGACATGTACATGTCACAGGATCCCTCAGTGGCTGTAGCACACATCATGTGAAAGAGTCAGGTCTTTGATGCTTGTGATGCTTTTAATGTTTCTGTGGCCAAACTCTCTCACATCCAGTAAGGAAGCAGTGGGCTTTAAGAAAACATTATCTATACCACATCAACATGAGAAGATACGGGCAAAATCTTAACTGACTCTAGTTCATCCAAGACAAAACCATGGCAGATAGTCGCAAAGAGCAAATTAGGATGTGAATTATTTGCCTTGCAAAAGACTTGATCAGATAACTTACTTGTTCCATCAGATAGATAATTTCTTTGCAAATGATAATTCAAGTAGCTCCGCCAGAGTGGAGTTTTATTTGTAGCTGCAACTCATAAGCCTGCCAGCCAAGAAGCTGTGTGGCCACAGTTCTCACGAATGTTGTTTATAAACCCTCCTTGTTGCCAATGGGCCAGTCTAATTTGGTAGAAGAGGTTATGAAGCAGCGTACAGAGGTCCCACATGGATCAAGGAGGGATTACAATAACCATATTTTGGTCTTTCCTTCCCTGTCGCTCCTCTGGGAATTAAGAAATGTCTGTTTTCTCCACCACAGAAGCTTTGGGAAGTGGTGGTGGATTATAGGCAATGGTGGAAATGTTTGGGCAGGGTGGCACATGAGGACCTCTCATGGGACACCGTGAAGTCACAGTGGAGTAGCTGCTCCCTTGTGATTCCAGGTAGGGGTACCCAAAATATAAAGGTGTTTCTTTGCATTTTCATTCCAGTGTTTCCAACCGCTTTTTCCCATATGTGCCCAGAACCTAGACATTTATACAGAGTCTGTTCTCCATCTCAAAAGCAACAGAAGCATTCTGGTTTGAAACCAATTTTCAAGAGAATTGCATCATTTTCAGTTTTGAACTGCTGTTCTTTTAAAGATGGATTGAGTTCTCTTTGTTAAAAGTGCTTAAGAGCTTAAGGGAAATCGGATTCAATATTTAATAAAATACATCTGCAATCAACCAAGTGAGAATTGTGGGTTTAGTCTATGGAGACAAATAAGTAATCAGGACCACAAACTGAACTAAAGAAGCTGATATATAAAAAGTTTGAATAACTAATACCAAACTAGAATCTAAACACACTTTTCAGTTCATAAACATCATGAGTCTGTGTATGATTTTTACTTTCCATTTATAAGCTGCAATAGCAGGTTTGGTTGCACAGGCTGGTTGTGTATTTATTTGGACACTATTGCTTGGCAAAGAATTAAAATATCAGGTTTATCCATCTGTAACTATACCACAAGTAGAAAAAAATAAGGAAATTATCATCCATGGACTAAAGAGGTTATTCACATAATTATGACCACATGATTATCATGGTAACAGTCCAGAAACCATCATCTTCACGTTCAATCTTCACTTCAGAAGATCTGCACCCTTTTAAAGGTACCAATACTTGAAATTAAGTCTCTCTAGATACACCAAACCTTGAAATAAGATACACACACTCAGGAACAGAGGAAGCCATTGCATTAGAGGGAGCAAGTCAAGTGAGGTAGGAGCAATGAGCTTGTGGAGGAGAGAAAATAAAAGTTATGGATGATTAAAGGTTGATTTTCTGATTGCTCTTCACATTACCTGTATAAGCCACACTGTGCTGAGCAGTGGGAAGGTTGTTTAAATGGACAGGATTTGCACGCATGACTGTAAGAAAACTCTGATTTCCCTGAAGTAATCAGTTAAGGATTTGCTAAAAGCTCTTCCAAAATAGAAGCTGAATTTACTCTCCTTTGTTTCATCTCTCCTTTTGTTTTTGTTACTGTGAAGATAGAAATATTAAAATGAAATGTGCCTACACTTCTAGCCAAGGAGAGAAACCCTCTGGCTGCTTTCTACCAGCTTGCAAAGCCTATAAAAAACCTTCGGCACATCCCTGGAGAGACACATCCCCACGGCCTTCACCTCTGCTGCCTCCCCTGATGCTCAAGGGGTTCCTCTGGGCTGGCTCAGAGATGGGATTTAGCTCTTCGAGCAGCAGTGTGGGGGGGGCCAGATATCACAAGACTTTTGTGGTGCACAAGAGTTGATGACTGATAAGCAACTTACTCAAGACAAGCGGAAGGAGACAAGCAGGCAAAGTACCCAAATGTCTCATCATCCCAGTCTGAAGTTTGTTTGCAAAGGATTCAAGCAGAGTTTTACCATATAAAGTTGCATCAGGCAAAGTAAAATGTTAATCAGATGGTGGTGTGATTGCTTGTCTGTCTTATGTTCTTTCATTCTTTTTAGCGAAGGAGGGATTGGCAGAGGCTTTCTGCATGTGCACAAGTGACATTTTTTTTCCCTCTGGGGAGAGAAAAGGATGGTTTAAACTGGATTAAATGGTCTCATGCCCTGGCAGAACCTGGACATGGCTGGTGGAGGAGCAGATAATTGGTAGTTGGTCAAGAGGTGGGTTGTGGTCCTTCTCCTCATGAGACAATTATGAGGAGAAAGGGGAGAACGGTGATGCTCTTCCCCTTGGAAAGCAAGCACCAACAGTGGTCCTCCTTGGAAACGATGCTCAAAAGCTTTTGTGTGATAAGTGCCTGGTTTTGAAAGACTGAGATAATGAAGTAGATTACATCAAGCTTACAGAAGTCTTCTATTTTGAATTTTTCAGTGTGACTATATAGACACACATACACACACACACATATATATATGTATATATTTCCTCTGAAAAAAATAGCTTTTTGGGATGATACCACACTTCCTGAAAACTGACAGTTGCGACAATTAATGACCAATAAAATTGCATTTTATATTTTACATCCATAAATAATTTGCAGAATATTCTCAAGGTGGATTTGCACCATGTTTTCATTTATTGTGAACAGGTAGTTTGCTTAATGCAGAATTGCTGAAGGCTGTTTCTAAAGTGGTTTGGACTTTAAAGTGTCAGCAGTAAACAAAAATTGGGTCAATTTTGTACTTTCTGAAGACCAAGGAACTTGGTAATTTCCAAGAATTATTTCTTTCCTGAATTTACTCATCGTTGCTCCTTGTTATCTCATAATTGTTTGGCTAATAAAATGCAAACAAAGAGTATGTCTTTTCACTTAAATCAGTGGAAAAAATCACGTTAGCAGTGATGAAGCAAAATGAGACTTGCTGACAGTCAAATCATACGTATGACATATGTGTGAAAATTCTGCTGTCTACAGTTCCCTTCATTCCTGCTGTGCCAGGACTAAGTACGATGGATGCTCTTGTCTTACAGAGCTCGGCAGAGAAAGGAATGAGTTATTGTCTTGCCATGCTTACTCCATGGCAGGCAAAGCCGAACCACATTCAGTTCAATGTTCACTGTTATTTCTTGCTTTCCAAAACCTTTCTTGGGGGACCAAAATGACTCCCAAATTCACTGGAAAGCAAAACAAAGCAAAACATCTTTCTTTCTTTTTATAAGATAATTTAATATGGAAAGAAACTGGATTTTTAATCCTTAGTGAAGTAAGACATTTTGTTCCAGATCATCATAAAATAAAATTAATAGCTTGGAGTATTCAGAAAGACATTTCCTTTTAATAGTTGTTGGTATTTTTAATTAGTTTTGATTTATGGCAGTGGTGAGAAATCTCTTGGTGGAAGCTTTGGGTTTATTAACTGCTGAAATGCAGGAGGAACACAAGTATGGGAAGGATATCCTTTGCCCAGTTACTCTAATGCAAGGGATGCTTACCAAGAGGGAACATCACATCAAGAAGCTAAATCCTAATTTTGTTCTTGTTTTACACATTTTGTTTTTCCTCACGTTGTTGAGCAAGCAGACATATATACTCATTCCCTGCTCGTATTTTTGACAGGATTTTTCTGAGGTACTTGGCAGGACAGTTGACTAAAATCTCTTTTCCTTTTAAAGTTGTGGGACTATTTCCACTTATGTGCTGGTTCTCCTGGACTTTTTTTTTTGTTGGTTTGGGGGTTGGGTTTTTTTTGTTTGGCTGTTTTGTTTGTTTGTTTTGGTTTTGTTTTTAATATGTCTGCTTTTCCCCTTCAGAAAAAAAACCCTTAAAAGTAATAACCCATTTTTTTTTTTCATGTAAATCTCAAGAAAACCAAAACTACTTCTGAAATTTTTTACATTCAAAATCTTCAGGGTGTTGGGAGAATGCCATTATGTACATAATACAACCAATTAAATGATTAAAGAGAAAACAAACAAGCAAGAAAATCTTAACAACTCTGAAAGGTTAAACTGGAAAACAAAAAGGTATCCACACACCAAAAAAAAAAAAAAGAAGAAGAAAGAAAATTACAATATTTGAGGGGGAGGGCAGCACTGGCTGGCAATACTGTACTTTGGTGATACTGTGTGTTTCAGAGGAGGGATGTGAGATGCCTGGAAACACTGTTTGGTTTGGGTGAACTGTGTATGACAGGAGTCACCGGTTGTTACTATCTCAATTTTTGGTTGCTTGGGAAGCCTGCAAGCACTTATCTTATTTCAGGCATCTGTTTAAAAGGGACTTCAGCACAAATCTCTTTGTAAAACGGGATTGGATTTAAGCATGTGTTGCACTCGCTCCAGAGACAAGCAAGACCTGCTGGGATGACTTTTCCAGCCTTGCTTTCGGCTGCATGTTTTGCTTGTCAGCAAAATCAACATGAAAAAGGGTTCAGAGGATGTTCCCTAAAAATGGTTTATTGCTGCTTTTCACATGCCTGGGAAACCTGAGTGAAGGTGTAGGGGAGCGAAAATACTCTCCTTGCTTGGGAACAGTTCCGTACAGAGGTCTCACAAGAAGAATCAAGAGACAGGAGCTGCAAAGGTACAAGATTAGGCTTCCCCCTCCATCCACAGGGAACGGAGTCACCGAGCAGTGGGGAGCCCATCTCCGATGCCTGTGTCTTCTGTAGCCTTGCAGGAACTGCTCAGCTCCAGGAAAGGAGGTCAGATGAGAGGAGGTCATATTTTCAACGCTGAAGGAAGCTCTGGCCGAAAGCCCTTCTGCAGGAACTTCAGAGGCGCGCAGCAGATTTTGGGAGGAAGAGGCTGAGCAGAGATGGGCTCAGCCTGAAGATGCCTCATCCCTGAACACGAGGAGGTTTCCAGCACCCAGCAGGCTGCAGTGGGTGCTCCTAGAGGAACCGCATCAAGGGCTCCGGCCAACTGTCTTCACCCCAACACCCTAAGGGACTGAGCTCACCATAGCACTGACCTCGCAGTGCCTCTGAGCAAGGATCAGGCTGTACCTGCAAGGAAGGGCAGCTCCAGGACTGGGAAAAAATCCTGCCCCCCCCCCAGGTTAATCCCAACCCAACTCTTGTTGGTGTAAGGGAGGTCAAGCACGGGCAGATGCAATGTAGGGATGTGCTGGGACATGCCATGCCATGTCCAGAGGTAGCACTGGGCTGGTGATGGCATTATGGGGGGATGTGTTCAAACCCATGCCATGGCACACAAAAGAGTCTCAGCCAAGGGAAATTTAGTTAATTTATTATCAAAAAATATGCCCTCTCCCCCAACAAACTTTTAATTACTCACTTGGGTGTTAAGAAATAAAAAAGGAAAACTATTAAGCAGACACTTAGGGAAAAACCTTCCTCCCCTTCCTGCAGGCTCAGCTTCAGCCCAACACCTCTCCTCCCCCTTCCTCATCTCCAGTCCCCTTGTTGTCACCATACACTGTGCTCAGTCCTCCAAGTCCCTTTGGTGAGTCCTTCAGGGGACCCTGCCCCAGCGTGGATCACCCATGGGTGCAGTCCCGCAGAGGTACCTACTCTGCCACAGAGTGCCTGTGGGTCAAGATGGATTGACCAAGCTCCTACACATTACCTTGGTCACCCCAGTCAGATGTCTGCAGAAGCCTTGCTGGCCCAACAGGCCCTGGGTAAGAGGGGACTGGGTGACCATGGGGAGCCCCGAAGCATCCTGCACTTGTTTCTTTCCTTAAGGATTTTGTCCCCTGCTGGTGTTTTCTCTGTTGAAGCCTGAGTTGCTGCTGAGCACTCGGCCCCAGTCTGTTGTGTCTCCTTTCCCACCCATCCAACACAGCTCTGCCCCAAGAATGGGTCTGCAGCCTCCGCAGACTGGTGCTGGTCCTGGAGAGCTGAACACCAGGGAAGGGTTTACAGATAAGGACATGCTCCTGGATAACCCCAAAAGCCAACTCCTTGCATGGCAAGAGGGTTTTAGGGTGCAACGGGTGCTGGCTGAACATAAGCTGTTGTGTCCCTACCATGTCCCTGCTTTGCAGTCGCTGCCGGTGCTGTAGGACTTGCTCCTTGTTGGTGCCTAAGGGATGCCCTGGGTCTTCCATGAAGGACTTGGTCCATGACTGGTGTCTGCTGGAAGTGTCAGAGCAGAGCAAAGCTAACCATCACAGCTGCCTGCCCACCACCGCTGCCACAGCATGGCTGGCTCAGCAAGAGACTGGGAGAGACCCATCACCTCCTCTTCATCAGCCACCTGGGAGACGGGTTAGTAACCCGGCCTCCTCCTGGGAAGCAGTTTGAATGCAGTGATGTGGTGGTGGTGGCTGAGTGTGGACATGGCCAGATAGGTCCAGCAGGTCTCAGGGACAGAGAATGGACCCTGACACAAGTTGTTTCTCTAGCAGAAATACATCTTCTACATACTGTGCTGGAACTGTTGGATCTTCTGTTAGGGCTGGGTTTTATTTTGGATGGGACCGCATTTCCAGACAACATTTCCTGCCATGAAAAATATAGCCTGAGAAGTTGAGGACTGCATGTCCTAATGCTTGCTTTGCCCACTGTGTTAGGAGGCTCTGGGTATCTACTGCATAACCCGATGCCGTACCCTGCAGGTAGACCTTGCATAGATGTGGTGTTACTGCAGGGCAGTGCTGAGGCTGAGCAAACCCACACTGCAAATTTTTCAAGGGATTTAGGACCGTGAAATGTGGTATCTTTGCCTGTGCAGTGGTTAAGAGCTGTCAGTGATGACACAGCCCTTGTTCATGATTAATTGTGTATCTGGCATGAGAGGGAAACCTGGGTGTCTCGGAACAATTTGTCTTTTGACCTGAATTTATTAAACCTTTTAGATTCAGTAGTGCCAGCAAACCCATACAATGTGCATACTCCTTCTTGCCTCTCAGAACTGCCCCCCGACATGTGATGGGGACTGAAAACTGGTGTCCTTTGCTCTGTCTGTCACACACGTGTGATCCTGGCCAGACTGTCCCCCCCGCGCACTGTCACCCCTGTGTGTGTGGGTCTCCCAAAGGATGTTGGCCATGGAGACCTGGCAGAAATGAAGTTGTGCCCCACTGCATCCCCATGGGGAATACGCAGGGACTGGGAAGATGTGGTACTCCATGGATCATTGCTGTCCTGTAGCAGAGACACTAGCTGCTTGGGACAGACAGATGCCAGTCCTTATTCTGTATAGGTTGCATCCATGCTCCCTCCTCCCCATCCATCCAGCAAAAAATAAAGGCATCAGGGATGATGAACATAATGAACTTATGCTGATATGTGTTTGTTAATTTCTTTATTGATAGCTTTGCATTTTTTTTTTTTGGTGTGGTGAAGATGGGGAACCACTTGCTGGGTTGGATGTCTAAAGTCAGACATCTAAATTCATTGCCTGGCTCAGAGAACAGGTCGGGCCCTGCCAGCAAAGCCATTTTCAAGTTATTTGGCTGTTTTCTTCATTTGTTTCAGTATGGTGTGAATGGGAATATTCAGAAGACACACAAAGATGTGAAGTGCGTGTTGTGGGCTAAGTGGCTATGGGAAAACTGATGGGTTGTTTCCTGTGGTTCACAAACCTTTGCCCTGTAGATTATGGTTGTTTATAGCTCCTTTTTACATTAAATAAATAAGAAAAGACATGTGGACACAGTGTGCTTTCAAGGATAAGTTCTTTACCCTTGTTCTTTATGATTTTTTTTTAAAATTACTTGGACTGGCAGTGCTCAGCAAAAAGGGGTGTGTGGATGCATGTTTGGTAGGGGAAGGGAAATAAAGAGGGTTGT
Organism: Haliaeetus leucocephalus; assembly: GCF_000737465.1. Classification (NCBI taxonomy): domain Eukaryota; kingdom Metazoa; phylum Chordata; class Aves; order Accipitriformes; family Accipitridae; genus Haliaeetus; species Haliaeetus leucocephalus. The sequence continues at coordinate 2,061,847 of NW_010973307.1, read as the reverse complement.
ATGTTAGGGCCCTGCTGATCCACATTGACTTAGAAACCTGCTGAATGTTGCAGAGCCAGCAAGCCCTGTATGTGGCATTTTGGGCCTGTGGTAATGCTGGAGCTGACATGCATATGTGCCCTTGCAGGGGCAAGCGCCCTTGCGGTGATGCTTATTAAAACCAAAAACCTATCCCAAACCTTTCCAGGTGGCTTATCCCCAGGTGCACCTCTGGAGATGTTCGGAGGGGTAGCAGATCCATCCAGGAGGAAGGGCTGGTGGGGTCGAGCTGGGGTGGAGGGAGGCACATCTTCCCAGTTTGATGTTTTCAACACTGCTATAGCTGGTTGAAGGGGACCAAACCTCCGAGGAAGATGGGCTTGGTTCCGTTTGACCAGCCAGAGCAGAGCATAGCTCCTGACCCCGTCACTCCCTTGGCTTCGCTGTGCCTTACCTGCAAGGGGAATTAGATCGATTAGACGGGAACACTGGTGCCAGCCACTGCTTAGAGGGAGAGAAGGATGGTGCAGCACTTAGGACACCAGCTTAGGAGAATTCACCACTTTCCAGCTTACTTGACTTCTGGTACATCCATTTTGGCTGAGGACTGGTTCAGGCACAGGGTCCATGTGATGCCCCAGTTCCTGGGTGGTTGTCTGGACTAGGGTGAATTTCTCACTAATGCAAAAGTCAACAGTATTTAAGGATGGGAATAAGCCTCAGGAGCCAAATTCTGGGTCCCTATCTAGATGTTTCATAGAGTTTGGGCTTGTTTTGGAATCTGGTCCCAGCTCACCAGCCTGGATATGGGTAATGAGGAAAGTCTTCTGAAGCTTGGAGGATTGGCATTTGCCCATCCTGAGCCACAGCAGCATGTGTCTGAAGATTTCTCTTCATACAGGTCTCTTCTTGCTGCTGCTTTCTCTCTTCCTATTTTTCCTCTTTCCGTTTTTTTTTTTAAATTTTTAAATAATTTTAAAAAAAAGGAAAAGCGGGAGGGAGGAAGGGAGGAAAGATGCCTCCTTTGTCAATTGAAGGGAAGTCACCTGCCAGTTGTCAGTCAGGCATCACTTTTCAGAGAGCCGCCCCGAGCCCTCCAGCTGTACCTGGGAGCCTCAGCGAGGAGACAGCTGCCGGAGACCATGAGCAGCGGAGCACAAGGCAGCTTCCAAACAGGACAAAAGCAGCATTTTTCCAACCCCGTGCATAAGCCCCTTTCCATGTGCATGTGGTTTTTCAGGCACCTGATACGTTTTCCTCTGAAACACATTTTAATTAGGAGGGGGGGTTTTAATCTTTGGGTTTTTTTCTCACTTTGCCCTCTCAGTGCTCAGCGTTGGGAGGAATACTAACACGAGTAACCTCAGGACTCCTCTGCTTGCTTCGTACTTTCTCTTTGCTTCATCAAGGCTATTCATTAGCAAGGAAAGCATCAGCAGCATAAACTCCATATTCCCTATGGAGACATCTACCTTGCTGCCAAAAGAACAGCTCAGGCAAGCCTTCAGCTACAACATTCACTTCGTGCACTCTCCCATCAGCAGTAGGCTGTTGCAAACTTGATGGAAGTGAGGAAGAATTAGACCTGTCCTGAAGCTGCTTGATAATTTTACCGTCAGTCAGGGCCTGGGTGCAGATACCCAACCAGAGGATGGAGGGAGGAACAGAGTTAAAACAGTGACCTTGACCCCCAGCCAGGCTATAAGTTTTCCTAAACCTTAGCCCCACGTCTGCACGACCAGTCTGCATTATTTCTTCTCATGTGTCCTTGCAAGTGTGTGCCCGTAACTTAATCCTGGCCCATGCTGTGCAGCAAGAGTTAATGCTGATTGCAGGCTCCGGTGGAACAGGCGTACGCAGGATGGAGACAGCTGCAGAAAGTAAATGCGGGATGGGATTCCACTCCAGATTTAAAACCCAAATTTATACAGTCAGTCAAGACTAGGGACAGGTTCAGCTGACCAGCCAGAAGAGTTGGCTTCATTTGCCAACACATAAGCATCTGGCACCATCTGAGGAGCCGCAGAGTGTCTGAGACACCCACGTGTGACAGGCAGGTATGGCATAGGACATACCTGAAGAAGAGCTAGAAGCCAGTGGACTATTCTTAGGGTGTCTCCAAAGTTACCAGGAGCATCGTTTGAGGCAACTAAATAAAGTCCAGATCTCCGCAGGCTACAGCATGCCTTCAACACGTCAGAGATGAAGAGACCACCAGCTGCAGAGAGGAAGTGTTGTGTTGGAGACATGGGCAGCGGGTTGATCAGCAAAGCCAGGGAGAGAACAGAGGTCAGGATTCACACCCCTTGGGGGCCCTTTTATCTTGTGTAGTCGTTACAATTAAAGAAAAAAGGATCATTTTCCTCTGCTCTGTTTCTCTTCTGAATTAGTCTTCATAACCTGAGTTAGATCTGTAGAAGAAGGACAGGATGAAATAATGTTTGACAAGCACCTTCCTGAATTACATCTAGGAGACCACAGGGCTTGGGTCAGATGCAGAAGCCTTGTTTTTGATTCAGAACGAAATTTTGCAAAGCATCTTGGTGACTGAGGAACATAAATGTCATTGGTTTCAAGGTCTATATTGGTATATCAAATAGTGCTGAGGTACAAGCACAGGAACTTAGTGGTTTCTGCTGTGTTTAGCACAGTTGCTGGCACAGTTTTGACCTGTGTCAACTAGCACTGACCCTAACAGTTCCCGAGCTCAGCTTGGGAATTAAGGCAGGCCAAGGACCATTCCCAGTTTGGAGTTTGAAGATGACCATCTATTTAAAAAGGTGAGACAGCTGAATAGTCTTTTTTTGCCCACTGATTTGAAGGCAAGAAGACAGGTCCTGGCACTGTTTAGTGAACTAATAGTGGTGTAGACAGTGAAACTTGGACTCCTAGGTGCCAAAGCCTCTTTGGAATATAAGGCCAAGGAATATAAGCTACAGTGATAAAAGCTAGCTGGCTCCAGCATTGCCTACAGCAGAGCATGGCCAGCCTCAACTACACAACTGGCCTGGAGGTTGGACAAATACATGGATATAAATTTGCTGAATTGCAAGGTCTACCTGCTAGCAGTACCTCTCATAGCCAGGTTAAAATTAAGCTGTGAACATTAATCACTGCAGCACAGACATGTCCTTAATCTTCTAACTAGATCAGGTTTGCTGAGGGTATTTCAGGTCGGAATTCCTACAATTTCCCATGGGAAGTGATGGTCTGAAAACCTTTCAAAACCTAGGCCATAATGCTAACAACAGTCACCATCTCTGCAGAGCATCAAAAGGTTTTCTAAATGTTTTCTTAAAATAAATTAAGACTGATTGAAAACTGCCTGAAGTTTTGAATATTTGCGTGGAAGAAGGTAATATATGAGAAATGGTTTGAGCTCTGCAGCTCCTTGGAACAGGATATTCAGGATATCCTGGAAATACCCAGGATATCTCCAGGCTGTCCTAGATGGGTGAAAGGCAACTGGTCCACTCTCCTGCAGTTTGCAAAAATATATACTGAACTTATCACTACACAGTGTTATTAGAGCAAAGAATTAAGCAGCGCTCAGAAGAGGAAGAGATATTTGTGTATATGGCAAGATTTTCCTGAGTTATGGTAATGCAGATTTAGGAAAAGAAGCCCATCATTTTTGAGCAGGCTTTGTGCCTGCTTTGGTCCATAGGGTCACATTAAATAGGAGGCAACTTTCTGCAGCCTGTTCTACCCATTACTGTACTGAGACAGTGTATTGAATTCATCTTGATCAATCTGCTACAGCAATTCCTATATCTGTAGCATTCATTTTAATCCCATTATAGAAGATCTTGTTATGAATTACTGGGAGTAAAGAGGAGACTTTTGTAACCAATGTGAGATCTAGATCATACTCAGTCTCGCTCCTTGCAAGTCATTCCAACCCCGTGCTGTTTAATTCTTTCTCCATGTCACTAAATCCAAAGCATTTTCCACCAGCTGAGAATGGATGACAATTATTGAGGCTATCTGGGATGTAGCGATTTTCAGAATGCCCTTGAAAAGCACTTTCAGGACAGTGTAAATATTATTTTGTTTAGGTGGAGCCTATAGTCAGATGGGCGATTTTTCTGGAGAAAGATGTACACAATACATCTTCCTTATCAAATTCACATGGATTCAGGAGTTTGCAACCTTTTTAGATTTTCAGATCCCTATGTGCTTTCCACAGTCACTGAGGGCACTGTAAAGTGAATATAAGCTACCTGACCATATTTGACAAAGACAAATTCAAATAAAATGCAGTTACAGAAAAGCATTTGACTCCTTGCAGTAGCTGGAAGCAGAGGACACTCGCGATGTCTCCCTGAAACCACACACTTCCTTACATTCCATAGCAGCCTAATCCATATGGGGATATAAAGAAGCATGTCATCTCATAAGAGAATTCTGGATCGTGACCTCTGGGCAGCAGGACAGCTGTCCGTCCTCCACTCTTGCAGAGGTAGCGTTGCTCCTTAGATGTGTTTCAGAGCTGGTGGTCTGCTTCCTCCTTGGAAAAGCAGTGGCAGCACAAACCCCTGTAATTTCGCTGGTGCTGTGGGTCAGTTTGGGATCTTTTGGAGGTTTATTTTCAGGGGGTTCAGATTTTCCAGTGCCCGTCATTTGCAATCACTCCCATGTGTGCCATTGCACAGTGCTGAAGGCTGGAATCTCACGTGCGTGCATGGAAGTGCACGTTGGGGCATGTCTTGGACTTGTTTCCATAGCCCTGAAATCCCGAAAAACTAGAGTTTGCTGTAAAAAACCAAGTCACATGAGTGAGAGGTGATAGATAGTTCTTTCCTTTCACTGTATTATTATTATTGGTATTGAGGCAGGGCCTTGAGGACCTGTCTGGGAAGAGTAACGGCTCGTACACACACGGGGAGATAGATAGTCCCTGCCCTGGAGACCTGCCTGGCCAAGTAGGCAGCGCATTCAAAACCAGCCTGGCCTGGTCGTTCAGAAACAAGCTTTTAAGTTGTAGAGTCAGAGAGTTATTTAGGTCAGAAGGAACGTCTGGAGGTCTCTTGTGCATCTCCTGCCTCAAAGCAGGGCCAGCTGAGGTCAGGTTGCTCAGCACCATGTCTAGCTGAGTTTGAATTTCTCCAAGGTCTCTTTGGGTCTCTGCCCCAGAGTTTGACCATCCTCATGGCGAAAAACCTGTTTGCTGATACCTAATTGGAATTTCCTGCATTCCAACTTGTGTCATGTCCCGGTGCACCTTTGAGAGGAGTCTGTTATGACCCAGAGGTCAGGACGTATGGACGGATTTCTGTATTTTATGATAGAAATGACCAGCAGAAGCGAAACCCAGGGTACCCTGGTGTCCACTGCTTTGCTAAGCACTCGATTTGGGGGTATTGCACCTTCTCATCCTTGGTGGGGCAGATGTTCTCAGGGATGCTGGACATGCTCAAAGGGAGTTATGGATGTGTTTGGGAAGCAGCTGGTTGGAATCCGTTTGTTCATTTACCAGATTCACAAAGATTATTTATTTCTAAGTGGAAACATCTCTGAGGATGGGAAAGAGGAGGGAAGTAACCAGGCTAGCGATACACAACTAGTCCACAAAAAATACGTAGGGCAGGGAAAGAAAATAAGCTTTTCTCCCATGTCTTCTTGTCCAAAAGAGTCAAAAGACTAAGGAACAATCTCCACTGATGAAAAGCACTAAAATCAAAGTGAGAATAACCCCAAGCTTTGAAGGAAACACAAAACCTCTTTGGAGGCAGACCCTAGTGAGAGGTTGCTGGCCAGGCACAGCAGCACTACATGAGCTCCTCAGAGCCTGCAGCGCACCTTTGCTGTCACTCTCCAGGCATTTTATTGTATGTTCAAGAAGTTGGGTCAGAGTTGCTTTCCATGCCTACAGGGTTCTCCATCCTTCCCTGGGGCAGAGGTGTTCCCTTGGATGATGCTAATTCAGAAAATACTTCTTTTGCAACTTCCCCCAGTATCAGACATTACTGATTTTTCACACCTCGCACACAAGCACCTTGTTTTTTCTGCCCCTACTTTTTCTCCCTGTCAGCTACTCTGTAAATCTGTGTCATTACGTGATTTATGTCTGTAAAATGGTTTAGGATGGAAATCCATCCCATGCCATTGCTCATTGTAGCATTCAGTTGAGGCTGAAGAGGTCAGTGACCTGTGTTTTTACTTACAGCTAAAGGACTAAATATTTTGTGGCTATGACAAGGCATGGAAGGGGATGCATATGCTCTGTGTGTGTCAGTAGAAAAAGTGGTGTTGAGATATACATGGCTGGCCCGTGATACATGGGAAGCTCACAGCAGAAAAAAAGAGTCGTACTTCTGAGCGTCAGCTTGGACCCTCCTTCTGTATCTGCCAACAGTGGAGAAGCAAGCAGAGTAGCTACAGATATTTGTAATAGAAATTATTTCACTGGCACTTTGCAGTATTTCAAGCCTCGGTTATCACTACATTTGACAGGGAACATCCTGGGACAAGTAAGAGCTGCACCCCTTAAGATTTCTGCAGGCAGAACTAGGAAAACTTGTGGTAATTACAAATATCAACTCATAGTTTGTACAACATCAGTAGCTTTTCTTTTCTGTGGATTTAGATGCTGCCGAGTCTAGGAATGGCTCAAATTCATTTTCAATTAAAAACTTTGTGATTCTGATATTATACACGCTGCTCTAAGTAATTTTGCCATATGAAAAAACTTATTGACTGCAGTGAAGAGATGAGTGGCTTTTGGAGGGAGTCGCTTGTTTGTTTTAAAGCAAGAGAAAGGCTTTGCTTTGTGATTTCCAGAACAATTCATGGCAGGGAATTTCACATACTCAGTCATTACTTCATTAACGTCAATAACTGATAAAACAAATGAATGCGAATTTTAGAGAAAGATGAGTCATGCAGTGACCCAGTAAATGATATTTCTTAAAAGTCCACAGGACGAGGAGTAGTGTTTACATTTGCATTATATAGAGATTTTTACACCCCCAGCAAAACATTACTGTTCTTAATTTTTTTAAAATGTAAGACAGACCAATATTATAGGAGCATTTATTACATTTTGGTTTGAGATTAAGAACTCAATGTAATATTTACTTCCTGGTTAATGAAGGCTTTTGACTCAGAAGAGGTGAGGAAGCTGAGTCTTGCTGACATCAGGATAAAACTCCCAGAGATTTCAGTAGAGCCATGACTCAGTCTGTGGGTTCCCACTCTTTTGGGTGCAGAAATCTGTTTACATGAGTTATCAGCAATAATGAATGAATATATGTTTCTTCTTAGCCCACTTAGCCCTCATGTGGACCTGCATGATTTTTATTATTCATGATTATAAGCACTTAATCAGGTAGATAGGACCAGCCCTGTTTCAGCTCTGTGCTACATTTGGGGCCACGATCAAGACTGGAGTAGGGGCTACTGCAACAGCCATGTTTTGTAAAAGATTCTCTATATTAAGGAAAACCTCTTTGCCAATGAAATTCAGTTTAGGGTTGCAGAATGACCCCCCCCCCCCCCAAGTCTTTGACCCCAGATTTTTTGCTTGTCATTCCAGTCGCACAGAAGTTTTTGACTGCAAACCTGTAGGTGTCAGGTAGGGAAACTGAGGCACAGCAGAGGGAAGTGGGCAGACGGGACAAGCATCAGGTCTCCAGAATCCCCACCCCATTTGCTATCAAGGACATTACTGTACCTTCATACACATGGCTAGTAAGCATGACAGAGGAGTGCAAGGAGGTGAGATTCACCTCATTTGGTGTTGGACACAGGGAAGTTGTATGTCCAACCTCGCTACGGGCTGGGCTGTTGGCAGCTTTGACAGGGACACATACTATCAATCACAGACTGGCAGTGGGATGCCAGAAGCTTAACCTAGAGGAGACTGAGGGCAGGAGAGAGGAGTCCCATTCTTCCAATAGGAAAAATGGAAATTTGCTATCTAGAAAATAGGGAAGGAAATAACAGCAACAACAAAATTCATTGGTTTAATAAAAAATTCTGCCTAAAGGTGGGGGGACTAAAAAAACTAAAAAAAAAAAGGATTTTAAAAAAATATTAAAGATAAGGGAGGAAAATTTTCATTCAGACATGAGCAGCAGTCCTCTTTAACAAACCTTTCATTTTGGTTCCTGACTTTTGCTAAGCTGTCTAAAATCCTGTGTCCTTACAGGAAAGACTAACAGTCCTTATCCAAGATTACTACTTTCTGAAGGTTTTCCTTGCCGCTTTCTTCTGAAATAAGCTGAAGAGTTCTAGAGCAAAGAAGTTTTGCACAGATGCATTTTCTAGACTCATTTAATATATATGGAAAATGTATTGTCCTTCAACAAATTGTATGGGGTGTTTATAGCCACTTGCTGGCAGCACTTTCTTAAATTTCTCATAGGCCTGTATCAAAGTATCATACAAATTCTGTGACCAGATAGTGCGTTCAGAGTGATTAGTGATGAAACAGACTTAGTCACTTGGAAGATCCTTGATCCCAAGCATGTTTGTAGGTAAATATTCCTTAGTTATGTAGATTATTCTGGTACAATTTGTGGACTGGGATTTTAAAATCTTACGTGGGTATAAATGGGAATTTATCGATGACGCTAAAACCTAACTTGAGCAAGATTTGTATTAAATTCAATGACTTGAATGAACTGGGACTGGTTGCAGTAAAGGCTCACTAGGTTGGCTTCCCAGACCACTCTGTTTTGAGATTAGAAAACTCAAGACAGGTAGAATGAAGAAACATGGATTGGGAAATTATAGCTAAATTACTAGAAGTTAAAGAGCTGAATGGGACACATACTTGAGTGCAAAAGATTGACAAGCATGGCAATAAAAGCCTGCAATGAAGGAAGCCAATAGGGTATAAATGCAGCCATTTCGAGCCAGTATCTTCCTTTTTGATGACTCAAGAATATTATATTCATTGTGAACAGCAGATATGCAAACTAAGAGCCAACAGATCATGCCTTTTTGAGCCACTGAGAGTAACCCAATCATCTGATGCATATCCAGAGCCACATCTGTCCCTGCCTGGCATGAGGAAGAGAAGGACGAAAGAATGGGGCAGCTGTCCTCCAAGGGTCGCTGTGATCGGGATGGTTTGCCACTGAGGACGAGATGGGAGGTGATACTCCCGAAACGGGCTTTCTAATACGCCTGGCATTCAGGGACTCACTCATCTGGGCTCTTTGTCAAGTTTCTTTTTCCACCCTGGATTGCAAGATGAATGCTCTCCTAGGAGCAGTTGTTACTGGAAGGATGGAGGCTGCTTAGCCTTTCATTCGCCTCTCTACACGCACATGCACAGTGAGGTGCATTGATGTGAGAGCAGTGCAAAGAAGGGAATGGGTAAATAAGTCATCCCATTAACTTAAAAGGGGAGAAAAAACCCCAACCTGGGAGCTAAAAGGTGTTGTGGTTTCTCTCCCCAACCCTTCTGAATACTCTGCCCCTCTCTGCAGTAAAGATTTGAGCCCAAACCTTTGCATGGTTGGATTTACCACCACATTGTTCCCTTACCTACATCAAAAGGCACCTTGCATCAGGCAAAAACTCATGTAGAGCCTTTTCTTGCCTCTTGCAAATTTTCTGTATGACTGTGGGCAAATCACTTAGGTTAACATTTTAGCCTTGGGAGCCAAATTAGTTGTTTGAGGGTATGTTTGTGCAGCAGGGCTAAATAGTTTCATCTAAATGCTATCTTAACCACAGCTTCCAGGAAGGTTAAAACTCAGCAAAGCAAGTTTGCATCTGTAGGCAAAATATCGCCTATGTCTAGCCAGAGACTATATTTAGGCACTTGGGTTTTGAAGGTGTTTTGTATGCCTGGGTTTTTCAAACTCTGGTGGGGTTTCATGAGATTGTCTGAGAGCTTATCAAGTTTGCTCCATAAACTATAATAATGAGCTCTCTGCCTGAAGTCGGTGGGAATAAGGCCTCAACGAGCAGCTCTGAAACATCCAGTCCTAGTGTGCTGATATTTAATGTCTTGAAAAAGGCAGGCACTAAGCAGAGTACAAAGCTGGAGAAAATAAGTGAGTTGCCCAAGGTTATTTGGAAAGGCTGTGTCAGAGTCACCAGCAGTCCTGGCAATATGCCTGGTCATCCTACTAGTCTCGTTCTTTGATTTTCTACCACTTTTAACTCATTATAAAAAGATATTCACATCATGGCTCCTTAAGTTATATTTTCTGCTTTATCTGGTCTGATATATGGTGCTTTTAAACTGGCTTCTTGGCTCTGGTTTAACCTCATCATATTTTATTTAGCCAGTCTGATCCTTTGCACCAGAGCAGAATAACTGCCCTTGAGCAAAGCCTGCGCACCAGTATTTCCAGATTATGGGTGGGGAAACTGAGGCACGGAGGTGAAACTGTTTGCCTGGGACAAACTGGAGAGCCTGTAGCAATGGTCATACAGGTTCAGCGTGGCCTCCCTTGCCCCTTAGCTTTCCCTTTTTTCCCATATCTGGAATGCAAATGAAGTTAGAGAATAGTGCAGTTTAGTGTAACTGTCCCTCAAGAAACTGGTAGGATTTTTGCCACTGGCTTGAAAAGGTGGGCAATCTCCTTTGTCTTCTTTCTGCATCTAAGACTGTTGAGTTGGGGATTTTTGGACCACCTCATATCTATGAACCCTTCCCCAGCTTGGAGCTTTCTCCTGGAGGCCAGGAAGCCTAACGGTATGCTCTGAGAGGTGGTGTGAAGGGTACAGCCCTGGGGAAGAGGACAGTACCCTTTTCCTCTAGGTTCTTTTTTGGTTAGTTCCTCCCCCTGTGGTCCAGGCATAGGGAGCTGGGGGGATGCGCTGAGCCAGGAGGAGGAGAAACCCACGCTGGGCTCCTGACAGCTTCAGTCATGCATTCCCAATTAAAATAACCATACTGCTAACAGGCTGGAAATACAAGGAACAGCCACCCATGGAGGGCAAGGATGCCCAGATAGGGCCCAGGAGGGTGTCAAGAGGGGGTCTTCTCTCTCTGTTGGCTCCAGAAGGAGCCGGGGTTGACTGTGCTCTTCACCTAGACTCCTTAATTAAGGGTCTAAGAGCAATGGGGATGAATTTGGACCTAGGCATGTACCCCTGCTTTCCATCTGTGAAATGGACAAAGCACTTCATTGTCTAATAAGGATTCTGGAGTGATAAATATATCAAAACCAGGGTGTAGACAACATAGTCTAACAGCTGGCTTTGGTGGAGAGGGAAGCACTAGTGGAAACTTGCTGGTGACCCCTTATTTCAAGGTGAGAAGTAAAATCAGAAGGTCACTTCGCCTGGAAGGTGTTAGTCACACCTAGGCACCCTTTGCAGTCAAAGGAGCCTCGTCGGGAGCAATGTGAGGTTGCAGAGCTTCCCAGGAGATGACACTGGCCCTCCAGCCTATGCTGACCCGCTGAGATCCTACAGTCCCTCCTCAACAGCTGCTGTACCCCCTGGGCCACTGAAAATTTGCCTTGTGAGCTGAGAGATCTGGCCAAGAGGGCACCGAACACCAACTCTTCCACTCTTGCAAACCAACCCCTTTTTTTGAAGATGCTCCTGAAAATCAAACACATCCCTTGGTTTTGTCTGTCCATAGCTCTGAGCCTGAACACACGCACTTTGAAGGGATGCTTCAAAGCCTCAACCGTGGGCCACATCCAGGCAGTGTGGTCTGGTCCCTGGGAACTTGGTAGTGAGTCTGGGGTCCTGTTTGGACCACGAGGGCACCACCTCACCGCCCTTCCCTTTGCCATTCTCGACATGTCTTGCCCTGCCCAGAGTTCCTTACGATGCTTCGCACAACCCTGGATGCCTGACACTGGCTTTTGCCCGTGTTCTCTAGGCTTGGCCCTAAATACCAGCAATTCTTACGCCACAGGAGATATTGCATTAAAAAAAAGTAAATCTCAGACGTTACCTTCAGCAAAGAAGCAGCCAGTCACTTCATCCTCCTCTCCTGGGTCCTTTGTGGCTTCGTAGCACCCCAGGGGTGTTATCTGGGCTGGCATCTTCAGTGAGGGGGGTTTCCCTCCTCTTCAAGGTTTCTCCAAGGAAGCAGGAGCTGGTGTGGTCAGAAATGCCGTCCAGCAAGCAGCCCGTGCCTGGGGGTGCCGAAGAGTCTCTTAGCAAAGGCTGAGGGTAAAAAAGCACTTGAAGCAGCTTATTCTACTGGCCCCTCTGCGTGCATGTCGGTGTGTGTGTGTGGGGAATTGGGCATTTCCCCCTCTCTCACTCTCCTCTATACCGCTGCCTCCATTTTTTCCTTCTCCCTGGTGGCAACCACTTCAAATCCCCTCCCCTCACTCAGTTTTCCACCATCTAGGCTCATTTCCCCCACCTTACATTAGCATCCCCTTAACCCCCTTGCTAGGTCTATGGCTAAAGGCTTCCCAGCAGTATTTCTGTCTCACCCCACCGAGGACAAACCAGCCCCCTGCAACCCGGCCATCGGGTCGCCCGTCGTTCTCTTCCCACGTCCCTTCCCCTCCCTGCCTCGCTCTAGCCCTAAGATGCTCGCCTGCCATCCCTGCGTGGTCCCTGCCCCGGCAGGCTGTCCCGGTCCCTTTTGTATCGCCCACCCCCCCGTTGCCAGCCCACCCCATCGCCCCGTCCTCCCACCTGCCCGTGTCCTTTACAGCCCGTGGCCGTTCCCGTCCCTCCTGTCCACCTCAATCACCCCGCTGACAGCGGCGCGTTGAGTGACGCCGCTTCAGCTGTCCCGTGCCAGGAGGGCGTTTCGTCGGTTTTTATCCCCTTTTTCCGATGCTGCAGCTCGGTCCCGTCAAAAATAACCCCCGAAGGTTTCTGAGAACAGAGGCATTTATTGCAGGTACATCAGGTTAATGGCCAGAGGGCTGTTGCAAGAGGAGGAGGAGCAGGGAGCTGGAGCTGGTCTGAAATCCTGATGGAGCTCTGGGGTTTGCAGAGGTGGTAGGGCAGGACAGGATTTGCTGGGCTTTTGCAAGAGTTGGGGTCAGACAAGAGAGGCTGAACCCAACCAGCTCCGCAGGTCACAGCTGGGAATACGAACGGTGCCCTGGGTCCTCCCCACCTCGGTGTCTTTAGAAGTACACCATTAACTATAATTACCTTTTCTTTTCTCCTCCATCCGAGCTGTTTAAAAATTAGCATCCCTGGGAGACTGGAAATGAAGCCATTTATACGGGTGGGTGTTTGCAGAGAGGTTTTGACCAATCTCTTGTCTGGCAGATAATATTAATGGGGCGCCTGAGCGCCTCATGGGTCCTCATCCCACCCTGGGAGAGGGAAGTGCTATCAAAATGTTTTTTATGGTTGGGAAACTGAGGCACGGGATGACACGCCCAAGTTCTTGGAAGGAGTTTATGGCACAGCAAGTACTTAAAATATCACACCCTTTACTCTGTGTCTAAGGTAGTAAATTAAATATGACTGGCACAGTTTCCCTGGCCCCGATGCCAAATAACCCACATTACTATTATTAAAGCCTTTTAACCTCCAAACCAGGGTTGCTGCATCCGGCTGCCTATCAGGATGTGTCTTATCCCATGGAAACTCCTGAACTGTGCCTGGAAAATGATGGGAGAGAGTTAATGTCTCAGCCAAAACTGTGATGATGATGTTCCTACAGTGAGGATGATCGAGTTCCTGCACCCAGCGGTGTTGCCTTATAAAGTTTCCTTTACTTGAAGGCATTGGTGTCTCAAACAGTATTATTAAGGCTGTCTTTCACCACAGAGCCTGCTCTCTGGTTTTTGTCCCCATCCTACTACTTTTGTCCTAGGTGAGTGTTCAAACCACTGGAAGTGACTGCAGGGTTATACGGTCCCTCTGCTTTTAACATGAAAAAGTTTCCCTGCTAAAAAAGCTGAGTACGCTTCAAAAGTATTTTTCCCCACAGAAGAAAAATGACACTAAACATTGACGTTTTGACAGAAAATGGGGAAAAATGATATATACTTTTAAAGGGTATTTTGGTTTAGGTCTTGTAGGGCTCTGGTAAGGAGCAGAATGGCAGGCTTACTTTTCTGTTTGCTTCTTTAACTCTGAGAAAATTGAGGATGTTTCCAGATTCTAACATAAAGCATATCTAGTGCAACCCTGGCCCTTGCTCCATGGTAAACAACAATAATATTAATTTAAAAAAGGATGTAACCTGTTTTTTTTTGGACTGAATTCACAATCACATGTAACAATGCAACTTGAAAAAAACAATCTTTTCTTTAACCGTTTTTCTAGTCCTCAGAATTCTTTGGATAGTAGGGAAGAAATGCTTATTTGATCAGCTTGTGAAAGATAACAGTTTGGGAAGGAGCATTCCCCCCCATCCCAAGCAATATGAATAAATTACCTAAAACCCCAAAGCTCCTGCCAGTCGATGCAATGCGTTCCTAGTGTTGCTTGTCTGTGCTACTCCATGGATGGTGCTCAGAGTGCTTCCCTATGGGCATTTGCTCCTCCGAAGCAGAGTTTAAGCCTGGGAGGGTGCAGCACACAGATTTGGGGCTGTACAACCCCCTCCAGAACAGCCTTCATAGCTGGGATGCTTTACAGAACAGGTGGGTGCCCCCCGCGGCGTGAGCCAGAGCGATGAGGGTGCTGCAGACGGGTGTCACCCTCCGGCTTGGAGCCTCTGCAAAAGCCATCTGTGGTCAAAGGGGACAGAAGTGAGATGAAAAGAAATGGGAGAACAAATCCCAGCACCTCATCTTCGCCGTGTAGCTGAGCCCCCGGCGTTGGCTTTCACGTGGACTCAGCCTCCTGGGCTGTATAAAAAGAAATGTGGGCAGCAGGTCGAGGGAGGGGATTCTGCCCCTCTGCTCCCATCGGGTGAGACCCCACCTGGAGTCCTGCGTCCAGCTCTGGGGTCCTCAGCACAGGACAGACATGGACCTGTTGGAGCGGGTCCAGAGGAGGTCACAGAAATGGTCAGAGGGCTGGAACACCTCTGCTGTGAGGAGGCTCTGGGGAGACCTTATTGCAGCCTTTCAATACCTAAAGGGGGCTTATAAGAAAGATAGGATAAGGGGTAATGGTTTTAAACTAAAAGGAGGTAGAATCACACTAGATATAAGGAAGAAATTTTTTATGATGCGAGTGGTAAAACGCTGGCCCAGGTTGCCCAGAGAGGTGGTAGCTGCCCCATCCCCAAAAACATTCAAGGTCAGGTTGGACGGGGCTGTGAGCAACCTGATCTAGTTGAAGATGTCCCTGCTCATGGCAGGGGGTTGGACTAGATGACCTTTAAATGTCCCTCCCGACCCAAACTATTCCATGATTCTGTGATTCTGTGATCTTTCCGTTCAACTGTTTGAAACGGAGCTGTAGTGGTGTTAGTGCCATGACACAGACAACTTGCTCCTGGGAAGCACAGCTGGAAAAGCGTGATGGTCTTACCAGGCTGCTGCAGACAACGCCGCTCTGTCCTCCCTGTCCCCAAAAGCTGTATCTGAATCAGGTTGATGGGAGCATGGGTGCAAGGCCACCATGGAAAGGAAGGAAAAAGGACAACACCACATCTTGTGCATGGCAGCAATACAAGGTTGCAGGGAGGAGGACATGACGGGGAGAGGAGACCCTCGTGCCTCAGTTTACCCACCTGCAAAAGAGGGACAACAATACGGTTGACTTTCTATTGTCTGCTTGTAGTTTATCCAGGTTCTGCATTAATCTTGCCATGGAAAGATTACGTTCGGGTGGCTGGGGGCTGATGCTCTCCTGGAACAGCCTGGGTAGATGCCTAGCAGATTTCAGGCACAGCAAGCTGAGACTGGGAGCAGGGCTTGGTGCTGGTGCTCGCAGGCAGTGCCAGCTTCACAGGGATGCGGGGACGGCAGCTGGGTGTAAGCTCAGCATGTGACTTCTTCTGTGGCCACGTGGAAGCTGTAAAAAGTGGACATTTTCTATTTAGAGCTACTGATACACCTTGTAGCGATATCGGGAGAAGCAGTTTAACTCAGGGACCCCACACGGTCTCATGCGGTCATGAGATTAACCCTGGCTGGCCTGAATTTCCTATGAGGTATCAGCCCCTTCCTTATGGAAAGAAAGGTGGTTGTTCATCTAAACCCACCAGTTGGTGCATTGCACACACTTGCCAGTGGGAACTTTCAGAGAAAAATGTTTGCTCTTCCCCCCCACCCCACCCCCAAAATCCCACTTGTTTGAAAGAAACAAGTTGAATGCACTGAATTTAATTTTTTTTTTCTTGGAATCTTAGGTAATAACCTATAGGGCATAAACTGCCCAAACTACATTTACTTCATTTTTATTTTATTTTTATTCAACACTTAAAGATTCATTGGAGCCTGGGTAAAACCAGTCCTCCACAGTCCTCCATGTTGATCACCATTCATAAAATAATTCATATGATGTATAACTATAAACTTGCCAGGCAGCCGTTTCTCTTGTAGCATTTGAATAACATTAAAGAAGAAGAGACTAACTTCTGTGTAAGTTGACTGGCCTCAACTGGAACGAGAAAAGCGTAACCATCACTATAGAAAGGTGTTTTGTATAATCAATGCAAAAAAGCTACCAAAACCTTCTCTATGGATATTGCAACTGAGTGTTTCTTTAATGGCCAAACACCTAATTGTTTCTTTAATGGCCAAACACCTCTTCTCTAGAGTTCTCAGTGGGTCGTTGTCTCATATATCCTTCCAGTGTAGGACATCTATTCAATAAGAGATGGTTGACAGTGCAAATCTGATCAGTGAAAGGGTTTATAAATATTGGAGCTTTGCATAAGTGTTCAGGTGGAGGAATTGGGGTGGGAAGGCGAGTACAGACTATGTGAGGTGAAAAGCAGTAGTGATGTCAACTTCTGCTGAGGCAGGTAAATGAACGGATCCTTAGATCCAGAGTGAAAATGTTCTGCGATGTGGCTGTGTTTGATCTGATAAACCGAGCAGAGATGCACGGGGCTTTCTCCTGGGGAGGGGGCTCAGCCTGATCCCCTCTGTACTGATCACGGACATCTAAAACCTGGATCTCCAGGCAATTTTGTATTTCTGGTATTCCTGGCTGATGCGAATAGGGTAACTTTGCTTTGCCACTTTGTTTTCTTTGCCGCAGTAACCCTGTAATACCTACCATCACCTTATAGCTTGGCTGGTTGGAGGAAAGCAACCAGCAGCGGTTCGTTTTTTTCATGAGCAGTGAAAAAATTGGGGGTTTTCCATCCTGGTCTTCACTAGCCACTGCTATTCTTCAGAATCCCTTCAGTGAAGGTCCTTTGAGTGTGAGGTTAATACAGATGCCATTTGTATTGGATAGTATTCTGTAGCTTTACTGTCCTAAGTAGCACATGCTCGGGATACCCCTTTGTAACTGCATGCTGCGGTGCACCAAGAGCCACGGATTTTTCTCATTTTCATCATTGGTGTGAAGTACCTGTTAGAGTGAGGTAAAGAGGAATTATATTCAGATACATAAGATTCTTCTTTTCTGGGTGCTTCAATAGCAGTGAAGAGATTGATTTTTGTTTCTGTATGTTCCCTGCAGCGATGCGAAGAGGATGGAGGGGAACAGATCATCTGCCCTTCTGGCTGTGCTTTCATTCACACTGCCTGGGTAAAAGTGACTAGGAACAAGGAAAGTTGTGGTGCCTCACACCTGCTTGCATATTTGCGGGGGTGGAAAAGAGCAGATGTCCAGAGCTGCCAATTCTGGGAGTCCTGCAGGAATGTGGGGCCTGTGACAGCTGATTGAGCTGGAGAGGGTTTGGGTGGGGGAGCGTGCCTGCACGCTGCCTGGGAGAGTAGGTGATGGGGAAGGGAGGTGGAAAGTTGGCGTGGACTCCAGAATGAAAAAAGGATGGTTGAACCTGGAACGCTTATGGCCTGGATAGAGAAGTTAAGTCCTATCCCCTTGGGAGACACTCAGATTCTCTGCTTGATTTTGAGTGGACTTTCTGGGTTAGTTGATGGGAAGATCAGGTTGCTGACTTCTTCGGACTTGGCCTGATACAGTGGCTGCCAACTGGTCTGTATCAACAGTCCAAGCCCAGCAGTCCGAGCTTCAACTCCAGTAGTCCCTTGCACAATTACTAAGAGAGAGCAAGCATGGGAGGAGACAGTAATCTCCAGAAAAAGGCCAAGCAGTGGCCTGGTTTGCACCCAATATTCAATGAGTCTCCTAACAAAGTCTCCTGAACATGTTAGGTTTGGAGTCACCTGAACAGGGCTCCACTGAGTGGCTTTGAAGAGAGCAAAGGCTGCAGAGGCCCCCAGCTCCTCCCAGCAATGCCAGTAACTCAGGTGGCAAGTTCTCCCTGTTTCCTGTGTTAGAGGTTCCCCAGTCTAAGGGATCCGGAATATTATTCCCTGCTTCTTCAGATACCCCTCTGTAACTGCGTGCTGCAGTGCACCAAGAGCCCTGGACTTTTTTCATTTTCATCATTGGTGTAAAGCCCCTGTTAGAGGGAGGTAAAGAGGAATTGTATTCAGCCACGTAAGATTTGTTTTTGCTTCATCAGGTTGATATTCCATCACGATGCATTTTAGACCACTTAGTTCTTGTGAAATCAAGGTTCAACCATACAAAAACTACAATGAGCTATGCAAACAGCGTAGTGCTGTCCAGCTGTGGGCTCAGATGTGGTAAAGGAACATGACAAAATTCATAATAATGTAGAACATAACAAGGATGTTTATCTGCTTTTGTTGTTGGACTAATGAGAGGAAAACAGCTAATGAGACATTTATTGCCTTCACAGACTCATTGTCTTAGAATCCAATTAATCTCATATTATTCCTGCTGTTATCCTTATTGCTCGATAAGACCTTAAGTGAATTGCCCAGGGTCGCCTGTAAATCTGGGACAGATCTATCTGGGCTCCAGGTAGATCCACCTTTTAGGACACCCAGTCTGAATTAGTGGAGTTGTCACTTTACATCTCCAGCTACTTTCTGAAAGCCAGAAAGAGCGGAGAGAGATTTTGGAGGGCATCCGGTAGTAAGGTCAGGTAAGACTGCTGGGAAGGCAACAGTCTTCATTTCTTTGCTCCTCTTACCTGATGAAGGTCAGGAGTACCAGGGAGGCTGCCCTGATGCATGGCCATGAACTCACTGCAGCAGCAGGACTGCTCTTTCTAGCCATTGCCCAAGCCAGAAAGCCACTGTCCCACCGACCTGCTGAGTTGGACAGCTTGCGATTATTTTAATTTATTGGTGTTAGAATAAGAACAGTGGATTCCTGACTTCTCCTCTGTACATGGATGTCTTTCCATGCAGGAGAGCTCTGTCTGCCTTCAAGGCAGGGAAAAGGATCCTGGAGGAGCAATTGTTGAGTTCTGGCATGTGTTTAGATGGGATAAAAAAAGTGATGCCTTAGGGTAGTGTTTTGATCTCATCCCACTGGTGTTTTTACAGTTAAGCAGATTAAGGAGGATCTCATTAAGGCCCAATTCAGTGTCAGGCTTTTGGAAAACAGCCCGCAGACAGGCAGGCAAAAACATGGGTTACATCAACCTCTACATCTCTGTCTTTCTGAAGTCAGGGTGTGAAATTTACTGCCCCTGACTGCCAGAGGATGCAAAAATCCTCCCTGCAAGTTCCAGGTAATTTCAGGGCTTCATCCAGCACTCAAGAGATCATCTCATCCTTTTCTCCCCTCCCCGTCTTTGCATCTACGAAGAACAAGTGGCCAGGGTTCCTTGGGAGCCCCTTGGGCTCGCAGCATGGCTGAACAGACCCTGAACCCCAAACCCCAACCGGAGCCCCTCAGGGCAGTCACTCACCAAATGAACACCCCGTGGCAACGACGAGCATCTCGAGAGCTAATTGAGCTGGATTTATGGGCACGGGGGGCTCAAACGGGGGTAGCGCCAAACTTTGTGCGACCGAAATAAATACAAGTCCTCGCCGTCAGGCCAAAGATTTGGAAGCCTTGCAGATGCCCTTTGCTGTACCTCCAGCCGGGAACTGGAGGCATCGTCCCTGGCCCCCAGCTGTTGCCCTTGAGGTTTACCCAGCTGCCGCGGGGAGCGGGGGAGTGAAGGGTGGTGGGGGGGGTTTTTAGCCTCGCAAGAGCCCTGGTCCCACAGCAGGGTCAGAGGTGGACACGTTTGGGCTAAAAGAGGAACAGGTGGGTAAAGGGCTGACAGCGGGAACACTGGCACTTTTATTTTTTGATGGCCCTCCCCCCCCGTACGCACACATACGGCGCTGGAAAAGGCGAGACGTGGCTGGCTGAAAAGCATCTGACTGGACTGAACGAGCTCCCCTCCTTAAAAAGAAGGGGATTGTCTTGCTTTTGGGGGTTGAATATTCATTTAATTTGCATTTTAACCCACACAAAAAAATCTAAATTAAAGCATTAATGCATGCACTTAAGTGAGCAGGCTGTGATCAAGGCTTCCTTCCTCATCCCACCTGCGTGCTTTTGTCCTCTCTTTTTCTAATTTTTGCTTCGTTGTTGGGTCAATGGGTCTGTGCAGCAGCAGGCACAAGGATGTCTTGATTAGAGCTGTGTGAACTACCAGTTGTTCAGATCTCTGGCAGTACTGAAAAGCTGGGGGAAAAAGTCTCACTGTGGTTTAACAGAAGTATTTTTTTTTTTTAAGACTGGGTAGGAAATGGTTTCTTGCTGGATTCAGGCAGCTTATGAAAACTCTATGAACATATGGAGAAAACCAGAAGGAAATGTGAAAGAAGTTGTTTTGAGTGTGAAAACAAATTAAGATTCAAAGCACTAATAATAGCAGGCGTGCTGGGCAATGACCCACCCATCAGGGGGTCAGAACTGAACCCTGAAACGTCACTGACACCTTCATTTAAGAGAAAAGCAATACGCAGTTACCACATCTGTCCCATATTTGTACCAATGGTCAAGATACTTGTGCCAACGGTCAAGTCATTTTTTTCTTTAGCATCTCATCCACATAGGCATGTTATTGTCCCAGTCTCGTGGGACTGAATCTTTCCCTCTTCTTTCAGGGCCTTGTATTTCTGCCTGAAGATGGTTATGGGAATGGCCAAGCTGATACATAAGAAGAGCTCTTTCTGTGTGCAAGCACCTTAAATACCTGAGAAAAAGGCTTTGCTCTTTCTGGATAGAGTGTAAAACCATTTGCTCACAGTATAACTGCTGTTGTTGAGCTAATGTGAGGGCTCTGTGGCTTCCAGCAACCAGAGATAGCTGAGACCAGTGGAAATACTGCTCTTGCCTGCTGGAATTGGGGCAGGCAATCAGTGTGTCCATAAAACCCAAGGTTAATCAAGCCTACGGTGAAGCCTCATCTTTGACCTTGGCTATACAGAGCAGACTTAAGGTTATTTAGGTACCTGCATTGCTTTCTCATGGTGTAATAGGTTTGGGATCATCCGTGCAATATCCATGAGTTTGTGAGAAGGACAATATCCCCAAGATGCAGCTCACTGATGGGTACGTAAACGTGAGTCCTCCTTAGTGGGGGTCTGTCGGAGTTTGTTGTGTGTGACATCGGATTAATAGAGTTAGGACTGAGAGAGACCATTTAATGCTCTGCTTGAACCCGCCATGTGATGACAGGCTGTGGAGCTTCACGCAAGGTAAATGAATGAGACCAAATCCCACCCCAAAGATTTGACAACAGAAGAAGATCTCATTTTCTATCAAGTGGCTGGCTTTACACATTTCCCTGCACAACTGGGATCATTGTAAGTTGTTCTTTTTTCTTTCTCTCTTTTTTTTTTTAATCACGGCTGTGGCACGTCTTACATAGAAGCCAATCTGTGCAAATAATAACAAAAAAAATTGACACTTGATTCCAGCCCTGAGGAATACAGTGGCAAGCCATCCCCTTGCCTGGAGGTGAAGCAAAGCCCGGGAGCAGCCTGCTGCAGGCTCTTTTCTTTCATGTGACTAATACACACAAATCCCCAGTCCCCTGGGGCTCGGGGATCACTGACAGCAGTGGCAGGCTGTGAGAAAGGGGTGAAGGGAGCAAAACTGTGCTCTCCTTTCATTCACCAGGGTCAGCTGTCCCACCTGTTCCCCCCGCTTAGACATGGGTAGCAGGGATGGAGGGGATGGGGCAGTGGCAGCCTTTAAAACGAAAACTCATCGAACAGAAGGAATTTCGTATTAAAATGAGAAACAAGCGGGCATTCGCCTTGCCACAAGGATAGGGACGGGCAGAAGAATAGAGACTGCTGGACACAGCAGCGGGGACGGTATTTGCCTGAATCACTCCTCTGGGAATTGGGGACCAGGCCAAGAACAAGTTTCCTAATGAAAGACTAATGATGGATGAAGCTCAGTAGGTGCAGGGTTGCAGTTTGATTCAGAAACCCAATCTGCTACCAGCTGTTTATTTGAGCAAATGCCACGGCTTCAGTCTGCAGTAGTGCCTGTCTAGACTTCCCTGGGAGATTTCTTCCATCAAAGCGACCCCTCTTGATTTTAAGGGGGAATGCTGCCTCTGGGGTCTGCAGTCCAACCTCTGCAGTTCTCCTGTGGGGACCTTATCACTGAGTTTGCAGTCTGTAGCACGCATCTTTTCCCACAGTCATGTGGGATTGTATTTCTTTGCCCCTATTTAAGTTGAAAGCTTTTCCAGGCTAGAGCTGTCTGGTATTGTGTGGTCACAGAGCACCCCACACAATGGAGCTGTAGCCTTTCTTGGATCCTACCGTTAGCATGATAAAAAGCCCTGTAACACAGAGACTGAAGGAGTGGTGGTCCATCGCGCTGAAACAGAGCCCTGCTTAATGGGAAGTGTGAGTGAGATGGTGTCTGTGAGCAGCCCAGCAGAGGAAAATCTCTGTGAAGACCTCAATACCAGGATGTTTTTTTCACCGTACAGATGCAGCCAGTGCTTTATTTGAAGTTGCATTTATTCCTTTGTGGCTGTATTTTTTTATTTAGGAGGATTTCTATGCTATGATGGGTCTGGGAGCCAGCCTTGACCTTTATTTTCCCTGGCCATCCCATGTGCTTGACAGATCCTACAGGAGCAGGGGAGCATCCTCTACATGCCACCGAGAAGACCGAAGCTGCAGCAGACAAATCCCCTGCAAGGTGCTGGTTTCTCCTTACTCCGTCGCCTTGTGCATCCCCAGGCTCCAGCATCTGCCATGGGCAGGCGGCCGGGTGACTAGCATCCCCTCCGCGAACCGTACGACCACAGGGGATGCAAGCCGAAACACACTCAACCTTGAAACCAAAGAAGCCTCAAACCTGTCATTAAAGCAGCTGCACTGGCAATAAATTTAGTATTTAAAGAAGTTCATCGCCTGTTTAAAATGCAGCGAGAGTAGCTATGGGAACAACTTCAACAGAGTTTTATCATGCTGAAAAGTGACCCTGTAAAGACATGTAGAAAGGCTCCTGGAAGCACCAACATTTTTCCTCTCAAAGGAAGGAGTTAAGCCTGTTGCAAATTGGCTAGAAAAATGAATGAGGCAAGTCAGGCAGCTCAGTTACAGGCTGCAAATGTAAGTAGAAGTAGTGGCAATAAAAGGTCTTAACATCTGAAAAAGTTAATAATGTGAATGCTAAGATTTTCAAGAAACAAATTTTTTTTTTATTGCAAAGGAGCAGGAATAAAGGAAAATTTGACAGTATTGGTATTGCTCAATAAATACAAAGGATACTTTTTGCTTTTCAACTTCTTAATTGACTTTCAATCCCCTTTCATAAAATTCTTAGTATCTTCCCTAGATCAGCTCATGCAGTATTCATGCCCGTATTCTCTGCCTTCACCACCCCACCTTTGTAAATCACAGCAGGCAAGAGAGCAGCTCAGCTGGGGACATTATGGCCTGATGCCTAAAACACCAGAGTAAAGATAAGAGATCTGAGTGCCATTCCTGACCAAGAGGGGCTTGCTCTTCTTCTGATTTGGGAAATGTTCATGAACTAGCTGTATTGGTTTTCTCATACTCAGATTTCTGTGCTAAGGTGTTTAATGAGGAATTGAATGTGGCAAAACCAGACACTGCTTCTGAAATCCCTCTGCTCATTCCTGACTGACTATTCTTCTTGCTCTACCTGTGAGCATCCAGACATAAGTGATTCGTGACTTAACTACACTGAAACTCAGAAGGAAAGATGGGACTTTTCTATGTGTTATTTTACAACACAAAATGCACCTAAAATCTCAAGCCAGCTTATCTGGGCCCTACTCCTGTGGCTAGGACTGTGATGGAAAGGGCACGGTTCTCACCACAGTGGGCAGCTCAGCCTGTTTCAGCAAATCCAGGACCAAGCACAGTGGCTTGGTGAGGGCAGACATTTAAGGCTGTGGTGCTGGTCCCACCTGAAGGATGCTCAGGGCTGTAGAAAGCAAGGAGGGAACAGGTACAGTCCACCCTCCATGGTGGGACTTGGTAGCAGTGAGAAGTATTTACCTGGTCTATGGAGACCATTGGATCCTGATTACAACTAAAGAAACCCAACCCCTATGGACCCCCAGGGGACAAATTTGAGCACGGCTGATAGATGCCAGGTTCCTGCTTAGCACTAATGCACCGTCTCAACTCACCTTCCCCTGGGTAGCTTCACCCAGCTGGATGCTGAGGCCAGAAGGAAGAAGGCTGGGAATCAGAGAGGGAAATTCAATCAGAGCAGGGTTTCCAAATCCCCTAGGTTCCCTTGGAAATCTCAGCTCAGCACCCTGCCTGCCGGTGTCTAACAAGCCCCTCAAGAAAAAAGATATCAAACCCCAGGATTTATTATTAATCAGTCCAGCTTCTTAACACCTTCTCCTGTGACCTTGGTTGCTAGGAAGTTTGTGTCAATACACAAAAAGTGAAGTATTAATAGAAAGAAAGAGCAGCTGTAAGAGCTCTGCATGGAACGGCATGGCCAGTGCAGGGGCTGCCCTTGCAGGACATGCCAGCCTGTGAAGTCTTCCAGGCTGCATGTCTACTAATGAACCAACCTTGCAGGGCCCTTTTCCTGCTTCTGCAGTCATGCCCATGCTATTAAACTCAAAACCAACCTCAAAAACTCGGTCACTGCTTCCATACTGCTCATTGGGAGCAGGCACCAGCCGTACTGATTCCTGAACCACTCCTAGGAATTGTTTGGGCTAATATGAGCTGGTTTCAGTCAAAACAATGCAGGTGATCATGTTTGCAATTTGTGATCCATGGAGATGCAATGCCCAAGCCCTTGATCCTTTTATTTCACTCACAGATTTATCCACAAAGTCTGAGGCATAGGTTGGCCTGTAGGCAGTGCTGAAATCCTCTTCAGAGACTTTCCAAGCCTGGGAGCTTTGCTCCAGATCCTCAGTATTTGCAGAAGTCCTGATTTGCTTTCAGCAGGAGGTTGATGGTGTGAGTGGATAACCCATCTCCTCTTGGGCATACACGGTTTGCAATTTGCTTGGGGAGATGACAAATGCCATAGGTAAGGACTGGAAGAGGACACTAACTACAGACAATACCAAGCTGGAAAGCACAGACCTTTCTCCAAGACCTGTGTCTGGCCTGAGTCCCTAAGTTCAAGCACTTTCAGGTTGTTCCAGTATGTGTCCAGTATGGCATACCTCGCGTTGGATGGGAGGCTGCTTATTGACAGCCGTGTCCAAGAAGAACACGATGCTGCTGGTCCAAGCATGAGCCCCATTAGGCTTGCTTTTCCCTAGGGTGTTTTATGTTCTATTTACAGGTGTGGGTGCAGGAATTGTGAGTGCAGGCAGCATTCCCACATCGCTCCCTCGTGACAACGTCTGACTGTTTGGTGAGGAGCAGGCAGGAAAGGCTGGTGCCCTTGGTGTGGGGTGGTGCATGCACCAGCAGGACTGGGAGGGAAGAGGGGAATTCCCAAGCTGCTGCAGACAAAGTTGCTAAACTTCACTTTACCCCACATTATCCTCCCCTCAGCTGTTCAGCTGGGAGATGCCACGTGGTGTTCAACAACTGCTGCGTTCCCCTTGCGAGGTGGCTGCCGTGTGACGGCTGGGGGGAGTGCGAGGGGAGCCCTCGCTTGGCTCCTGCAAAGCTCTTCTTCCATCCCAGAAATGCTTCAAGTCCTGGGGAAACGTACCATCTCCCACGCTGCTACCCTTTGAGAGCACCTGCCCTGCAAAAGACCTCACGGGCACCGCGCTGCCGTCCCCCATTTTACACGCAGATGACCTGAAGATGAAGCTGTTTGGCCAAAAAATCATGTGTTAATAAGTGAAAGAGCTGGGAATAGGTCCTACATCTCTTTTTCCTGTGCTCTGTCTGCTTGATTGTGGCCTTTCGCTCAAGCACAGGGGCTTAACAGACACCGGTCCTGGACCTGTGTCAAAGCAGGGACAGCTTGGCCAGCCTTAAGTCGTGTTTCGAGTGGTAGACAGGTCTTCAACGGCTCCATACTTCCACCTAGTGACGAAGAGCTACTGCTCACACCTCCTGCTTTTCTCTCGGTCCTTTCTGGTTGCAATGCAGGAATGTTTCTCAGATTCCAGATGCTGAGCCTGCCCGTAAGGCTATTTCTACTCATACGCCTAAAATCTTCAGCCTCCAAATGAATAACTGCAAATAAACAAAACCAGATGGCCTGGGGTGATGTTTTTCAGCAGAACTTTCCTTCAGCAGGAAAACAATTGCTTGCACACATAGACAAACATGCACGTATTCATCAAACTGTACTGCTTTCCTCTTTGGTGGGTAATCATGCTTAAACGTGGTCATGAGCTTGTAGTGGGAGAGTATTTACAATTCACATAACAAGAATCCTGTGCGACTCAACAATTCGTCTCCTGATCTGAATTATAGGCCCGTGATTCTGGTTATTAAGGACAATGTTTTTCACCAGCTTCCCTCTTTCTTTTCATGTTTCAGCTCCTTCAGGGGGGTGGTTCCCTATGCAATGTCTTTACTAATCTGCAACTTTCTGCAATGAATAAACTCCTCATCCCAGTCAAATCCTTTGGATCTGTAAACCTTGGACATTTTGTTGAGTTTTTCCTATATAAAGCCTTTCCTTAGGATTGGATCACAAAATGCTATACAGAATGACAGGTGATAACTCATTTTTTTTGCTCATTATGATCTAGAGACTTTGAGTAACTGAATATGTTGAGAGCAGAAATGTCAGAGTCCTGAAGGTAGCAATCATAGGATGGTTTTGGTTGCAAGGGACCTTAAAGATCATCTAGTTCCAACTCCCCTGTGGGCAGGGACCCCTTCCACTAGACCAGGTTGCTCAAAGCCCCATCCAACCTGGCCTTGAACACTTCCAGGGAGGGGGCATCCACAACTTCTCTGTTCCAGTCCCTCACCACCCTCACAGTGAAAAACTTCTTCCTTACATCTAATCTAAATCTGCCCTCTTTCAGATTAAAGACATTACCCCTTGTCCTATCACTACAGGCCCTTGTAAAAAGTCCCTCTCTGGCTTTCTTGTTGGCCCCCTTTAGGTACTGGCAGGCTGCAACAAGGTGTCCCCGGAGCCTTCTCTTCTCCAGGTTGAACAACCACAACTCTCTCAGCCTGTCTTCATAGGAGAGGTGCTCCAGCTCCTGGATCACCTTCATGACCCTCCTCTGGACCTGCTCCAACAGGTCCATGTCCAGTGAAGACTAAGGCAAAAAAGTCTTTAAGTACCTCAGACTTCTCCATGTCCCAGGTAACCAGGTCTCCTATTTCCTTCTGGAGAGGGCCCACATTTTCCCTAGTCTTCCTTTTATCACTGACATATCTATAGAAGCTTTTCTTGTTGCCCTTGATGTCCCTGGCCAGACTGAATTCTATCAGGGCTTTAGCTTTCCTAACCTGATTGCTGGCTGCTTGGACAATAAGCCTTAACGACCCTGATCAATCTCACCTGGGACCCCCATCCACATGCTGTCCATGGGTCAGGAGCCCTATTTAACCTCAGCTTTGGGCCTGCAGTCCCACCCTGAGCTGTGTTGTAGGAGCACTAGTCTTCAGTCCCGTGGCTAGTCCTGCTTTCTAGCTGGATGATGGGCCTGTGTTGTAGCTGAGTCTCTGGCTTTGTCTCCTCTTGCTCCTGAGGGAGGTCCCTGGAGGGACCCTGGACCTGGTCTGTCCCCTCATTTGGGCCTGTCAGTGGACCCTGTTACCAGCATCTGGCTTTGCTGTGTTCAAGTTATCATCTTTGAACTGTCTCTTCTTTGGTAATACTTTTTTGTTTGAGAATTCCCTCAGGTCTTCTCTTTCTTCTGACTATGTTTCCAGTGTCATTCCAGCTAAAAAGTAAACTGAGTGTAGGCTACCAAGCAGGGTAGGGTTAACTTTTGTTGGGTTCCTGTAATCATTGGCTTTATGCAGCTGAGACTCTGGGGCTTGGCCTAAGAATAGACCAAACACAACTGGTTCCACTGCTGGGCAGAGCTCCAGAACTTCCCTGAAGGCTGATTGCCTGTGACTTCGTGCCACTGTGTCTCTGAATTGAGGCCGAGGAAGAACAAGCAAACCTGTTTCACCTCCCTTTGGGGATGAGGTAAGAGCATGCATACATACTGCTGTTGTTTGACTGCTGCACAGTAACTCATTAAACTGTAGTTATGCTGTGGTGTCTGAGAACTTCCTCTGAATTTCAGTGGAAACTTCCATGAAGGCATCCATACCAATGCAGGGGCTCAGCGACCCATCATGTTTCTGGTGGCTCCACTGAAAACCAGCTGGTCTTCAAAGAGATGGGTGCAGAGGTGGGAGTAGGGATGATAGCCACACAGCTATTCGGTACCTGATGTAGGCTGAGCTGGGTCTTCCCTGCAGCCAGGGGAGGCACATGGTTCTCCGTGGGGTGAATGATAACGTTGTGTAAGTCCACTGCACTCTTTTCCACCGCTGGTTGCATAAGGACCTGCAGGGGTGTAGGTACTTGAGATGTAGTAAGGGGTTGGAAAGCCCTTTGGGCAGAATTCCTGCCAATGCAGAATGCCATGGAAAAATTGAATTAAGAGTATATGTGGAGACCTTGAAGTCCGCTTGCTGTGAAAGTCACTCCCAGATTGGATATCAGCATATCAAGAAGTAATTCCATCAGTTTTTCTGTCATGTTGTAGGGGGGAAAAAAGAGGATAAAATGGATTCATTGTCCTCCTGTTGGAGGATCTAGTCATATACCAATGGAAGAACAATTCCAGGTTACTTCCATTATGGTCATTAAAGACTTGGAACAAAACAGTTAATAGCAGCAAGTAGCTTAGGTTAATAATTAAGCAAGCCCAATGGATGGCTCTGAGCCGTCTGTGACAGGCACTGAGCCTTTTGAGAAACTAGTCTGGTGGGTTTCAGCACACTGTGACTCAGTTACCCATGCAGGGACTGAACGGAGTGCCTAACACCACCTCAGACTGAAAATTGCAGTAGAGCTGGCGTCAAAGGGATGGAGCAGTTATGCTGGTATCGAAACCTCTGCACTTTGCTCATTGTAGGAATGGAAGAAGAACAAATTGAATAAGGTAAGTAATACCAGAAGAAGTCCTAATGAGAACGATAAAAGTAAACCTAAATGATCTTCTATGTACCTTCTTTGAAATGCAATGTTACCATGCATCAGGGTTCTGGACTCTGACCCTTACAAACTGCGGTTATGTTAAAATGTGCAAGAAATATAGGGAGAGTAGGTACAGTAGGTCTTCTGGTACAATAAGCAATAGAAGCTTAAAAGTTGGCTTTATGGGAACAGTGTGTTTGCTATAGTTATGGGGTAACTAAAGCTTCTGCCCAACTCTCACTTCAGAGTGTTGCTCTCCTGTTGCATCTTTTCTAGGGTGCTAATGCACACTTCTTCCAGTGTGCAGCCCTGCTCTTACCCAGAAGTTCTGAGGAGAGTTTTTGTCTGAGATGTCATGACCATGATGTATAGGATTTGCGTGATCTTAAAACCATGCTCATGGTAATAACAATAGCGGAGGAAGCATGTGGAAAACAATATCAGCTTTGCTTGTAAGGTTTACCTTTCCTAGAGGACCAACCAGCAGACTTGGTTTGTTGAATACCCACTGTGGATGCACTGCATCCCACTCCAATCTTGCAAAAAAGCGCCTGCTCTAAGGGAGGGAGAAGTGCTTTAAAGGCTGCACAGTATCTCCTTCAGTGTCCATTTTAGACCAGGAGTGCACTTTTGAAGCAAGTCTTCTCATCTCGGGATAAGGTGATTTGTTTCAGACCACAGAACTCTCCCAGTGAACAGATGTCAATCCTTCTGGATTAATTCAAAGAAAGATATGCACCAGACAACACTCCAGCCATTAATGGATGTTCAGCCCTTGGGACTAGGCTAGATCTAGTGCTGTGTGTTACACCCCTAAATGCTTGCAGTGTGGGCGTTGGGTCTTCAGCACCGGTTGTTTTGCTCTACAGATCTGCTTCTGTTGGGTTGTGCAACAAATGTGGATGTGGCTATATTCTGGATTTTGTCCTCTTCTGCCATTATCAGCAAAAGCTTCGCTGCCCAGTCCTGAGGAGTTATTTCTGTTCTCCATTCATTCCCTCCCTTTCCCATGAGGTCAGTGTATTGCTATCAAAAATATCCTAATTACCAGATCAGTACTGGGGGTCCCCAAGTGCTTGGAGAATGCTGCTTCTCTGACCTTTCACCAACTGCCTTGAAACTCCTTACTGCATTATCTGGCAAAGGCCAGACAGAAGGAAATAAGAGCAGAGAAGCAAGTTCCCTTCCCTCCACTTTCCTCTTAAGTAAAGAATGTGCAATGCCCCAACAAAATCCAGCACCCTTGGACGCAAGTTGACCACATCTTCTAATCAGTGTTCAAGAGCACTTTGTGCCTATAGACAGCAGAGCATTTCTGTGCATGTGTCAGTCCTTTTAAAAATGACTTAAAGCATCCAGTATTCTGAACCTCTGTAGCAGTAGCAAAGAACCAGCCCCCCCCCTTTTTTTTTTCTTTGAATAATGTTGTTTTCTTTAATGTAGCTGACAATCAACTCGATTGGCTTCATTGTGATGGTTCTTACGGACATTTACAGAAGCCAGCAAAGCAGACAGTGCTCTGGACAGTTGTTTAGGCTTTCTCAGGTGACCTGACAGGCACTCACCGATGTACAAGAGGGCTTGAATCAGTGCAGCGTATATATTGAATGAAGCGAGACCACTACGTGGAAGAACACATGAGCTCTTTGCACCATTGTCCTGTGGTGGAACTGGGCCTTAAGAGAATTGAGGTCTTTTTTTTTGTCCTTTTCTCAATAACTGACTGGTGGAGAAGGAATGTGAAAGGCTGTCTGCCTTTGCATCATTTTGTTCTTCTGCGTGGGGGACATGGATTATCCCTTTGAGAATTACTGATTATAAAGTGCCTTATACAGCGATTGTGAATTTTGGCCTTTAAGTCTGTCGCGGTTTAAGCCCAGCCAGCAACTAAGCACCTCGCAGCTGCTCACTCATTCCCCCACCACCACCCAGGAGAGAATTGGAGAAAAAAAAAAAGTGAAACTTGTGGGTTGAGATAAGAACAGTTTAATAGAACAAAAAAGAAGAAACTAATAATGATAACAAAATGACAATAATAATAATAATAATAATAATAAAAGGATTGGAATATGCAAGTGATGCACAATGTAATTGCTCACCACTTGCTGACTGATACCCAGTTAGTTCCTGAGGGGTGATTCCCCCCAGCCTGACTCCCCCCAGTTTATATACTGGGTGTGATGTCATGTGGTATGGAATACCCCATTGGCTAGTTTAGGTCAGCTGCCCTGGCTGTGTTGCCTCCCAACTTGTTGTGCCCCTCCAGCCTTCTTGCTGGCTGGGCATGAGAAGCTGAAAAATCCTTGACTTTAGACTAAACATTACTTAGCAACAACTGAAAACATCAGTGTGTTATCAACATTCTTCTCATACCAAACTCAAAAACACAGCACTGTACCAGCTACTAGGAAGACAATTAACTCTGTCCCAGCTGAAATCAGGACAAGGTCCTACCATGACAACAATCTAAAATCTTAAATTAGCTTCTTACTGTATGATTTTATATTTGTTTGGGGCTTTTGTGGTCTGAGCTGAGTTTTAACAACAAAGAGATGTTATTGGTAAGGGGAACAGTCTCTGTGCTCACTAGTGAGAATTTGAGGTTCTTGCTCATTTAAAAATGTGGCTAAATAAATTGACCCATGGTTATTTCCATACCAGTACAAAACCCAGAGTGAAGGCAGTAGAAGTTGATGGTCTATATTTTTAAATGTTAGAACAGTTCCTGACATGGACCTTATAAAGGGAATGTGTGATATGTCTGGCTATGATAGCAAGTAAGACCAAGGAACCTCCTAGTCTACAAGGACTCAAATGTTTATTTGCTTAAATTATGAGAACAGTTCACAGCTGTTGTGGTCAAGTCTACCAGTGCTCTTCCAAACAGTTCCTAGGCACACCTGAGGAGCTAGGATGGGCCATTCCCAGTTTGGGGCTAGCTGTGTAAGGTTAAAGAGCTTCAGAATATAGCCAGGTCCTGCCATTTGGCTTTGGAGCTGGAGAATGACCGTGGCACGATTTAGTTGAATGTAATAAATGCAACGATTTTGCATAAAGCAGCACAGAGCTAGGAGAGTTTAACACCATTGGCTCTAAATCCTGTAACTGCTTTCACCAATTCACCTGTGCCTAATGCTTAATCAGAGTCAGTCTCTTGAAACACGGCCCCAGTGGGGGGAAAAGCTCATCCTGAGCTTGGCTGGAAAGTGGTCTGCTCAGAGGAGCATATGATCTATAAAGGTCTGTTGGGTGGGAGGAAAAAGAGTATGGTTCGCAACACAGTGATCCTTTATACTGTGTGAGAGGTGAATCAGTGTTTTCTCTGTGATTCCACATAGCAGTCCATCTTGGCTGCTCTAACACAGACCATTGCTCCCACAGGTTTGCGGTGTGAAGACGGACTACAGATGGAGTTTGTTTTAGGCTCCAGGGAAGGTCCTAAGGTCCCAAGCCATGATCCTGGAGCCAGACTCTTGTGAAATCCCCATCCAAAGTTCAAGATGAACCCTTGGACATCATCCTTTCTGAGTGCTGAGCTGATACTCTTTGCAGGTGGGTGATAGAGAGGTGTTGTCTCCAGCTACACTGGTCATACAACACCAGTAAAATCCAGTGCCACTGGGGTGGATACAGACTGACTGCGAGTGAGACATGGAGAAGCATCTCTAAAAGGTGTTGAATATTATGGGATATTGACTATAGCATACTAGACATTGTCTACCCTTATCAGTGGCTTTTCATGGCATCATTTCCATAGCCAGTGGAGATTTCTAGATTCATTGTTAATTTTCCCTGTTCTAGCTTGGTTCATCTCAGGCTTGTTTTCATTCACTTGATGATAGTCATATCACTGTTTGCATGTTTATATTAAAAGATCGTGATGCAAGAGTGTCCAATATTTGGCTTCAGTGATCAATACTCGTGTTCGGTGAGATTGCATTCATGCGCAGCTAAGAAGTTGGAAATCTCCCAAAATGCTAAACAGGAAACTGGATATTACTGTAAAAGGACTTCTGGAAAATTCTGATCATTGGCTACAAAAAAAAGAAGCCAGCCACTGGTTCATCTCTATTAGCTTCAGAGGATGAGAGTCCCCAAAATAAATCTTAAATTACCTTAAGAATTTGGTGCCCTTCTGAAAGGCATTGCGTAGCAAGTTACAGATGACAATTTCACGAAGCAGGAGTTTGTTTCCAGGCCTGTGTTTCTTTCCTAAGGACTTTGGCAAGAAAAAGCTGGACAGGCTGTCTTGGAGCCAGAAAAGGATATATTTTGTGGGCAGCCCTAAGTCTGGGAGAATGTACAGAAGTCAGTAAACACATTTCCTTCAGAGCTGGAGGAATAAACATGAGGTTTATCACCTTTATTTTAATTCTTGAGGAGGACAGGAGGCTCAGATTATAGCTTGGTTCATCAAGTCCTGAAGGTATCAAACTCCTCTGAGAGGATGCAGGACTATTACATAGGGAAGACAGTTGGGGAAAAAAGGATGAGCAATACCACTAATGTGGATGCCTGAGAAGGAGAAATGAGGTGAAGAGTAGGATCACAGGAGGACAGCTGTCGGACTACTATGTCTCGTCCTGAATGAGATCTTTTAGATGTTTGCATTACACTTCAACCTGATGTAGCTGGGTTGTTTTTGCAGTGACAGCCACGGGATTGCTCATTAAGCCCCGAGAGGGCAGTGTCGCTGGAGGAACGTGGATTACTATTACTCTGGATGGTGAGTTTTAAACTCTTACGAAGCACACAACAAAGTGAATCACAGAGAATCAGCTCCATTCTGAGATTTGTGGTTGGAGTGACAAACCCTAAGCAACAGAGCCATGGGCTGTGGCACCCACAGCATGAAATCTACTTGAAATTATTACTTCATAAGCTATTGATGATGGTTGCTTAAGTTCCTTCTAAGCAAAAAAAAAAAAAATCAGATTTTTACCTCATTTTTGAAGACATAGGGCTGGAAATTTCTCTGCCACCTTTTTTTGAAGAAAACCTGAAAATCTCCTCTGTTCATAGGTCCTGTGGTGCTGAAGCTTTAAAAACACTAATGATAAACGCAAGACCTGAGTAAAAAACACGGAAATTGATATGCCATGCTCATTTGGGCCCCCAAACAGCTGTACAAAGCTAGGCCTGATTTTCCACAGCCCTGAATATTGATTCACTGGGAAGTGAGTTGGTTTCTGAGCCAGCTGTACGTTTGGTTTGGCTGCTCAAGTTCTGACACTGATTTATAACTATGATGAATGGTATTAGTCTTATTGGTCTGAATTTTGTGCATTCCCATAGAGATGATGAAATGGAGGGAAGAAAGGAAGCTCAGGTCTTCAAGGGAGATGTTTCCCCAACAGCACTGTGTGGCAGGCAGAGACAGTCACAGCTGGGAATTCACATTTTGAGCACAGACCTTTTTTTTGGAGGGGAGAACAGACAGCCAGGCCTTTGGGCAAGGGGAAAAACCTTCCTGGGACCGGGAGGAAAAGTACAGTTTGGTGCAAATTGAGAAACCACTGATGTCATTTAAAGTGAGTCTGTGGGCTGGGAACCACCATTGAAGGTTGTGAGCAAAGGGAGAGTTGTTTGTAGCTGCCTTCACTTCTAGTTGTATTTGATTATGTTACAAAAGTTAAGCATGCCAGTTTATGTTCAGATAAAGCTTGACTTTCTGAAGATTAAAAGTCTTTGATCCTTTGGGCAGCTCACTCTAAAGAAATGGACTAAGCAGATCCATCTTATAGCACAGGCCAACCTGATGTCCTGTCAGCAAAACTATGCAAGACATCAGGCAATTCAAACTCCCAATAACTCATTCTTCACAGTAGAATACATGTAGGAGAGACCAAATACTGTATTAGAGGCAAAAAATATCCATACAGCTGGTGGGATGAACTTGGTCTTAATATGTGTAGTGGTTTTGGCTGGGATAGAGTTAATTTTCTTTGTAATAGCTGGTATGGGGCTGTGTTTTGGATTTGTGCTGAAAACAGTGTTGATAACACAGGGATGTTTTAGTTACTGCTGAGCACTGCTTACACAGCATTGTTTTCATTTGCATCTCTTGTCTTTCTTGGGCTCGATTTTCCACTGTCTTCATTATTTTTTTATCTCTTTTACAATTATTATTATTTCATTTTAATTATTAAACTGTTTTTATCTCAACCCACGAGTTTACTCATTTTTACCCTTCCGATTCTTTCCCCCATACCACCGGAGGGGGAGTGAGCGGCTGCGTGGTGCTTAGTTGCCAGCTGGGGTTAAACCACAACAGTATGAAATTACACAAACATGGTTTAAAAAAGCCTGATTAAGGGCTCTAAGCATTGCTGCTAAAAAGAAGCTGGGCTGCACATTGAAAAATATTTGACCTGTGTGACTGAATGCAAGTGATCCTGTCCTCATGGAGCTCTTCTCGTTGACTTTGATTACTTAGGCTCAACATCCTACCAGCTAGAACGTGTCTCTTCAGCCAGCGCGTCCCACCTGGAGGTGTTCCTGGTGAATCCAGACCTGCCCAGGTTGCCATGTGATGTCTCTCCTCTGTATTTTGACCTACCCTCTGTAAGATGCAGAACAAGGTATGATCCATGACTATAGTGCGGGTGAGACCTTTCCTTTTGTCTGGCAGGATTCTCCTTTTCTTGCAGTGTCTGTACAGGCAGTTTGTGAGTTTAAGGAATTCCTATGGCTGCTACTGTGGCTACACCTGAGCACCTCCCAAGCTGTGTTTCATTTGTCCTTGCTTCAACTTATTGAAGCACTAGGCTAGCTAGCATGAGAGTCAGTGAGGCATCTTGTAGAGGCTGGGCTTGGATCCTCAAAGACTTGTAGATATCTAATTCTTAGATGCAGAACTCCCAAGAAAACCTTGGGGGTGGATTTTACCAGCCTTTGGTGTCCTGCCCAAGATCATAGAGGTTACAAGTAGAGAGGGAAATAAATATGATTTCAAGCACCATCTGGGCAATCTAAGGTCCCTCCTTTCCATCCTGTCATAACTTTAAAGAAGATTGTTTGACTGGAAGACTAGGGATGTCTCAAGAGGCTGTAAGCGTGACCCTAATGGGGCTCTTCCATCTCTTGCTGCTATGATTTGGCTGGGAGTTAAATCTGCTGAATGCTGTGCTGAGAAACCATGTGCATTAAGGATGCAGCATTAATTTATAAACCAAGATCAAGATGCCCTGTAGATCCAGGCAGCCCTGGGTTATTTTAATACTAATGAACAACAATTATTATCTGAGCATGTCTAATGAGCATGTCTCTGTTTTGCATTAACGTACAATTTGGATAGAGTTTTGATGTAGTCCTATCACCTTCTGCACTTAACTGTAATTTCTTGCTGTGCCTCCACATTTCTTTTAAATTGTAGTTTTAGAGTATGAGTTCATACGTGCAAAGTTTGGGTTCACAGTGTAAATTTGCTTTGCTCTATTGAAGCCTCGGTGGATCCGCTAAGAATGGAGACCCTGCGAAGGACCTGGCATTTCCTAAAAAATAAGCCAAATCAGTATAAAAATAATATAACACATTTTCTTCCACCTAGGTCTTCACCCCAGGAGGGTTTGTACTATGTGGAGGTAACCTTTAAAGGATGTGTGATTAACAACCTGACTGAGGCGGAGAAAGAAAACTATACTTTTAAGGTAACCACCAAGTATAGAAGTGATGATAAAGAATTCAAGGTCTCAGAGGGAGTCAAACTTCATAGTATCACACGGAATGTGTTGAAATATTATCTCTCATATTCTGTGTGTCTGATTGCATGTCAGGACGAGAAGTTAGGATGCTCCTTCTTAAAAGTAGGTGCATTGAGGTACTCATCAGTCTGACACTGGATAGATTAGGTGACTTAAGTTTTTCCTGAATCAAAAGTCTGGGTCCAAGTTAGTTTGTCTCTGCACTTAAGCCACACAGCCAGAAGACCCTATGGTGTCAGAAGACCCTCTGCTGGCTTCTTCTGGTGTTACTGTCCAAGCTGCAGGGTGGCAGCTAACAGTCTGCACTGACAGGTAACCGTGGACAAGCACACTTCCCATGGACACAGCTGGTTCCAGGAAAGGACATCTCTTCAGGTCTAGGACATCTCTCCACACCTAAGATGAGCAAGATTTGGAAAGCTCAAACCTCAGTTGTGATTTCATATCTGTTGCTCAGTCATTTTGAGAGCTCATTACTCCCGCCCAGACCAGTATTTTCCCTTTGGCTCTCAATGTCAAAGCACATTGTCTCAGGAGGTCGTTGGGTATGGCGATATTAGACCAGTTAATGATGATGGTGTCAGGATCTCTTGCAGAGCAGAATCCTCAACCATGGCTGTGTGCTTCGGAATGACGCCTGGTGTGTTCAGAAGGCACGTCCCACCTCTGTGCTAACTTTGAGTATCGAGCAAGAAAGCCCAGCGTTTTCAGTAAATTGCACATTAAAGCCGAAGAGTCGTTGGGTGGTTCAGCTAGCTTAGAGAGTTGATGAAAAATCACCAGGGGATGCTGTTAATGAGGCACATTCTGAGCTAAATAAAACACAATGTGTCTCTTTGTTTTGGGACTGGGACCTGGGAGCTATGCGTATTAAAAATTAATTTTGCCTTCACATTAGATTGAAAAAGCCTGCTGCAGGCAGCAACAAGTCTGAACAGCTCAGAAGACTTGTGTCAGCTAGAGGCCCTAGCTTTCATGCTGGTTTTGGCTTCTTTCTCCGCATCAGCTTCAGCCCAGAGTATGGCATGATGTTGCCTTTGCTTCTTAGAAGCAGCCATCACTGGAAGGAGTTTGTGGCTACTCATTTGTTTTTAACATGACCATAAGGAGGAGGGAAGGCAAAGACTGAGCTTTGAAAGGGAATGGGGTTCAAGGAAAGCTCAGAAAAAAACCCCAGCTTATGCAATGGTGTCTTTGATTTGATTCAGCAAATGAGCTTTTTATGCTATTTACTGGGCTGACAGCAGCATCCATAAGTGCAAGTGAGGACAGGACAGGGCTCAAAGAGAAGGTGGGGAAGATGTGCATGTCCAGAGAAAGGCAGCGAAGCTGGTGAAGGGTCTAGAGCACAAGGAGGAGCGGCTGAAGGAACTGGGGTTGTTTAGCCTGGAGAAAAGGAGGCTGAGGAGAGATCTGATCACTCTGTACAACTACATGCAAGGAGGTTGTAGTGAGGTGGGGGTCGGTCCCTTCTCCCAGGTAACAAGTGACAAGATGAGAAGAAACAGCCTCAAGTTGCACCAGGTGAGGTTTAGTTTGGATATTAGAAAAAAAAATTTTTCACCAAAAGGGTTGCCAACCATTAGAACAGGCTGCCCAAGGAAGTGGTGGAGTCACCATCCCTGGATGTATTTAAAAGACGTGTAGATGTGGTGCTTAGGGACATGGTAAAGTGTTAGGTTTACGGTTGGGCTCAATGATCTTAAAGGTCTTTTCCAACCTGAAGAATTCTACTATTTTAAATAGCAGGTTCCAAGTTATTTTATTTACTCATATAGCTATAGTCCAGGAAGAGCCCGCCTTCCCCTTCCATAACTCTCCTTGTGGCTTTCCCAAGATATCCAGCTCTTTTTTTTATTGCCTGTCCAGGTACATTCCCACTGACACCAGACCACACTGTCTCAGCTACATCAGCTTGTTACAAGATGATATGCAGCTAACCCAGCACTGGATAATACCGAGTGTGCTGGAGACAACTCCTTATCCATAGCAGGAATTGTTTAAATACTTCCAAAAGGTTTCCACTGCCTTTTTATTTCCTTTAGTCCTGGGATCCAGATGCTCGATTTGGACACAAGGCACTTTTTATCTGCTGAAGCTGTCTGTTTATTTGTCCTGTTTGGTTTACCATCTTCCAGGGAGGGACAGGGACATTTATGGAAAATACTGGTTCCGTGTGAGTTAACAGCATGTGGAGGACCATGTGTGCCTCTGGCCGCTTGACAGATGAGTAGCGCTCCCACACACAATGCCATTTGAATAGGATTGGTATCAGCTTAAGCAAAAAATTTCTAAAGTAATTTTGGTTAAAAAGTCTCACAGATTTTTAGAGTCAACTGGAGAAAAGGGGCAAAAGGGCTGCTCTACTTCTTGAAAATGCAGCCAAATCATGTGCCGCATCAGGTATCTGTGTGTCTCAGCTACTTTGGGAGGCTGATGATGACCTTCCACTTGGAAAGGGTCCCTGTATGTTCCCCATCTTCCGAGAGGCTTGCTTCAAAGCACAATCCCTATGTTCCTTCTTGGACTCTGTTTAAGTAAATAATAGTA
This sequence comes from Haliaeetus leucocephalus, assembly GCF_000737465.1. Classification (NCBI taxonomy): domain Eukaryota; kingdom Metazoa; phylum Chordata; class Aves; order Accipitriformes; family Accipitridae; genus Haliaeetus; species Haliaeetus leucocephalus. The sequence goes on along the minus strand of NW_010973307.1, from coordinate 2,022,284 downwards.
CCCTGTAGCAGATTTCCAGTATTTCCTTGCTGTTCCCTCAGAGGCCAAGGTAGCGCTTTCCCAAAAATTGGTGTATTATACTGAATTAAGATGGGCCGATACAAGCATTTTCTTTGCTACACTGCTTTAGGGTACCCAACAAGCTTGCCAAAGGCTAGCTGAAGTATTTCACTTCTGTGATGTAGAAATAGTTTTTAAGAGTATATTATTGGGAAGAAAAATGGTGCCATAATGCAAGATAAAATGGAGGTCTCAATTTCATATAAAGCATGGCTTAGAAATTTTATAGTGTATTAAACCGTATCTTCTGGAATTAACTGAAGTCAGGACAGACAATTTGGGCACAAAAGGGGATGTAAAAATAGTAGTAAGCCATACTCTGAGTGCAGAGGGGGCAAGAAGGGGATATTTGTACTTCCTTCTCAGAGCAGGACTCTGCTTCAAAGATCAAATCTCAAGTGTGAGTCTCTGAAATGCAGTTGCCAACTGTGTTGTGAGCAATGCATAATCAGATCTTGTTGGACTGCTGCGAAAATGACTGCCGTTTAACTACAAATTTCTCTTTGCAGTTCTCTGCTGCGCAGACACCTGTGGTTTATCAAATTAGTCCACCATCTGGCATCCCAGGTACGGGACCTTTCTTTAAGCTGGAGCCCACTTTAATTATTATTTGATGTTCCATACTGTCTTTCTCCTCATGAGGGATCTGTCTTGCTGGGGACTAAAATGGGCATCTCCAGAACTTAATGTCCAAGCTCATGCTGAACAGGAAAATGGGTTTGCATGAGGGGAGAGAGTCTACAGCACTGGGTACAAGAGAAGTGTGTAAAGCACGGTGACCAGGTTATTTGGTACTTGGTTTCTGCTGCCCGACTCTGCCTGAGTAGGGAGATGTTGTTCAGCAGATGCATAGGTCTAACCAGTCTCAACTCTTGAGTCATCTGACCTATATATTTAGTAATAGATTTAAGAAGAATTAGCTATTAGTTGATGACATTGTAATGCCATACAGACCTCTTGGTTAATGGGGCTTTAAAGTTACATGAGAAGACAGTCACTGGTTTTGGTTTGAACAGACTGGTGTATGGAAGTCTTTCCCCCCCATTTCTATTCTGTTTGTATTTGTAGGCTTCTTTAGAGAAAATTGAAATGCTGATTTCCAAAGTCAAGATTAATCAAAGCATTTAGGTCTCTCAAGAGTGCAGAGAGATGCCTGGATGATTAGATCACATAGATGCTCCTAAATCTAAGTCCATCCCTCATTTCCAATTATTTTTAGGTTGCAGTTCAGCTCCAGATTCTCACGCCTTACTTTAGGGTGCCTGTATGGAGGTTTCTATGGGTTAGCTGGATGTTTGACCTCCTGGTGTAGTCAGTGAAGACCATGAGAGCAACACTAAGTGTTTAGTGCTATTTGAGATGTCCTGGAGCATGAAAGACCTGCATGGAGCAGGTAGATATGACACAGAACCAAGAAGATTCCTTCCCTTCTGGAGCTACAGTGGGAGGATACAGTGCCTCAAACAATTTAAGACACCTTAAGACACCAAGCTGTCACCCCGTGTGGTCAAGGGAGTGTTGGGAGTGATTCAGTTGGCCACATGTATGCTGAGGTCCTTCTTTAGACCTTGACCCTGTCTAGTGTACAAATGATGTCATTTTGGTTGCCTCATGAGGTTCTACAGTGGAATTTGGTTAGAATGTGGGGTTTAGTTAACAAAAGAGTTGAGGAAAATGTCTTCTCAGTACAAATACTAGAGATCTGCTAAAAAATCAGGAATTGACTTTTTCGTGTGAAACAAAGACGTGTGTTTTGGGAAAAGTGAATTAAGTGCAAAGTCACCTTCAACTATGGCAGAGGCTGAGAGTAGCCATCAATGCAACCAGTTAGGCACCTCTCTGCAAAATTTGCAAACACCAAGAACTTCTTTTGTTTGGCTCACAAAATCTGCAAATAAATTCTCTGCTTTTAAAAGACTCCCTTCAATTTCCATTTCCTTTTAAACAGGAAATTTAATAGAGATTTATGGGAAGACAATTACTGGAAGATACGAGACCCTGGACTTCAACGTGGATTATATTGATGGGTAATTATAGATAGGCTGCTATCTGACCCAGTCCCTGTAAATTGGCATTTCTTCCATCAGCCTCCTTGACAGCAATAAATTGCAACCAGTTGGCCCAGAATTGCCATTTACTTCCTTTGTGGTTTATTGCAGCTCATGAGTTGGGCTCCAGCAAACTTTGTTAATCTAATTGCAACTGGTCCATTAAGCTAGTTGGTTTGTTTACTGGCAGCACAGTCAATCACAGCTCAGTGTGAATTGTACTGTAATTGCGTCTGGTTGCTGTAGATTTTATTTTGGCTAGTAAATTAAAATTTAACTAATTAAAATAATGTCAGAGTCTAAAAGTTAAATAAATTTTCCCTTCCATTTGCATTTTTAGAAAAACTATTAATTTGAAACAGATGCTCTGGTGAGGCAGAAGACAAAGCAGTATTTTGAGACAAAAGGCTTTGTTGTTCACTGCTTTAAACCCTCTCTGGTCACTTCCTTGTTCTCAGGAAAGGTTTGATTTTTATTTTCTGCTGCTTCTATGGTTACATGCAACAGAGCAAAGCAGGTAGACTTTAGAAATTTACTTCAGGCCAGCAGCACTTTAAGCACAGTGAATCCAAAATGAGCATGAATGCTGACCTGTCATCTGTCATATTTATTTCCATATATATGGAAGTGTTCTCGGATACTACTGAGTTATTTACCTTACACTTGTGCCAACGGTAGTGAAGGAATAAGCCCGCTTGAGTATTTTAAAGATAAACTAGTAATCTATAGTTACTGTGCTGGCATTTTAAGGATCATTTCAGCAGCCAGGGAAGGTGTGTGTTCTCAGTAGTGAGAACTTTTAACTGCAGCAGCAGATATTTGACCACTAGATGCTTTTTAACTACTTCTCGGGCTGAATGGAAATGTCCCTTGCTAAGGAACTAAATTGTCTGCTAGCATGAAGGAAAGTCCAGTGCAGATCCCTGCCATACCAGCTGCACCCGTTTATCAGCCCTACATTTTTTTCACTGGATGCATATTAGTGTCCTTTGTTTGATATTAATTATTGTTTTACCTGCCTCTAGTGGAACTATGAAACCTTTGATCAGTGGGAAGAAAGGCTGCTCTGTCTGACTGCAGGTTGGATGTGCCTGCATGCTCGATTGCTAGATTACTCATTTACAGCTTAACCTCACTATCACTAAAAAGGAAATGGCCTCAAAGTCTTAGCATACCAGACAGGTTCACATTGTAGCTTCACATGAATACTTTGCCCATTTTTGGTGTGTTCGTAAATATGTACCAGGTGGGGACTTGGACTTGAGCAGTCTGTCACTCAGTCACGCTGATTCAGGATTTGGAGCAAAAAAGAGAATGGTTTTTATACTTTCCTGTGTGTTCTGCATGCTTTCTGTGCATTGTATGGGATGCAATGGTCCAGGGATGCTGAACCAAACATTTCACAGCACTGAATTTTTTTTTATTCATCCCTAAAAGGAAAGGCATCTCAATATCAGCAAGCTGTATTAATAAAAGCAAACTCTTTTCTTAAAACCTCATAAAACTAGACTCTGAAGCATAGGTCACAGTTTGCATTACAGGTTTTAATTACATATTTTCCTTAATTGCCTCTTAATTCTCAGAGAATCATTGCCACCTTTTGCTTATTATGCTAATTACTGTGAATTCATTGCTCCCACCTGATTTCTCCTCTCCTGTGGAAGTTGTCTCTTGCCATATCGGTTCTTTAAGGTGGGAATACTTGGATTTGCTATTAGGAGCTTGGATGATTCCCAGCAGAGGTTGTTTGTAGTGTCTTTCCTCAGTGAAATAAAGAAAAGCCTGAGCTGCACCTTGAAGCAGTATGGCTGTATGAGCTGCCTGCTTCTTCTGGGAGGTGAGGGTGAGTATGGTCCTCCTGGGCCTCGGACTACCAACCCTTCACTACAGGGAGGAGGCATCAGGTTGTTCAGAGCTAGCTGTCTCAGAGATGGTCCTGCCACAATCTTTACAGAGGTCCAGTTCCTGCAGCATTTGGGGAACGTACTTTGCAGGCTAAGATATGAGAGATTAGGGTTTGTCCAGTTTTCTAGGAGGTTAATGCATGCTAGATACAAGTGTGGGGTAATTCCTGTCCCATTTGAAAATATTGGCTGCTGATTTTAACAAGATCAGGATTTCATTCCTGAAACTTTGTTGTATCATAATGCATCTTTCTTGGTTTTTTTTTTTGCCTAGACCAGCTATCCTTACGGCAGAAGGAGATGGATGGACCAGTCTCTGCTCTTTTGCTGACAGGCGAGCTGGAAGCATGTCAGTTCTTGGCTTACTTTTGGTTTGTGTTGGTACCAGGGCTCAGCACAACTTGTGCACAAAAGATTTTCTTGGCTTTTGGAGAAGCTCTTCTGCTTCAGCTTAAGATGGAGAGAGCCCATGGGGAGTTGACCATATGGTCCGTGATGGGGGTGGATGAGGGTTGCTGGCTCTCTGTGGCTCTAGCCATAACCAGGCAGGGCCAGGGGCTGTTCTCTGGCCCAGGGATGATATGCTATGCCCTGGCCACATCTACTTTATTCAATTCTTTAGACTCCAAAACAAGGTAGCCATTTCCAAGCTGCTTATTGACCCTGGGCAATGCATTGTCTTCAGTCATACGTTGGCACTGATTTGAAAGGTAGATTAGCTGACCTGAGCCTAAACTGAGCAAGCAGAGCTCTAAAAATTTAACAGCATAGGCAGATAAGCTCTGGTGCCTGGTCCCTGGCACTGTTCATTTATTGGTAGTAATGTATCCCTGTCTTCTGTAAGTTGTAGAAGATGCTTTAGGCTGCTGGCTTTTGCACCCTGCTGAATTACAGAAAAAGCCATGGGCTCTGCAGCAGCGTTTCTTTTATGACTGATGTACTTCTCACAGTGCCTGTGAGCCCTGGAGAAGAGGGAGGCTGCTTTTTCAGGGAACCAGGGGAAAAACTTGCTCCTGCAGAAGTCAGTGCTAAGGCTCCTGGGGTCCTCAGTGGGCCCTCTTATTGCACTGTAAAATTCCTCCTGGCTCCCAGGAGGGGAGACTTAAATGTAAATGTGAGTTGATGATGGGACTTGTATCATTCCATGGCTCCAGAAGGCTGATGTAATGCCAGCATATCTGGTTTAATTGCTACCTGCTCCTTCTTACAGATTAGGGACATGCAGAGGAGCAAGTAGGGGGGAAACACTTTTGTCCTCCTATTCACCCTCACCCTGTGCCCAGATTTGTCTCTGCTCAGCTTTTATTTCAAGTAGGGGTTTAGAAGGTCACCAACAGGTTCAGCTTCTGGAAACAAGGGTAAAGGGGCCAAGCTGGAGCACTATGTGTTGCTGGGAGGCATCCTCCTAAGCTGCTGAACTCTTGATCATCAGTGGGGACATGGGTTGTTCTTCTCCCATCTCGCCTGTTTCTCTCCCTTGTTTCTAAGGGGAGCAAGCGTGACTAGCTTAGATGTATAAGTCCACGTCTTTTCTTGGTTAGATGATTCTCATTGTATTTTGTGCTTTTTGCTCCCAAGGCTCAGCAAAGTCCTTTGTCTCTCCACAGCTACCCTATTCATGTAGAAGATGGACTGGGGACCCTGCAGTGCCGGGTGGAAGGCAACCACATAGGTTGGTGAAAAGGGGGAAAAATCATGGGTTTCCATCATTTCTGCAATTCCAGAGGGTAGAGGGAGGGTGTCAATTATGAGTTCCTGCTCTGCCTCCAAAGTTAGGAACGTGGCTCAGGGCTGAGTCCACAAAACCTGCTTCAGATCAAGGCTTACCAGTCTTCAACATAGTCACTGCCGTGACTTGCATACTCTGCACAGCCCTGGAGAAATGGAAGTGCAGTGCTCAAGTGAAACCATGACATGATGTGGACATTGTTGACAGCAACAATGCGATTTGGGGTTGTTGCTCAGTTTACTACTTTTACTTTAATCCTTTTTGTATGTGATGGACATTCCCTTTACTACTTCATTAGAGGAATAAATTGGGTGCTCCCTTCTATTCAAGGTCTCTCAGGTAGCAGGTTGGATTCCTTTCATTTTTCCTTGCTTCCAAGCACTCTGAAGAAACTTCTAATTTCTTTTGGAGGCTTTGAGCAGCAAGCTGCCTGCTTGGGAAAGATGATCTGAGTTACACATATAAAATAGAAATTCATATCTACCTCTCATGTAGACACTGATGGTGCAATACAATATCCTGAGCTTTTGAGATATCCTGGGCTATCTAGGAGCTCTTCAGGGGGGTGTCAGAGATAATGGAGGTCTTGAAGGAGGTCTGCACCTTCCTAGCATGGCAAGTGAGGTCAGATAGGATCCACAGGGTCTAAGATGACATGAAGCACTTATGCTTAGGCAACCAAATCCTGCTCCTGAGATTCAGCTTGCAGGTTCAGATATGTAACTGTACATATCTACAGTATAGTGTCTACCTATGATCTAAGGCTCTAAGCTCCCTAAGCTGATATTTGGTTCAGTTCCTGTACACACACACTGCTGAAATCAACACAGTTATACAGTTGTAAGGAAAATGTAAGGAAGAGGAGAATCAGGCCCAGGACACCTGGACAAGGTTTGGTAGGATGCACTCTTCATGGAGCCTTCCATGCTTCTGCCATAAAGCATATTACTTTTCTCTCCTCCAGGGTCCCACAATGTTAGCTTCTCAGTCTTTAACAAAGGAAAGTGAGTAAAAGAATCTTCTTCTGTCTTTTTCTGTGGTTTTGCATGGGGACACAGCTGCATTTGAGTCCAGGATAAGTGCATGATGTTTTTACCGAATCTTGTGTTTCATTGCTTAGAAATGAGGTTTTGCTATCTTGGGAAGACAATCTTCAGACTGGGAATGAAAAGGGAGAATGTTCCTCCCCCAAAGCATGTCTCCTTTGGGGTTTTAATACTTTAGCTTCAGTGCCCAATGCACAAGTCATCTGTTAAGCCTAGCAGAATAAAATCCTTTCATCTCGCTTTTAACTCTTCATCCAAATGGAAAGAATTTAGCCATAAAAGGAGGTGAAAATGGTTTTGACAGTGTCAAAACCATACTTTACAATGGGCAGTATTTCTAATAAAGAGTTGCAGCCATGTAATGGAGTCTCTTGAATCAATGCCTCAATGTGCTGGTGAAAGGTGGTATTAGTTCTTGTAGAAATGTTCCACTGTTCCTCTGGAGAGCAAGTGTCTAGGTCTGCCAAAAGAAGCTCTAATTTAACTTAAATGACCAAGGATCTCTCAAGCATTTTCTCTTTTGCAGGTCAGCAGTAGACAAAGGTACTTGGCTCATCAGTGCCAAACAGGAGCTTTTCTTGTATCAAACGCATTCAGGTATTTCACTGAACCACCTCACTGACTACACCGTCTTTTGGCAGTTCCAGTGTGGTCCGAGACAAGACCTCTCACTGTCGTTCTTCCCAAGGACATAATCCTGTTATATCCTCATTTTGGATGTGTCACTCCCCTGGTATGGGCTTGACTATACAAAAATCAAAATCAAGAAGACCAGATTTATGTGCTGAGGCTGGGTATGCTGCCATGGGCTATATCCTACATCCTCAGTGAGTTAGTGTTCCTCCCAGTTCATATTTGAACTCTGTTTTGGACAGCCTAACCTGAGACAGTCAACCAGAGAACAGCAGTATGGCAAGGTTCTGGATAATGTTGCTTTATCGTTGTTCCTTTTCCTGTCAGATCAGTTGTAGAATTGAGTTGTTGCATCTAGGGAAACCTTTCCCCCTTAAATCACACTGTATTTGGTATGGTTGAGATTTTAGAAATGCAGAACTGAGGATTAGATAGAACCCACATCAGCTACAAGGAGGAGATGATGTTCAGCCACTCCAAGAATTGAGTTCTGGATAAATGGTGAATGGTTACACCACCATTTGTTTTAAAAAATATATATAATTAAGGTACATTAACAATAATAACCTCCCTGTGATGTTTCCAGTTATGTTGTAGACAGCAGGCAATAAAATCCTGAGCACCCTCTCAAGATTATGGTCATGGGCAAATAGCATCCACGATTCAGCAAGGCCGTATGCCTGACAGCCAAAGCAGAAGTAGGGGATGAGGGACTGCAGAGCACTGGGCAGCCTTTGACCTTAGTCAGAGGTTGCATAAAGCTGAAAGACCACTTGGTTCACCTGCACAGGTCCCCAGCAAGGTCCCATCAATTTTTTTTGCCATTAAGCTGGCTGAAATTAATGTAATGAATGCACTAGTTCCTTATGGACTGTAACTGAGAAGCTTGTTCGAGAGATAACAAAAGCTTTTTTTAAAAAAAAAAATGTAGCCAATACATGTCTGCATTTTGAATATTGTTTATAGCATACAGATTGTTTCACCTATAAATTCAAGCACTTTGTAAAGGAGGGTAATTTTATGTCCTTATTCACAAATTGAGGCACAGTAAAATGAAATAACCCTGCATGAAGTTGGCTATTGGCAGAGCACTGGCAGAAACAAGATCTGCCAGATCTATCCAGTGGACTGTGCTGTGCTAGCCAGTAGTCAGTATTGTAAAAGTAAAGTTTAAATACTAGATGAATTAACAAAAAAAATGCAGATACAGACCAAAGTACCTCATCTCTTTTATTAGTCTTTTTTTCAGAACTATACAAGTACAATTGCGTGGTTAAACTAGGACATTTAAGTGTGAAGTGAGTAAATCAAAGAGGAAAATAGGTTTTCAGTGTCGAAGGGTTTGACTGTAACAGAGATAAAATCCTGAAAGATTCTCATGGTCATGATGTGGACACTCATACGTCAGATGTTCAGCTCCATTTGTCCCTGAAGCCTAAGCGATGATTGGAAAGTGTGGTAACATCTAAACCTATAAGCTAAATTGAGAAACAAGTCAGAGAAGGTCAAAAGGATTAAAACAGTTTTAATTCCACCTTTGTTTTTTTGCAGAGCTCCTCAACAGCACAGAATATACCAGTTTGCAATCTGAACATGACAGATGCAGCCACTGCTAAGTAACAGTTCAAGCATTGCAGTGTTTCTCCTGTCATGTGGCCAAGTTATCCATGTTGTTCATTCCTGGTGTAATCCCAGCGGCTGCCAAAAACCCCGTGAAGGATCAGTGAGATGCTCATTTCATTCACAGGAGCCTGCTCTGGCTGGAAACCTTGCAAGTGCTCTGCTGGCTCTGGAAGAAATAGCACTGGGATTAACCTTTCCAACGCTTGTTTTCAGATTCCTCTTTTCCTTCCTCTGCAGAGATAGCCTCTGTGTTCCCAGCTGGTGGGAGTCTCGGAGGAGGCACCGATGTCACTGTCACTGGGGATTTCTTTGAGGAACCAGTGCAGGTCACTGCTGCAGGTGAGAGGAGAAATGTGTTAAATGTTTGGCAGTTTGGTGGTTGGTTTTTTTTTCAATACAGAGGTCATGGCCCTGACCACAAAACCCAACTGATGTTGATGGATACCAGTGCAGGAGTTGTAGGACTCACCATCAGGAAGGTCCGGTTATTCTGACTGTGGGCATGAACAGTTTTGCTTGATTGATAGTACAAGCCCAGGCTTTTACCAAAGTGTTGACCCTTTTTGGAAACCAGATGGGCTCATGCTGCAGCTCACCTGTGTTTCCAAGTCTCACCCAGCACATTTGTCTCCTTTTCCTGCTGCCAGGTGTCCCCTGTAAAGTCAAGCACGTCTCTCCCCAGAAAATCAGATGCACCACTGAGCCTGTCGGCATGGGCAGGAGGCTTGGTGCCCCCCAGCCAGGTACGGTATTCAAATAACTGAAGGTCCAAACAAGCAAACACACATGGAATCAAGAAACAGGGCTTTCCAAAATGCTGTCTGCTTCAACGTCAAGCCAGTTTCTCCTAGGTTTGATAGGGAGGAGGGCCGCAAAAACAATCAGAGGGTTGGAACACCTCTCCTATGAGGAAAAGTTGAGAGAGTTGGGGTTGTTCAGCCTGGAGAAGAGAAGGCTCCGGGCAGACCTTATTGCGGCCTGCCAGTACCTAAAGTGGCTTATAAGAAAGATGGGAACAGGCTTTTTAGTAGGGCCTGTAGCGATAGGACCAAGGGATAATGGGTTTAAACTAAAAGAGGGTAGAATCAGACTAGATGTAAGGAAGAAATTTTTTACACTGAGGGTGGTGAGACACTGGCCCAGGTTGCCCAGAGAGGTGGTCGATGCCCCATCCCCAAAAACATTCAGGGTCAGGTTGGATGGGGCTCTGAGCAACCTGATCTGGCTGAAGATGTCCCTGCTCATGGCAGGGGGTTGGACGAGATGACCTTTAAATGTCCCTTCCCACCCAAACTGTTCTATGATTCTATAGCAAGGAAAGGCAAGGTGCAGAGCTCAGCCCACCACTTGCGGATGGGCGATGGTGGGAGGAAGGTCAGCCTGGTGTGTAGGGCTGGGGAAAAAAGTAAGAGTAATATTTAGAGGAAGGATAGCTGAACTGGAGCTGCTGCAGAGGCTTCTGGGGACACTGCTTGAGTGGAGCATTGCAGTAGGAAATTATTGTACGTAAAATGAGGCTTAGCTCATTTTGACTGTGGGTCATCTCGGTACCTTTTCCTGCAAGAGCAGACGTGAGCTTGGTTGGATGCTCTGCTCTCTGCAGATTTTTGTTCTTTCTGGTGGAGGATTTCAAGGTAGAACAAATTCCCTAAAGCGAGATCTGTGTTCTGCCTTAGACAGCAAAAAAGACCCACAAAAAGGAGCCAATTTATTATTAAAATTTTCTGTTCTGGCCTGCCTCCTTACACAACTGATTCTAGTATGTGCTCTGGGATTTTTGTTGGCTGCTACTGAGAATGCTTTTATTTTAACTTTCTAGGAAACAGAGGGCTTCTCTTTGAAGTCTGGGATGACGCCTCTGATCTGACAGAAGCAGGTCCTGGATATAGATGGCAGTTTGTACCTAATGCCAGTTCCCCAGTAAGATTTCTGTCTGGGGCAAAGAAGTCCTTCAGGTACTCAATGATCTTAAAAAGAGATGAAGCCATGGCAATCACCTTTAGCAGTATAAGGTGTAGCAATAACACCTGACAGCTCTTTATAGCAGAGCCTTACTGCATAGCTCCTATAAATCAAAGCAAACCCTCTGCTCCGAGGTCTTTTTGAAGCTCAAAATATGCCATGAAGTGTTTTATTTTTCCTCCTTTTGCTTTCACTCAGTATTTCTGCTCTACCTGGCCTAGATGTGCTGAGATACCACAAAAGAAATTGCTGCAGAGGTAGAAGGAGCTCCAGTTAGAAGCTGCCTTGGGCAGGAGCTCCAGCCAGATGTGGAGGGCCAGCTCCTCAGCTGATGTTGGGAGTTGCAGAGCAGATGGAGTTAATGGAAATAAACTGATTTGCCCCAAACTGCAAAAATATCTGAACTGTGTTTGTGCCCATTGCCTCTTCAGAAACACCCTTGAAAAGCTGTGCAATATGCATGGATGTTTTCATTTTTCTATCACTTCTCTGTTTTTCTCAGTTGATCTTGTGTGTGATTTTGAGCCTTTTCCTGCCTGTTCAGGGTTAAGACTTTGCTTGAGAAGAAATGCACAAAAAAGTGACCAACAACAAAACCACACTTGTTTTCATGGAGTTTTTTTTTGTTGTTGTTTTGAAAACTTCTGTAAAGCATAAATGACCCAGTGAAAATGGGTCATTTTGAGGTTCTTTCAGTCTTAGAATCTCTGAGTTTTTGTTACAACTTGGTCTCATAGTCTTTCCTTGTTACTCAGTGTACATGTGAAGGTGGGGTGGGGGGCTGGGGGGTTTTTGAAGTAACTCTTTTGTGTATTATGGATGTTCTACTTTTGCTTAGCTCCAGGCTTCGTGGATTTTTTGTGGCTCCTCAGACCAACAATTACACCTTCTGGATTCAGGCAGATGGTCAGGCAGCTCTCTACTTAAGTTTGTCCCAAGATCCAGAACGTAAGGTATTACTTTTGGCAGAATAAAAATGAGATCAGGATAGGAAATGGTTTTAATTAAGGTCATAACAAGTGGGAATTTCCACAGTGTGAATTGGCTTATTGGCCCTTATTATGAAACTGTTGCAGAATGAAATCTGTATCATTATATTTGATGTTTTACATTGCCCTATCAGCAGCTCAGCTCATGAAAAACTCACTCTTGCAACCAGAGTCTTTGAAAGTCTTTTCCCAAAGACTTTTCTGTTAGTCTAGCACATCACCATCACTAACAATCTGTGCAAGGACACCTGGAGGCTTCCTGTCTGACTTCCTCAGTTTACCTCCTTTTTTGCCTGTTGAAATTTTGCCCTCTGAAAACATTGGTCCTTCTCTTCATAGAGCTGAGAGGATGCCATAAATGAAGCTGATCTATTTCTCTGGGCTGTTCTTAAGCCTAGTAACTGAACAGGGCTAGAAGACAAAAAGGACTTATCTACAAAAAAAAAATAGCATTACTGGTCTTACTAATGGTAACATACTACATCTCAGGAGGCTGTAGACATAGTTCTTTCTTTTGTATTTGGAGGACATGAGGTGTAGAACTGAAGCCATCCATGAAAATTCACATGGGGGAACTGTTATTAGGGCTAGGTTCAGCCATGAGAATTATCTTCTTATGGCATTGAACCCTCAACCAAAGCTCTTTGAGATGATGGGTTTTTCCTGTCAAATAGGAAGGAATGTGTCAACCATCAACCCTCTGCTACCAGCTATAAGAACTAGTCTGTTTTTTTGCAGCTGTGGTATTGGACAAAGTATCTTCTGGGAATGGTGAAATGTCTCTGTAACTGATTGATTTGGTTGGTCTGGGCACAGGTGAGAATAGCTTCTCTCCCAGCCGGCAATTCGGAATGGTCTGAGAACTGGGTGAAGAACTGGAGTGAGCATTGGCAGCCAAAATCCCAGAAATTTGAGCTAACTGCTGGTTCGAGGTACTACCTGGAAGCGCTGCATCATGGAAAGGCACCCAGCAATGGGATGAGAGTTGGAGTCCAGATACATAACACGTGGCTGAATCCCCACGTGGTGAACAACTACTACATCGAGAAACACGAAATTCGGGCTCGTGCCTTGCATCTTCCAGAAGTGCAGGTCAGTGCTGTATGCTTGACCCTGGGAGCTGGACTAGCCCTGATTCAGTTGACATGAATGGCAGCAACTCCTAATTTCAAAGACCTTGTCGGTGCTAGATGTGAGTGTGTTCCCACCTTGTTTTTAACCTGCTGAGAGAGTTGATGAGAACAGCATCATGAGCTGAAGGTGTTCATGGTTTTTACACACATTGGTGGACGTATATAAACCCTATGGTTGCATTATAATCTGTTCATGTGTTAAAGTGTAAGCAACGCTGACTCCCCTCAGGTTTTGTCTCACTCATTAACGCCTCACCTTGTTAACTAATGCTAATTAATACAAGCTTGGGATAGTTTTTATTTCCCCTCCTTGGTGACAGCACACTCAGTGTGTGTTACCTGGTCAACCCTATACTGCAATCAGGTGATAGAAACTTTCAATTTGATGAAGTGCTCAGCAATGAGGGAAGTTTTTCCTGGGGGTTAAATCCCACAACTGCAGGTCAGGAGCTTTAGGGACCATTTGTGGCTGTCAGCATTTCTGCACAGGTCTTGGATCTCTTGTGCTCCTGTTAATCTCAGAACAGGAGTGCAAGGCTTGTGTCAAGAGAGACCCTGGAGGATAAGAGCAGTGTAAGAGTAGCTGAAGGGACTCTTGATTTACAGAGGCTTAAAAGACAAAATGCTGGCTGTAAAATCCTCCTCAGTAGAAGATACCCGGTTTGAAGTCTGTGTGTCTCATGCAGTTTGTATCTGTTTTCATTTATTTATTTGCTTCTTTCCTTGCCAGACGTTGACTGTGTCTGGTACAGGGCGTTTCAGTATTTCCTGGAATAACACATTCCGCAGAATGATCCCCACAAATGCTACGGCTCACCAGGTAGGTGTCATTAAACACAGACACCCAGTCCTCTGCTGGGCTGTAGTTGATGGAGCTCTCGTACTTGACAGCAGTTAAGTGTTTGACCCAGAAGCTGAGATCAATTTTAGGTGATGTAGGGGTGATTTTTGTTACTGTCTTGCGGTGGGATTTTTGGGGGGGCTGGCTCCCAGGTATATTCTAAGCATATCCCAGTATCTGATCTTGGCCTGTCCTGTCTGCAATGAAGTCTGTGGCATCTTCAGATACCAGACCCTTGGACTTCTCCTCTAAGACCAGATGCATGGTGTATGGCTCTTGCTTCGGATAGGAGCTCCGATCTGGCTTCCTCAAAACCTCAGTCTCTTGATGTGGTAGTCGGTCGCTGGTAAAACTACCCTGGGTGATAACTCCATGGCAGTCATTAGACATCTAGTCAACACAGCTGATGGAGCCTGGAGGGGGATGCAGATGCCCTGGCTGTGGTATAGCTCATGTCAGAAATCTGCACCTTTCTGAGGAGGCTGCTGGACACGTAAAGCATGTCTCACAACCCTGAAGGATATCAGACGTGGAAGTTTACACTCCGCGTTGAGCTGAATTTTATTCTCTACCATTTGTCTACCCGCTTGTTCAGAGCTGCCTTGCCACCGGTCCGTGGCTGATGAAAAATGTAGTGAAGGTGTGTGTGTGCCGAAGCTCTCTGCTGAAATGATCCAGACACCATTGTACTGTGACTGCTTTTCACTTAATTTTTTTTAAAGGTGCAAACAGCAATAGAGGAGCTCCTTTCAATAGGATGCGAAACCAAGCCAACTTCTGCTAAAATCCTTTTCCGCAATGGCTTTGAGAAAGAAGGTAGTGATCTTCTGTGATAAGTAGTATTTACTGTGAGCGTTGATTTCCTTTTATGAAATAAATCTACTATTAATTATAGTGAATTTACACTTTTAATGGGTTTAAGTACGTATATTTGTGTTTCTCAGCTATTCATTATTCGTATGTATTCTGATGGGGGAGTTCATGGTACCAATATTAAATATAACATGATTAATATAATGAGAGATTTTTTCTGTAATACATTATATGACTCAGTCATATTGCAACACACTTATCAAAGCAGGTGACATGTTTTTGTTGTTAGAAATGTTAGGAGTAGGAAAAAAAAAAGCAAGTTCTGAGGCATGTGAAATTATTCATGTTTCAGTATGTCTGCTTGGGAAGCAAATCTGGTGTAGCCCATAGCTACAGCTCAGGCTGCGGAAACGGCTAATTCTGACTCTGGAGGTCTCCGCTTTCATGTTTCTTGATGACTAAAAGCGAAACAGTGCAAATATCTGTGGTATAGTTGACTAGTCAGGCAAGGTGTAAAACATCAACTGCTTTTGTGAAAAAAATAAAATTACTGATAATAGTTTTCTAACATTGAAGGTATTGTGCACATCAGAAAGCTACTCTAGTAGAAAGTAACTCCAGTAACGCTGGCCCAGGTTGCCCAGAGAGGTGGTGGATGCCCCATCCCTGGGAACATTCAAGGTCAGGTTGGACGGGGCTCTGAGCAACCTGATCTGGTTGAAGATGTCCCTGCTCGTGGCAGGGGGGTTGGAACTAGATGACCTTTAAAGGTCCTTTCAAGCCCAAACTATTCTATGATTCTATATCTGACAGCAGTAACAGTATACTTATGCCAAAAAGATGATTGCCTAGAGACCTTGTCTCATATGCTTGTATTTGGTATGGAGAGAGAGAGAACAGGTCCCAACCAGTAATATATATATATATATTTGGTAATTGTTTCCTCCAAGTGGAGGAAAGCAATTAATTAACCTTAATTGGGGAGGGAGGGAAGCTTTATGCAGAAAAATGAAAATAGCAACTGGACATTCTTAACGTGAACCCAAATCTATGATTCTGCCAAGAAAAAGAGAGAAAAACTTGAGCTAAAAGCCAATGATAGTTCAACAGTACAGTGGGAATAAAAAATGATGCATAACAAATAGAACAAAGGAGAAATTGAATTTTCATTGTTGATTGTAAAATTTAGATAACATTAAAAGACAGCAGAACAATGGTGAAATTGTGGTGAATGGATGCCAGGAAAATAAGAACAGCCATGCACATTCAGACCTAGGGTCCATCCACCCTTGTCCTGTCTTCAGTACAAACCCAAATAGATGCCTAGGGAAGAGTAAAAACTGGATAATTATATATAATAATTAATCATTACTTCTCTCTAAATATGAAGTATTTTCAGCTCAATTTCCTGAGTGGAATATGTTTTTAAATTTAATTACCTTTGATGTCTCTCCCTTCCCTGTATTTACATAATCTCCCCTTGAATACAGCTGAACTACTTCATTCATAATTTCTACCAGTGAAGATTTCAACAGGTCCAACACTCGATGTGCAAAGAACTACAGCTACCTCTTAGACTTTTTTTTTTAAACTCTGCTACTAACATCATTTTGCAGGCTTTATTCCTCTTACTGGAAGAAAAGGTGAATTGTCAGTATGTAGTGACAGAAGAAAGTCTTTTATGTATCAGGAAGAAAAGAAATCCTAGCAGTTTTTCAGCAGCATGGTTGATACACCAATGGAACAAACATCCCAAAGGGGAAGGTGGATTCACTGTTGCTTTATACATCAATCTCCGGCTTTACCAGAGGCTTTTTTTGGAAAGGAAGGGTAGATTTGGTCAAACATACTCTCTATGGCTAAAGAGAGTGTTATTTGCCATGCGGTTTTATGGTCAGAACAGTAATCTAATGGTCCCTCCTCCTGTCTTTCATCATCCCTAAGCTGGGGAACAATTGCCCTGCAAATGTTCACCATTTATCTGGGCAGGAAAATACTTAAGTGTAGGAGTGTTTGACAAATTTTGGATACCCACTTCCTGTATTTTCATGAACCTTTTGACTGTACTGGTATCTTCTGAATCATTTTCAAGCCTCTCATCCCCTCTTGGTTTTTTTAATCTCTGTCAGATATGAAGGGCGTCATTACCACGGGGGACATTGTCAGTGGAACGGAGCCTTTCTGTGGGAGGTTCAGTGTCCACAGACCAAGCCAGCTAGTGAAAACTTCCCCATCAACCCTACCAAGATATGATCTTACTGAATACACACATGTAAGTGGCTGCTCTTGCTGAGTAGGTTGCACTCAGGACTGAATATTCAGAGCCCAATCAGCAACATAAAATCATGTGGTTTACTTCCCCCAAATCCACAAAAGGATCATGTCTTTGGACTATGCTTGTGGACAGAGCAGAGTGTCTTTTATTGACTAGGTGGATAGTTTGAGATCCCAGAGATGTAGATTTTGTTTAACACATCTGGCTGTTATCTGCTCCTGGGGGTGCAAGCCTTGCTGAGGGAAAAGAAAAGGTGGGATGGTGTTGGGAGAAGATGGAAGATGCAGGGATGACCACTTCTTGACAAAAGGAAAAAACCCCTTGTTATCTGTGGGTTCACTCTTGCTCACTTTTCTGCTCAACTTCTACATCACTTTTGATAGGAATAAGGTCTTGATTTCAACTCTGTCACCCTTTCTTTGCCACTTGGGGGAAGACAAATAGTTGGGGGCTGAAGGGAAGGAGGTGGGAGCGAAAGACTTGTCCCCAAAGCCTCCTGCAGTCCTTCCAGACTCCTTCCAGTTCCTCTTCACAGACCTCTTCCAGTCCTATTTCCCCACCTGACACCCATCCCAACCCTTGTACCCTGCAAATCAAACCAACTCCTCCAGTCTCCTTCCCTCCCTTCCAGATACTTGAAATCCCTATTGGTACTTGCCAGCTATGTTTTGCCCCCAAACCTCACTGAAGCCTACGGGGTCAGCTTCACGCTCTGTGGTGGCACACGGGTCACCTGGATGCCATGCACTGTCTTCTGTAGGTGCTATTCAAGGCAAATTGGCCTTAAGTGGTGGCCTTTATTGCTGACCTTGAACAGCATGTTTCCCTACTAGTGTTAAGCTGGGATTGAAACAAAATATTTTCTACAGACATCACATATAAATTCCTGTCGTTTGATTTGCGAAAATTTTTTTCCCCATTTTTGCAGGTGTGTTTTGCACATAAAGGCCATATGAGCAATATCCTTCATATCTTGGTGTCCTACACCAACGTCTCTTTTTGTTCAGTGAAGAGGAACCTCACCTGCCTATGGGATTTCAATGAAACTGACTCTAAGAGGTATCCAGACGCTTAGAGTTTCCAGAGATTACACTTTCCAGAGTAAGAAGGCATACCAGGAAAACTGAGAAAAGTTCTTATTTGTATAGGAACACATTGTCAGCTGGGGTAAGCTGACACATGCTCAGTCCCTGCAGAGGCATTCTTGGAATGTGCTTCCGTTCTTTTTGAGGATTTACTGAGGAAATTTGCATGATCCTTGTTATATTCACTATCTCACCTTAGTCATGCACAGAGGGAGAGTTTGTTCTGTCTCTGGTAAACACACCATAAGGTTTCTGAGGACATTAATTTCCCGATTTCTTTGGCAACAGTCAGTGGATTTTCTGATGTCAGAGAGACAAATTGATTTTTTTTTATTATTTTCCCCGCAGGAACCTCACGAAATCATTGGTACACAAAGTTTTGAAAATTGGTGTAGTCTTTGATTTTCTTTATTCACTTAGAATTCCATGGGTATAAAACCTGCAACGTTAGGTATAAAGCTTGGGACAGGCAGACTTAAAAAATCAGGAGTGTCTGAAAAACTTCAGGAAGTGAAGTTGGCAGTTTGGGTATCTGTAAGATTGTGTGTGGGTGTGGGTGTGCCTGGGTGGGGAAGAAGGGGTTGGGATTAAATTACTACATGGTGGAGAGAGCTGGGAGCCTTGAACAGTCATCTGGTATTCCCAAGGGGCCTGAACTCTGGATTGACTTCCGTTGAGGTCACTGATGCTACCTTAGTGTTTTGCCAAAAATAGAGCAGTGGTAGTTATTCCCAAATCCCACTCTTGCGTTGCAGAGGAGGACACCTAAGCAGAGATCAAAAGTTTTGTTTCTCACTGTGGGGAACCCAACAGAGACACATAGAGAGTGATCACAAGCCATTGAGCAAGCGTCTTGTGTATGAATAAATAACAGTGATGATAACAGCAGTATCTGATGTTACCCAGGGGCCACACAAAGCATCTCAAAAGTTGGTTATTGCCACTACCTCACAGCAAAAGAGAGCTTTCACAACCTTGGTGTCTTCCAGCTGGACCTTTACCTGCACTGACCTCTGGAAGGGGTGTGTGAATCTCTCCACGCTTCTCCAGGACCTCCCTGCCAATTCTCCCATGTTTGTGTATCAGATAGACTTGCTGAGCCCTGCGCTGCAAAAGGAAACATATGGGTCATTTTACCTTGATGAAGTCATCATCACAGACAGAGCTGTGACTGGTAAAGGAATCTGGTTTTTTTTTTTTCTTTTCTGTTAATGTTACCATCTTTCCAGGATACTCCATTAAAATCTTTAATGATTAGGCTGGTTGAAACTTTTTCAAAGGGGAATGGTATTTCACAACAGGCACAATAATAATTTTGTTTTCTTGAACTTATACTGTTGTGAAAACTATCAAGAAGGAATTGCTGAATATCATTATTCTTGGTTTATTTGAAAATGTGCTTCTACAAATGTAACTCTGAATAGTCTTGCCCAGAAAAAAACCAAACAAAAAACCCCAAGCTGATATGTTTCCACCTATGAAATGAAAATAACCTAGGCACAGTGACAGTTGTTTTCTTTGCTCTAATGAATGCTTGTGCTGTTTTTCTTTCAGTTTCTCAGAGGGATCCTAAACCACCTTGGCTAGGTGGGAGGATAGTTGAAGCAGTATCTGTGGTGGGGTCTTCTCCCACTTACAATGTGTCCTGGATGGTGTCTGGCTGTGGTGCGAGTCTGCCCCTTCTCTCTCCAAGGTATGGACAGTGAGTAGATTATATCAATACCCTGTCAGGGGGAACTACAAGAGGTATTACATGTCTGGAGCTGGTTGTCATCTAAGACAGGACATAAGAGGCAGTGGAGGATAAGACGACTGGAGCTTAGCAATCCCTGTGTTTTCATTGGAGTCTTCTCCTCTAAGCATTTCAAATGGGCCGTGTTCAGACTGTTTAGACTACTGAATCCTGCACAGATGTCTGTACTCAGTAGATAGGCTGCTGTTCTAAATTAAAATACTTAATTTCGCTCTCAACACATGAGTGTTTTGAGCTGTGCTCACCATACAGGGTCTTGAACATATACTGTAGACATCTTGGTGAATGTGTTGGATTTTAGTATTGAAGTTCCATGGTATGAGCGGGATTCAGTTGCTGAACCAGAGGTGCTTAAGATGTTTTGGCTGACCTGGGGTGTAATGTATGCGTGGGCCACCAAGATATGATGTAGGACTAGAAGGAGATCTAAGCCCTTCTGGAACAGTGGATGGAGATCAGCCAGAGATGCTCCTAAACACCTTTAATGACACCAGTTACCGTTAGGCAATGGAAGTCCACCTTATGTGTCCTTGTTTACTGAGATGGTTTCTATTCTGGAAGTCTCAACAATGAAAGAGAAGGCAGAAGGCAGAGCCATAGGTTAACCAGATCAGAGAGTGCAACATTAAAGAGTTATACTTGCAGCGAGTAAGTCCTGTAAAAGTTGGGTTGTATCCAGTCAAGTCAACAAGGATCTGATGGGAATAGAGCCAGGCAAGGGAGAAGCTGGAATGATGCAGCCTCTTCTCTGCAGCAGCCAGCCGTTAGTTTGGCTCAGTTACTTCACTCAAAGTGACTTTCCCAGGCGTCCACAGGAAATCTTTCAGATGAAGGTGAACCTCAGCCTGCTGTAACTTAGTTTAGTTTCTTACCTTGTGGTCTCCCTTCTTTCAAGGAAATGCAAAGCAACATGTCATTAGTTTTGAGTGCTCTAAAGACAGTTAGATTCTCATTTAAGAGGTGGCTAAGATCTGAAGAAAATTAGATCTGTTCCCAGAGCAGCCAAGTCCTTGCCTTTTCTGGTGGAATCTGAGGCTTTGGTGAATTCGTCGATCACCTGTTGGGGTTCAGAGACATAGTCAAAGTCAGCACAAAGGAAAAGACTGACACAATGCAGTTTATATCTCATTTTTCCCAACATAATAGCTGCTCAGCAGCAGCTCAGGCTATTTCCCACAAAGCCCAAGTCCCAGAAGCCATTTGGTAAAACAGTTAAACAGTTCATTCCTAGCTGATTTGTAGAAGTCAAGTTAGCTGGCACAGCATAGAAGGATTTGACATGTGAAAGTCTCTCCTTGTAAAGCACACCTAATTGCCAGTGTCAAATGTAGTATTTTGACATGAACCACCAATGGCAAAGGCAAGGATGAGGATACAGAGGGATGTTTGTGAGGTTTAATATGCATAAGCAGAGATGCAGTTAACAGAAAGAGGGGAAATTTTTACTCCTGTGTGTAGCCTTAACAAGACTGATGTTGGAATGACACGTACAGCACTCATGACCACATTTTTCAAAGGGATTTAGAAGAACTGGGGGGAAAAAAGCCATGAGCATGATTATGGACCTGAAGAAAATGCCTAGGAGAGAAAGATTTAAGAAGCTCAACCTGTTTAGCCTATACAAAGAGGATTAAGAGATGGATTGATCACAGTACCTCTCACCAGGAAAAAAAATAAAAGTGCTTGGCACTGGTGGGCTTCTCCATCTCACAGAGGAGGATGTAAGAGAAACTGTTGTGTGATGCTGAAGCCAGGAAGACTGCAGGCAGAAATCAGCACATGCTTTAAAAATGGGTAGGCTGATCACTCTCTTTGGACATCTTCAAAACAAACCTGGTACTTTCTCTTCACTAAGCACGTGTTGTGCTTTATTCTAATACAGCTTGCCGCAGTCGGGACAGGAATATTATCTAAAATGTGATGTACTGGCTGTACATCAGACGAGAAGGCTCAGCAGTCCTTTTGGTTCTCTATTCCCGAAATTTGCTCTGCAGAAGTCACGGCTGAACTGTCTTCAGCTGTTATCCAGGCACTTAACCACACGGTGGCATCATTGTACCACAGAGAGTCTCTTTTTCCTTTGGAAAAAGGATAATTTTAGTGGCAAGGGAGAAAATTTTTTAAGTTTTAGAAATTGGGCTTTGGGTGAACTCTAATATGAAATATAGCTGTAATTCAGGGGAGTTGAGATTTTAATAGACTCGAGGAGACTACAGGATGAAGTAGGAAAGCTTTTTGCTTTGATGTAGCTGCTGTCCAGGTTGCATTGAGTTGGTCCTTTAAAGACACCAGTACTGGTGTAGGACTTCCTTATACTTGGTGCTATACGAACTATTTCTTCTATCACAAAAAAAAGTGTTTTTCCATAGTTTTCTGTTGCCTGCATTGCCTATATTATGCAGGTATAAGTTGGGAGTATTCAATTCCATTTGTGCTCTGAACGTGTTCTCCTTAGGTCCTTCAAGAGTGTTGTTCCCACAGGTGCCCCTCTGCTTCTGGTTGACATGGGGGTGTCAGGAGGGGGGATTTTGACTGCTAGTGCCTTCATGTGAACCCTCTCTGTCACACAGAGGTGCTTTTCTTGGGGAGGGCTCTAAGGACTATGGCTACCTCGATGTCTCCACGGAGGATGTGACAGTCAGCCTCACCATTCAGAGACTTCAAAAGTCATCCCCACCTATTGGAGGGACCTTCCGCATCCACTTGGCCAATACAGTGATATCAGGTAAGAGAAGATGCAAGTACAGGTCCTGGATTTCCTTTGCAGGAAGCCAAGTGAAGAAGAGACAATTTTGAAGCTTGGAAATGCTCAGAGTACAGGCTGGCAGGTTAAACCCATTGCGATAGTTGCTAGATCTTTGCATTTGATGTCTTTCAAGACAGGAGTTAAGGATTATAGGCAAGGAAGTATTTCTAGATGTTAGGTATAGGGTTGTTCCAAAATAGATACAGCCACTGTGAAATATTTGCCTTAATGTTAAAGAACTTTGCATCAGATCCTGAACTGGGATTTTGCATCCCAAGGTTTCATTATGCTGATTTTTCTCCAGCATGTGTACTTCTGCACTTTTTGTATTACAAGGCCTGTGCAGGTTACCAGGAAATTAATTATCTTCTAGGATTACCAGGTTTGGTAATTGGTTTGCAGATACCACAAATAGAATTGCTTAACTTGAATTAGTCACCCTTTAGATGTGCTACTTTTTCTAGTGTTTGATTTAAATACTCAAAGAGGCTTAGAATTGAAGTGAGCAGCTTAATCTGAACAAGGCCAAAAAATAAAGTTCTTGACTGAGGAACTCGTAACTCAGTCATAAAGTCAAATAACAAAATAGGAATATGCAGCCTTAGAATATTTGTGAAATAACTCTTTCCTCTGTGTTGTCACTTAAGATTTTCCTACTGTAGCTGAAGGCTGTCTCAGCAGCCTGCTTTGAACATCATCTTTTAAAAATGTACTTCATTCCTCTTGCCCTCTTCCCAGGTGTTGGGCTTTCCCCTCTTTCTTATGAATTGGTTTACAGAGATTTATTGTATCTGCAGCTTTGGCTATAGGTATTTGTGTCAAAAGAAATACACATCATTTGCATTTATTTGGGATTTGACTCTACAAATTCTTCTTGATAAACTGACTCTTTCCACAGTGGTCTCATCTAGGAAGTTTCCAACCTTTCTATTTTGAAGGAAAATGACTTGCACACAGAAATTTCATGTGTGCATATTATGTAAAAGTATTGCTTAAAATTTCTGATGGTCCCAAGTGGAGAGAAGTTTCTAGGTTTTCTTAGCTATTAAATAGTGCAGAAGATCTTCAGACTAGATATGAGGAAGAAATTTTTTATGATGAGGGTGGTGAAACAGTGGAACGGGTTGCGCAGGGAGGTGGTAGATGCCCCATGCCTGGAAATATTCAAGCTCAGGTTGGACGGGGCTCTGAGCAACCTGATCTAGTTGAAGATGTTCCTGCTCATGGCAGGGGGTTGGACTAGATGACCTTGAAAGGTTCCTTCCAACCCAAACTATTCTATGATTCTATTCTATGATTCTGTGATCTTTTGGCATTTGGGGTCTAGTATGTTTCCCTGTGTTGCTTTTTGGCAGTTGCAGAGGTTTGAATCACAACAGCCTTGCACTAATAGTGAAACACCTTTCTTTTCAAGGAGCAGGTGGATGTGCTCTCCTAGGGACGAGGATATCCACTGCTTTCTAATGTCTTTTGCAGATGTTTCAGTCCACATCTCCTCCCACCATCTCCGCAAGCTTTTGCAAGACAACATAGATAACTCCACAGCCCCGTACTTCAACACCAGTGACTTCATCGTGACCAAAGACTCGAACTCTTGCTATGAAAGCATCTGGACATTGACTTGGAAAACAAAAACTGGGGACTTGCCCAATGTTATCAGTGTACAGTAATTTCTTTTACTAACACTCACTTTGAACCCCATGTAATGTCTTTGGCCTTGGCTGATTCGTTC
Organism: Haliaeetus leucocephalus; assembly: GCF_000737465.1. Lineage (NCBI taxonomy): Eukaryota > Metazoa > Chordata > Aves > Accipitriformes > Accipitridae > Haliaeetus > Haliaeetus leucocephalus. The sequence continues at coordinate 1,997,912 of NW_010973307.1, read as the reverse complement.
TCCCAATGTTTGTTTTTATGAAGACACCCTTGGGACCTTAGGCAATTTATCTTCCTATTAGGAACTGCAGCTTAAGCAAATTGCAGATTAGATGATTAAAAACCAATTGTAGTTGCAGAAGGAGAAATTACATCTTCAGAGTCTGTGCTTCAAAATGAGGAGGCTAGAATGTAATTTCTGTGCTTTGTTGTAGTTCTGCACAATAAAGGGGCTGTTATACTGAAATTAAAGCTATTATAATCACATTAATTTTTCAGTACAGTAACTGAAGCTCAGTACAGGTTTGCGGTATCATTTATGGGCCAAGAAGGTCTTTTTCTGAGAACTATTCTGTATGGGTTCATATCTGGTGCTCTTAAGTCTCAGATGAAGGTTCAGTTCATACTGTCCCATCCCAAGATTTTTCATGCTGAGGTTTTGCTTCAAGTAGCAGGCTCCTTTTTGAATAAGGACTCAGACTGAGCTGCTTCCTCCCTCAAAAAGAAAACCTATTTCTTTGTATATCCAGCTTCTAAAAGTGTGAAATTATTTTCAACAAAGCAATGAGTTCCCACACTGAAGACATTGGCCTGAATGGTGCAAAAAGCTTGAGCTGCATCTTCAGCTGTAGCACAGGCCCTTGTTTCACCCAAAGTCTTGTCTTTGAGAAGCAGATGTTCAAAACCATTTTCGTGCCTAATTCCAAATGATATTATTGAGTATTAGAAGTTTATTTGCAAATCTAGCTCCTGAATCTCTTTGCCACCTGCAAGGGTGAGGAGGAGAACAGGGAGATGTTGTGAAGTCTTGGGTAATGAAGGTTTAGACCTGGAGACACGATTCATGGAAGAAGCTTTGAGAAGGGGTTTCCAGGAGTTCTTTGCCACCTTGTAAAGACTCTGTGTGAATGCTGGGGGGATAGTTTTAATTTAAAATCACAGGACAGAAAAGGATGAGAAACTTAAATTCTTTGTTCTTTGCCAGGTCTCTGCCAAAAACCTCACCGGTCTGAAGCCAACTGTTTCTAGTCGTGTGATTTATGATGGTGGTGTGTTTATTGGGCCAATATTTGGGGACATGCTTGCTACCTTCAATAACAAAACACAGGTGAGTTAATGTGCTGTCACACTTCCTATTGATTCACCTGGTTGTGTAGATCCAGGAGTCTCACAGGTATTCAGGTACTTAGTTCTGCCACTAAATCCTTTCAGAAATCTGCTGTTCTGTGCTTTGCCATAAATTGGTCAAATTCTGTTCCCTGGTTTGCAGAGCAGGACTTTCCTCCAAGACTTATTGCAGGTGGGGAGAATGGTCATCATAGGTAGTGGAAGACAATTTATTTCTTTTGAGGCAGTGGCCAAGGGCTGATGTCGTCTCTGGACTCCCACCCTTGTTGGGTCCTATAGAGCTGACCACCAAACTTGAGAATGACACTATTCATCTGCAGCGTTCCTGTTGTTACAGTGATGGGCTGTAAATAAATGAGATGATGGCTGTGGTATTAGCCTTAGGCAAGTCCCTCAGCCTCTGTGGATCTCAATTCTTCAAGTGTGAAAAGGGAGCAAGGAGGGCTTCCTGGCTGAAGGAGTCTGCTGGATGGACAAACGTGTTGCAACTTCTGCTCTTGGGTGCTGCAGGGCAGAGCGTGTTGCTGGCTTTGCTTCCAGCAAAGCCTGCTGGGCACCGTAGCAATAACAGGGTGATGCTGGATGTGCTCGAAAACCAGCTGTGCAGCATTTGGGGCTAAGGCATCCTGCTGTTTTGGTGAGCCTGTTCCCCAGACATCAGGACTGTCCTTCCAGCGGCCCAACCATCTGTGATATCTTTGCCATCTGTGGTGCAGACATATCCTCAAATAGACCAAATGAAATAAGGATGGCAGCAGCAGTCAGATTTCCTCTTGATTTTTGAAGCTTCATTCTGGCTTGCTGCTAGCAACAAGTATAAAAATGTCCCTCTAATTATTCCATCTCTATTCAAGCAGAGTGCTTTGCAACTCTGTGCTCCTTGCATTTCTTGGAGACAGTCTGCTTTTGCTTTTTGCAGGTGTTGGTGTCCTCTCCTGGCATACCCTTAATACCTGGGAAAGGGATGAAGAGGGGTTCTCCTACACCCTATGCTTTGCCAGTTGACTTTTCTGAGATATCAGGATCTCAGAAGAGATATCTCTTGATATCTCTTGTTAGATAATCAAGGTCACAGCCCAGCTTTCTTGTTTCAGCATGAACAACAAGGGGGAAAAAAAAAAAGGAAATCGAGGACTGCATGCTGAAAAGACACATTCTGGGATTCATTCTGATTAGTCTTAGAGGGTGCTTTAAACATAATAAACTTGTTCCCAAGGCAGGGTGGGGAGAACTGGGGTATGGCAAGCAGGGTCTTCAATGGATGACTAGAAGAACAGGATTTGGGAGGAGCTGTGGGTCCCAGCAAGGTGGGAGATAGGATCCTGCAGACACCAAGAAAGGCTGGCGATACAGCTTCCAAAGCTGTCCTCTGCTTTGCCTAAGATGAGCCCTAGCAAGCCTTGCAATTAAATTTGTAACGAGGCTGCAGCAGGATAAACAGCTGTCTGACTGTGCTCCGCTCTGGCACAGTCAGAGCGCTCTCAGTAGCTCAGTGTTGCTACTGGCATTGCCCTGCAGGTCTACCAGGCTCTAGAAAACACCTCTGTTCCCTTCCCAGCTTTAGGGTAACCTTCTTTTCTGTCTCCAGGTGGTGGTGGTGGTGAATGATGTCCTTGCAAACTGTTCCAATTCATGCTCTTTCCAGTTCAGCCAGGAATTGACACCCTTAGTCAGTGATGTGGAGTATTCATCAGGTAATGGGGTTTTGTGTCTGAGCAAAATGACAAAAACACTGTTCTGTGAAGAAGATCTGCCAGATGCTGAAGGCTTTGTGTGTATGTGTATTCTTTTGGGAAATTTCTGATTTTATGGAAACTGTACTTTCTAGCGGGGCACTTCTAATCAGTTCCAGTCTTACAGTATGTAGCACAGACATGGTTTTGCAGTAACATGAAGATGGTAGAAGCATAAAGGGAAGAGAAACAGTGGTAGGCTTGGTGCTTAAAGTGAAAGGTGGTTCTTGGCTCAAGTTATTTTTAATAAAAATTTAAAGAAAAACATAATAGCTGGACAGAGACAGACAGGAATAGGCATTATGGGGGACAATGAGAGATCATCAGTGGTGTAGTTTTTAGGATGTCCTGATGAAGATGGTAAAAACTTCTAACTGTTGGTTGAAAGTAAATCCTGGGCATTGCTACACCCAAGTTCACGAGTCATCTTGTTGATTATATTCCTTCAGATGGTGGGTCCCAGGCCACAGTAGTTATCAGGGGAGCTGGCTTCTCTGAAAAGAAGCCAGCCCTGCAGGTGGAGGTGAACAACACGACCTGCCACATCATAAGATCGAATCGAACCGAAGTGGTTTGCCAGATGGAGAGGCTGCCAGTCGGAGTCTACCAGTTGACACTACTGGTGAGACCTTACGGCTTCGCACTCAATGGCAGCACAGGAGAAGGCATCTTCCTAAGAGTTGAGCCAAAGCTGATAGCTATTGAACCTCCGACAGCTTCAGAGATAGGTAGGTCTGAATGCCAGACCGACTCTAAGGGGTCGTCTGCTTTCTGTTTCTTGCTTTTCATGGCATGTTTTGGTTCTTCTGTGCTTACACTACCAAGGTCTTCACCTGATGAAAAAGACATAATGTGGCTGGACACATTGTGTGTACCCCAAAGCCCTGGGGTAAATTTCTTAGAGTGACAGACTTTCTTGTGCAGTTCAAGTGCAGGTATATTCATTTCAGCAAATCAGATGGGTATTAATGTTTCATAGCTCATCTTCCTGTATCCATTTGACACACAGCTTTGAAGTATTTGAATTAATCTGGCCTAATTGTGAAATGGCTAAACTTTGGTTCATCGCAGGCCCATTGAAGTGAATTCATATTCTGAGTGATAAAATGGAAAACTCATGTGTTTAGATACAAAACTGAGAAACACAAAGAAACGCAAATTAAACTGAAGCTCCTTCATTCCCATTACGCCCCCCTCCTTGAAACAGAAGAGGAAATAAAAGGTGATATATTCCATCCCTGAAGATGAGAGCTTGGAAGATTTTCCACCGGACTACGGGGCCAAAGGGCTGTTACGACTCTCTCAGCTGCCCTGTATGTGACACAGATGAGAGGACTTCACCTGGAAGTTCCAGCAAGGTGCCTAGACAACTGTAGTTAAGCCAAACCAAATGCTGTAAAGAGCCACCTTTTCTTTTTTTGGGAGAGGGAAGAGTCTCCCCAACCCAATAAGAAATGTGGAGAACACTCTTGACACACCTGGGTTGTGTGAACAAACCAAGAGTCTCAGCATATGACTTCTTTTCAAGTGGTTAGGAATGTACCTAGAAACAACACGACCCAGGTCTACTGACAGTAAAAGTTACCCAGCTCTTTTTCTGGAAACCTCCTAGTTTCATTATTGAGGTGCTTTGAGTTCATGGTACCAAACATCACTGAGAGCAGGAGGACTGGCCTAGGCACAGTATGAAGCTAGCTCGTCCATGTTGCTTGAAGAACTGATTGTGCCATGCTTGGCCACCTTGGAGTGGGCAGAGGAAGGGAATGATGGACTGTGAACCTCTCTGTGGATCAGCCATGGGATGGACTTGGAAGAATGTAGGGTTCCTAAGCTGAAAAACAAGAAGCTATGGCCACCTCTTTTCTTTATGTTTAATTGGGGTGCATGGGAAAAAAGCAATTCTAATCCTTTTCTTTCCTTTGTTTTTTCACCACCTAATGGGAGGGTCATAGAGTACATTAAGGTTAAGACTCACTTTTGATTCATAGAAAACCCAAACCCACCCAAAAAACCCCAACCAGCCCAACCCAAAATACCCTAAAAGAAAAAAGCCAGTAATGGTAAGTTTTAGTGCTTGAGCCTTGCTTCTCATTTCCTTCGCTGACAATCCAGTTGTTCTCCCAATTACAGTGATCTGTCACTCATTAAAAAGAATGCAAGTATAATGCTATCTTACATTACATATGCCTTGAACATTTATAATTGGAAAGAATTACAGCTTCCATCTGTGTTTTTAATTTCTTCCATTTAAAATACCTCTCTTCAATCTTATCGTAAAGTGCACATATGCAGTATTTCACTGCATATGGATATAAGTGTAGATATCAAAACTTCAGAGCATCAGTCTTTACACAACACACATGGATTTTGTACTCTAAATCGGAGGCTTCTTGTCTGATAACTATCACATTAGACAAGTGGCTTCAGTTTTGACTTCTTGCTGTTTCTGACTCTACAAATGTTAATGTTACAGGAGATGAAGCATCATGTACTTTGCTGCACCAGGTCCCTCTTGTCAAAATATCACTGGTCTCAGTGGTGATGTGCTGGTAGTTCCCTGTGACCTAACTCTATAAGCCTGGGATGCCTAAAGATCCCATGATGCTCCAGCAGATGGAAGGAGCTTGCTGTTAACGTATCTGATTGCTGCTGTTTGCCTGGTTTTGCTGCCAGCCAGAGAAAATTTAGAAGATTAAACTTCTAAACTTCTCTGTTGCTTTAAAGAATTAGCAGGAGACAATGCTTTGAGGAAAAGGTACAAGGGACTCTGCCATGAATGACTTTACCATGAAATTTACTTACATCACACATGAAAAGCATCATAACTCAGTTAGTTTGTAATATAGCCATACTAACACGTACCGATAAACACTGCATTAATGAAGTACCTATCTGAGCAGTCTGTCTGTCCAGCCACAGTCCTAAAACTCTGCAGTACTGATAACTACAGCAAACAGCTGTAAGTTTCAAGCAAAATTTCCTTTTTTTTTTTTTAATTTGTCTTTGAACTGCATCAAAGAACAAAGTTCAGGTTAGAACTGCCATTAATGTCCATTCCTGTTCTCTTTCCTGTTTCTCTTTGAAATGTCCCTGAATCTTCTGGTCACTTGAAGAAGCAGAGGGGCACCTTGACTCTTTGCACTGGAGTTGGGTGCTGCAGAAAGGTCAAGTGCAAGTCTGACTTGTGTTGGGTATGATCCTGCATGTGATTGAAGAGGCTCAGCTCTGGCTGGCACAAAGGAGAGTTGAGGTTGCTTAGTGCTTCACAGAATTAAGCTCTCCGTGACTTTCCTCACAACTCTGCTAAGTCTCAAGCCCTGCCAAGGCCTCTTTCTAACCTAAGTTTCCTAGACACATGCTACAGGCTTTTTTGACAGCAGGGTGCTTGGCAGCTATTTGAACTGTGAAAACACCTGCTGTGTTAAGCTCATTTTCCATTCTTAGTGTTTCTTCCTTCCTTCCTTATTTCATTCTTGGACTAGGGATCTTTCTAAAGTTGAGATCACAGGCTAGACCTTGCCGGCTTAAACAAGTATGTCATTAAAAAATAAACCAAGAAACAAACCCAGTCCTCCTGTATCATGGACAAGAATTCAAATAATAGGCGAGAAGCATCTCTGGTGAAAGAGGATGCTAGGCATGGCAAGGTGGAAGCAGATCATCAGATCAACTGAGAGACAGAACCGCCTTTTGCAGTCACCTATTAACAAAGAATCCTTTGCATATAAAAATATCATTCTACAGCTTGAATGTAACAGAATAATTGGTTTTGTAGGAGGACTGAGAGTGGCTCTCAGGGGGACCAATCTGGAAGGGGTAAACTTGGTGTTGTTTGGATCTCAGCCTTGCCCAGTTATGGAGGATGACAGAAATTCAACAAGAATTGAATGTAAAGTTCCCTCTCGGGTAAGAAACCACATTTTCTTGGGAACAGTCAGCAGCCTTCAGGCCTTTCTATATTTTCCTGGCCTGAGCTGCACTAGGGGAAGGGCAAATGGTAGCCCGTCAGCCAAGTCTTGCCTGTGGGACAATTTACCATGGACTCCAACTAGAGTTTAGACCAGCTTAATTAACAATAGATTGATAGGTGATTTATGAAAACCAGTGAAACTGTAAAAAGTCCAGCTTGCAACATCATTAGCTAAGCCTCACATAAACAAAACTGGGGCTTTGAACTCCAGCAAAATTGCCCATCTCTACTTTCCGTTGTCTAGTAGTAGATTAAACATGCCTGGGACAATTGTTCTTACTCACATTGTTGAACCCTCTTCAGCTCCAAATCTTCTACTTTGCATCCAGACCTCCTTTGGACATTATCTGTGTGTCATGCAAAAACAGTGTTCTTTGCTGCACGGTAAAATTATACCCAGGATGATGCTAATAGTTTAAGTATAGGGATAACAGTCTATGCCTATGACTTACTACTGTTTAATTTACTAGTATGGATATAGAAAATGAAAATCTGCGTGGTCTGAGATTGTTTTAAGGTTTCTAACTCTCCACAGGTGCCCCTTTAAAGTCAACTGTATACATTTAAGTAGAGTCTGGCGTATACACAAATTTCATCAGTGCCATATGCCTGACTTATTAAGATGCAGGAGTATGGGGAATAACTTTTTTTATTGGTGCATTCTTAGCCCTGACATTTTCTTCATTTCTGTTTCTAGGGGACAGAAGATACTGCTGTCCATGTGACACTAATTTCTGGGTGCCAGTCAACAACAGTAACCAACTTGTTCCAGTACGATCCTTCCTTAAACCCTGCTGTTGTATCACTGAGCAGAAACAGAAGTGGCATAGCAGGTGAAAAGGCTGCAGACATGTATTGGGCATTGTCTGTAGAAGTGTTATTATTGCTGATGGTGATAGGGAGTTTGGTGATCCGACACTATTTTTCTGTTATTTTCTTTTAACTTATAGTCCCCGTGTTTCCTGCTAGTCCTGATCAGTCCTGCTTGTTTTATGTTGGTTTTAGTCTAGCACACATGAGATAGAGTTGCTTGCCTTCAGCTAGTATGGATGATGTCCATAGGATGTTAGGGGTGGTATAGCGCTCCTTTTGTGTTATGTTTCTCTAACTCTGCTCTGAAATTATCCCACCCATTCGTTCTGGGTAACAGGTTCAGCCATGACAAGAGAAATGAACTCTAGAGAGTGTCCTTCTCCAGGATCCCAAAGGGTTGATCATAAAGCACATCATGTGCATTTTGAGTTGCTGAAAGCAGAAGAGAGGCTTGTCTTGCTAGTTCCCATTTCCAAGCCAAACTGTTTCTTCCAGTTTGACCTTGTGATCTGTTACTTTAGCATATGAGCGCAGACTTCATGGACTTTGTGGGGACAAAATCCCAAGAAGATCTCATGGAGAGTTTAGCATTCCTGTCTTTTGAAAACTTCTGTTTGGGATTGGGTTTTTTTGCTCATTTCCCTTCTTTTTTTTCCCCACAAGGTTTTGGCGGGGCATTGAGAATAAAAGCATTAATGGTGAATGGTGTCCACTTACAGAGAAGTCTTTTAGAAGAAGGTTTACTACATTTCTGTGTAGCAACGAGACACCAGATTCCTAGTATCTGAGAGAGAGAGAGAGGAAGGAAGATAGAAGGAAGACAGAAACATTCCTGCTTTCCTATGCACCCCACTCCCATTCCTCCAAGGATGCAATCATCTGATTTTTTTTCCTCTCTCTTTTTGCAACCTCTCCAGTACACACCTTAATAAAGCTGCCCCCAGCTAGGCAGTTTGGCTGGACTTGGTGGGGATGCAAGGAGTTAGGTGATTGCCAGTGACAAAACACACTTCTTGCTGCACGCCTGGCATTTCTATTCCTTTCCCTGAATGTCCTTGTCATTTTCTATTACTCTAGAATGCATAAATAAGAGAAAACGTCCTTTACCATCTGAATATTATTCAGATATCATAGCACCAAGGGGAGATTTTTCTAGCCATGGGCAGCCCAGGTGCAAGGAATTCCTTAATGTTATAGCATCTCATGAACGGTGGTGTGGCTGGGTACAATCTCCTATTCAGAACCTTCACGGCTTCATCTTTCAATATAATTTTCCTCGTATATAATAAAAAGAATAAATAAATTACACCGATGCCTTCCAGGCATCTAGGATTAAGCTGACAATTGACCAAGAGTCTAAAGAGTTCACGCTATTAATATATTCAACTTCGCAGGCTTTCAAACTTTATTGGACTCTTTGCGCATGCAGAATTGAAACGTACTGGTTTCAAGACCTGCTTAGAGGAGCTGGTAGATGAGGGAGCTTTGTACAGACTCTCCTACTTCATGGAAGGCAGAGACTTCTCCAAAGCTGAGGTTACAGAGCTGAATGGTAACGGTGACTGTGCCTGCTGTGGAAGCGATGCTAAAGCCGAGTGACCCTGGCTTCTGCTTGGGAGACAAAATTTCTACTTAGATCTGAATCTCTAGGAAGGATGCATCAGCCTATAGAAGTTACTTTTGATTAACATAAGCTGAGAGAGTAAAGCAGATGAGCTGCTCCTGACTACTTCCCTGTGCGGCTGGGATAACAGTGCCATGTGCTCAAGGAAGAAGAGGAATGGGCAAAAATGAAGCTGTCCTGTGGCAGCTGATCTTCACCAGCTGTTCTGGAGCAACTCTGCGGGTGGACAAGTGTTTTGGGCTGGCTGGCTCAGGAGGATGATAGAGAGACATTAACGCTTTTTGCTTGAGTATTTAGGAAGGGGATTTATGTAACATAGTGTTCTATAACAGCAGGGAGTTGGACTTGAAGACCCCTCTTCGTCCTGTTTATCCCAGCTTCTGTGCAACTGAACCCGCACCGTTTGGAGGAGATGGGAGGATGAGATTCACTTCCTAAACACACCTCTGTGCTTGTTGCTTAGGTGTCTTCCATAGCCAGTGAAGAGAAATAGGCGGTTCTGTGGTGGGATTCACCACAGCTCTTTTGGATGTCTTCCTTAGAATAAGATGAATCATGCCATAAAATCTCTGTTTCTCTTCCTTGGCTACAGATATAGCTATCTCAGTGAAACTGCCTTTATTTGGACTGATGCATACCACCCTAATTTTTTAAGCTATATCAGGAGGAATTTAGGTTATGAAATTCCTTTCTCCACTGCCCTTGTCCTTTTCTATTACTACAGTATGCACAAATAAAGGAAAGTATCCTCTATCATCTGAATATAATTTGGCTCACAACAGATCTTAAATGGGAGATAGAACCGTGTTTCCTGAAAACAAGGTGCTTTAGAGCATGCATGGATGGGCATCTGACTTTAGGTAGATCATTTAGCTGTGGGAGGCTCCTGTTAAAGTTAGATGGCTTCATAGTGCTGAAATGTGTGGTCTGGATCATTGTCAGGGATTAAGGAAAAATCCCAGAACTCCTCAGCTCCAGTTTGTGTGAGCTTTAGGAAGAGTGGGTTTGGGTTTTATCAGATGCAGATATTTATAGGATAGACATTTATGGTAAGGGGGCTTAGATCCTATCCGGAGTGTGTACCAGCAGGCTGCGAGTGGCTGTAGATGGTCATAGCCAAGTGCACAATGCTAACAACTCAGGACAATCCTGATGGCTTGTGACTTATCAAGGAGGCCAAAGGGTTGAGTAAGATACAGAACCACTGTGGTCTTCAACTTTTTGTTTTGGGCTGATAGATATGGCTAGATCTGTTCTGGCATGACGGGACTCCATGCTCTTCCTCAGGCAATGGTTACGTGTGCTAAAATAACTGTTGCCAGAAACACTGAAATAGCTTCATCCGTTCTCCTCTCTGCAGGGGGTCAGGAGCTTCAGATTGGAATATCCCAGTTTGCCAGCTACCAAGGGTCAGATGTCAAGGTCCAAATCGGGGGCTCATGGGCACAGATCCAGGCGCAGACGGACCGTGGTGTTAACGTGACGCTTCCAGCCTTGGCTGCAGGATGGTACAACGTTTCTGTCATCATCAATGGCATTGCTGTCGCTTCAAACAGGTGTGTGAATGCCTGTGCTTTCCTTAAGATATAAATTTCATTCTCTGCCCTAGTTGGTATTTTAGGGTTAATCTGAAAAGGAAGGTAAGAGTTTTCACAAATTCTGTACCTAACAGTGAAATCTGCAGTGTGCTATAAAATTATGAATAATTATCAAGGCATTTATTGATCTGTGGAACCCAAGTCAGCAAACTGCTAATGCTAGTCAATTAACTCCCCTTGGATCAGTAGGAGGCAGGAGAGAAACGTTTTAGAAAAAACAGTTGATTTGATGAAAAATGCATATTCAGGCAATCAAAGGTATTCACAGATTCAGGTCAAATGCAGATAAATCCTGCTGTAGGAAAACAGCAGAAGAAAAGAAACACTTTTCATGAGAAAAATAAAAGCTAGTTTGAAAAATAAAAAAAATGCTTTGTTTGGAGAATTTTTAAATGATGCTATTTCCATCTTTTAAGGTGACACTTCAAGTTCATGCCTAGATAAATGTGGTATAAATGAATTAAAATGTGGGGGAAAACGGACCTGAAAATGGGACGCAACAACGCGTTCATAAGCAGCACAGTTTTCCCCTCAGCCCCGCGGTTCTCATCCATGGCAGCTGCTAGGAATGATCCTGAGACCACGGTATTGGGGAGAGGAGCTGCTTTTATTGCTCACGAACTACCCTAAGCTTCTTGTTGCACTAATGAACTTCAGAAGGAGAAAGCCTGTGGTCAGTGGGATGACACGCAGGGATTCATCCCATCTGATACTGGAGTCTGTTAGCGGTCTGGTGGAAAGATGTAAAGAAGGCAGGCAGCTGGGATGTCTCTTCAATTCACTTGCATCTCTTGTCTGTGGGCATAGCTACAGTGGGATCTGTTTGGCAAAAAATCCCCTCTTTCTTGCTTCTTTTGACAGTCAATTCATTTGCACCTCATGGACTAAATGTGGCCCACAGGTTGCCACTTGATAAGACTGTTCATAATAGATGTAGCTCAAATCACACAGAAAAATTTGGGGTGCAGGGTGGTCTTGTCACTGTGGCATTGAACAAAGGGGATGTGCCAGGTGGGTGTTTGGCCTTCCAACCTAAAAAGAGTTGTAAGAAAGACTAGCACTGCAGCAGGAGAGAAAAATATATATAAAAAACCAAACCAAAACCCCTTTCTATGTTGCTTGTGTTTTGCAGGGTTGAGCCGTTAATCCAGTACCTCTCAGAGATCTTCAGCATAGAGCCGTGTTGTGGCTCCTTTCTGGGTAAACAGCGTCGGTACATCTGCAGCCACTTATGGAGGTTAAAGGGATCAAGGGCACAGTTTTCCTGCAGGAATGGAAAGGGCATCCCATTTCACATCAGTTTAAATGAGGGTGTTTTAAATCTGTGACCCTTTATTATGTAGACATCAACTGGCAGACAGCAGCAGGCTGGAAATGTGGGATTGTAGTGAGCATCCCTCCATCTGGTTGGCTGGCTCAAGGCTCCCTGTGCTTTGAATTTGATTTCCCCAAGTGTTTGCTCATGTATCCTTGCATGTTCCCATTGGGAAAACAAAGCACGCCCACACCTGACTCATCTGTGCTGTTTCTTTCAGTCCTTACGCCTCCATCTTTCAAGGCTTTCTGTGTGAAAGTTAGGTGGAAGGCAGCGTACAACTCTGGTTTGGAGCAAACAATAATTTCAAGTGATCCCAAAGGGGATGTTCATTTTCGTTGAGTTGAAAAGACAAACCCCCCCCTTTTTCAATGTTAATTTTAATCAAAAGTGAAATATTTATTAATTCCATTCCAAGCTTTTAAACGTTGGAAATAATTTAAGTGTGTTTCAGAGCAAAACATCACTGAATTAGAAAGAAAAGTTTTACTTTAAATCTTAAAAAGCAGATTTGAGGTGGTTGATTTATTTTGTCATTTGGCTGGGGGTGGGGGAGAGTTGAATCCCTGTAGTGAATTTTACATGAGCCCTTAGAAATGCTTTTATAGAAGACAGAGAAATTCTTTGATGCAACTTCAGGTCCTCCACAGATTGCTCTCCCTGCCTCATAACACATTTAAAGATACAAAAATTCAGAGGCTTTGTGGTACATGATTAGTTCAATAGTTTGTGAAGTGCCTAAGCCTTGAAAGGTGAGAGTGTAGATAGAGCCTGGATAGCAAAAGCTCTCAGTTTTGAAGATTAAGCTATACTAAAAAAAAAAAAAAAAAATATTGCACCCTTCTTTTCATATTTAAGGGTAAATTGAAATGTAAATAAGAGCTGATTAACTCTTTAGCTGTAGTTTTAGGAATGGCTTAAGCTGATTTAGAAACTCATTGCTGCAAAAAGCACCAGTCCTTTCCCCCCCTTATCTCTAGTCTTTTGTTAACGCTTGTGTGGCCATCTGGATTAAGGATTTGAGCTCAATCAAAAAGAACACCGTTATAAAACAACTTTATTTTTCAGCCAGATCATGGGAAAAGGAAGGGCATAGGATTAATGGATAAAGAGGTTAAAGCAAGGCAGAGCAGTGGGAGTACCAGTATTGCAAACTAAAGGAAGATGGAGAGAGGCTTCAGCTGGGCTCTGGGCTTGGAAGCATGGGATTAGGCTGGGAATGCTGGAGGGTTTGCATTTTTATGATTATCACTTCCCTAAAATCCAGACTGCTGCTTCTTCAGTGCTGGTCTTAGCACCCTGGGAAGCAGAGCAGATACCGCTGCTTTGCAACTTAATGTAAACCCAGACATCAGGATTCACGCTTATTCCAGATAATTAGCACCTACTCTTAGTGGCCAGAGTAGTAGCAGAGACTCCCACGGCTGCTTCTCCTGTCAATGTGGAGAGGGAGACTCCAGTGCCATGTCCTAGAACAACTGTGTGGGTCAGACCAAAGACAGCCTGTCTCCCAGAACGACCCAAAACCAGGATGCCTTGGGAAGATTATATGAGTGGAGGAGTGTGTGAGGATACTTCTCTACAATAATCTTCCAGCTTCCGACACTAAAGACACGGACAGTTCCAGCTGGAGGTCATAACTTTGTGTCTAACTCCTGAATTGCTTTTCCATATGAATGACCCTCTTGGTTCACACCAAGAGTCTGTTTATCCATTTGCTGTCTTCTTCTGTGGTCTTAAGTAAAAGCCCAGGGAATAAAGCCATCCAGGCAACCACAGGGAAAAGCAAACAGCCTGCCTTCCTCCAGCCCATGCATGGGAAACCCTGGTCAGAGTTGCCTTTGGAGTGGAGGGGGAACTGCTCTTCTCTTCCCCTTCCTCTTCCACCTGTCTTAAATGGTGCAGACTGGGAGCATATAAGGAGGGGAGGGCTGGAAGCATTCATCAGTGTATCAGCTTTTCTGGTCAGTGAACTCCTCAAAAGCAAGTGACCATCAGTGCGTGGCAAATCTGGCACCCTGCCTGAGCGGCCAGACAGAACTGAAGACTGAAGGAAGCTCTGTGGTTGTGGCTTTTTGTTTGAAAGTAGACATACCACATTCTGCTTCCCTGTGTGCAACAGGACCAAACCATCTCTACCATGTCCCCAGCTGCCTGTACAGTCTCATTCCCTGAAGAGTTCAGTCTCTCTTTACTCTCAGGGGTCCTCTCACAGCAGCTTCCTCCAGTTCTGTGGTGGCTTTCTACTGCCATTTATTGCCACAAAGGTCCCTGGCTATCTGGTACCTTAGCCTCTTGCCCACATAGGATTATCTTGATACATGACTGCTATTATCTCTAGCTGTTTTGTTCCAAAAAGAGGACTTAATTTCTTCCATGCTTATCAGCTTTATCATGGTTTGTGATTGTTCACAGTCATTGATTCCTTTCCTGCATATAATGTCCTTCTTACTTATTTTATTTTCTTCCTAGGTGGAACACTGCTCACAATCTCTGGGGTGGGCTTTAGCCAAAATCCTGCCCTGGTTTCTGTTTCAATGAACAGGCAAACCTGTACGGTTACTCACTTGGTAGAAGAGACAGTTTGGTGCCTGACCCCACCAGCTGCTAATTTGTCTAATGAAGATTCACAAGACATCTCTGTCAGAGTAAATGTAGTCATCAGCAGCAGGTCACTTCAACATGCTCTCTTTGCAAAAAGGACCACCACCTTTAATTACCAAAGAGCTTTGACTCCTCTGATTACTGTTGTTGAAATGGAAATCACAGACAGCAGCCTGCTCTTGAGCATCCAAGGGATAAACATCACTGGATCTCTGGCTAAGCTTGGACACAGTGAATGTGAACTTGAGTTCCAAAGTGGCAACAAGTCTGCAATGCTTTATCAATGCTCTTTGCCACTGAACAGCCTGGAACCTGGGACTTTCCCCATCCAGGTTATCCAGAGGCAGCTAGGATATGCTCGTGTGACAGCAAGGCTGCAGGCCCTTACAATAACTCCACGGATAACATCCGTATTCCCATCGCAAGGATCAATCTGTGGTGGGATGTTACTCACTATATCTGGTGTTGCTTTAAAATCCAGGAGGAATTTGGTACAGGTCAGCCTGGAGAGTAATTATTCCTGTGAGATCCAGAACTCTGATAACGATGCCATTAGTTGTATTGTCCTTCCAGGGGCCCGTCCTTTGCATGATCAGTGGTTGGCTGAGGCATCTTGGGCTCTTAATGTCACAGCGACTGTCAATGGGATCCGCAGTGTCTGCCTTGGAGACTGTACACTCCACCTTCATGAGCAGTGGACCCCCCTTGTAGATTTGGTGACCTGGGACACCAATGGGACATTCACCGATGTGACGATCAAAGGACAGAGGTTGGCATGGCCAACTGATAGCCCCATGGTACACGTGAATAACCAGGCTGTCTGCAAGGTAACTTTCTGGAACGAGACCAGCATCGAGTGCCAAACAGACTGCATTGCCCCAGGGAAGCACAACATTTCCATATCCAACAGGAAAAGTGGTCGAGCTTGCTTCAGAAAGGCGTCCAGTGTTCTCACCATCCTTCCTCAGGTGTATCGGTTTTATCCACGAAACTTCAGTACCAACGGTGGAGGCCTGCTCACCTTAGCAGGCTCGGCACTGAAAGGAAAGAGGATGACTTCTGTTCTCGTTGATTATCACCCTTGCCTCATTCTCAGTGTCACCTGTGTAGCTATCCAGTGCACGGTGCCTCCAGGTAATGGGACTAGGGCTTTGAGTCTAAAAGTAGACGGCATCTCCTATTACCTTGGAAGAATAAGTTACAACGAGGAGTCTACTCCAGCTTTCCTTTCGCTTATTGCAACTGGTCTCCTTCTAACGATGACAGTATCACGGGCCACAGAGATGGGTGCCATCCACGTATTCGTTGGAGACTTTGCTTGTGGTAACATCACCATCGCTCGCTCTACTTTGCAGTGCTTGGCTCCTCGGCTCCCTGTTGGCAAGTACCATGTACTGGGCCTGGATGTCCCCAGGGGCTGGGCTTCCTCCAACCTGACGTTCACCTCTCGGCTGGTGGTGACAGCTGTACGTCTCAACTGGGGTGAGTCATGAAGGCTTGTTGCAGCTCCTCCACGGGGTGCAGTGTGAGGGACTACGGTGACTGGGTTTTTTTTTGCGTGAAAGCAAAAATTATGAATT
Organism: Haliaeetus leucocephalus; assembly: GCF_000737465.1. Lineage (NCBI taxonomy): Eukaryota > Metazoa > Chordata > Aves > Accipitriformes > Accipitridae > Haliaeetus > Haliaeetus leucocephalus. The sequence goes on along the minus strand of NW_010973307.1, from coordinate 1,981,569 downwards.
AAAAAAAAAATACCCTTGTTGACAGCTGGCTGTTGAGCTCTGTCTTAAATCCCATTTTCTGTCCTTTTCCAAGGTGGCATGAATGGAGGAGCAGTTGGCCTGCATGGAACTGGGTTTTCCCCAGGGAAGACTTTGGTCACAGTCTGTGGTGCCAGCTGTGGACTGTTGGGCAGCACGACGGTGACTGACCTGAGCTGCCTCGCCCCACGCTTACACGGTCAGCTAAGACACAAAACCTGGCATTGTGTTAAAAATATCCCCTAAAAACCTATTTTGACCCAAAAGTGGGGGGTCCCAATGTGTTTCATCCCAGGGGAATGGAGAGCAGCAGCAGCCCTGGAGAAAAGAGAAGCACCAACATAGATAGCATTGAATTCTGGGTTTTGAGCTCAGTCCAAAGACAATTGCTGTCAGGGGGAGTTTTTGTGTCAGTGGCCATGGGCTTTGGGCTAGAATCACCATGTGTCTGTGGTCACACAGGCTTTGTGGGTGTGTGTGAGATATGCACAATGTCAGCAGTTCTTTGTGGCAGCTATTCCTTGGGAAAACTCTCACATAAAATGTTCACGAGGGCTGTAGGGTTGGGTACCCAAGCACTTCTTGGCCATCACGACTGTCTTAGTGAGTTGAGCTCCCTTAAATGCCTTTTCTTCTGTGGCTCCATACATTTTGTGTTTTGGCTGCATGATGGGATGGCTTCAGTGGTGTAAAGGGGTGGGAGGAAAAGGGTGAATAACTGGGAGGGTGAACAAATGATGTACTGTGGCTGGTTCATACATTTGGGAAGCTGGAGATGAGGATTTGAATTCCTTGAGAGGAAGATGGGATCACCCCACAGCCAGAGCATCCTCCTTAACTGGAGACAGGCAGCCGGGAATGATGCTGTGATCTCCAGCTCTCTTAAAGAGACAAATAACCCTGCCTCGATTTTGAAGGAAAGTCTTCAAAATGGGCATTTTCTGGGACAAGATGTATTTCCTCCCTCTTCTACTGGCAATGCAGTATGAGGGTCCTAAGATCTGCAAAAGGCAGGATTTAAGACTTTTAAATCTCACCCTGAGACGTATGCCATTCTCCAAATGCTGAGCATGGAGCACCTCTCCTGGTGATGCAACATTGCAACACTTGGTAGCATAACACTTCAGCCCCTTCGTGGCTCTGATGCTAGGAGAACATCCTGAGATCTACAGAAATATTTATTGTCCTGTGGCCATCCAGAGATCCATCATCCCTGTGACCAAAGGTCCGTGGCCTCTTATCCTTGGTGGGCCTGGAAGAAAGGTGGCAGTGAGAGTGTCCATCAGGGTAAATTGCCAGGGTTTTGCTCTGGTGTGTGGCATCTCCAACCTTCAAAATAGTCACAAGTTGATTAGATTAGTTTCTGAAAAATGAGTCCAACATGAAATTTAACATTCTTTTGAGGAAGGGTCAGGACAAGAGGCATCCAAGGGTCCTCTTCAGCCTCATTTATTCCAAAATTCTAAATTTTTTCTTGTCATTTTGGACAGTTCCTTTCCCCATCCATGAGGAATACTAAGAAAAATGGAGGGGGGTGGGTGGGAAGGGCTTTAAAAACCAACAACAGGCACTCAAAAGGAGACATCAAGAGATCATAAGGGCTCAATTTTCTTTGTTTTAAACAAGTTCTAGGCACAGTCCACAAAACTGCTTTTTTGTTTTAAACAAGAAAAAAGACATGGTGCTGGACTGCTAAAAAAAAAATAAAATCAGAGTACAAAACAGGGAATTCTGGTTATTGCAGGAAGAATAGCAGAATAAAAGGTAATCAAATTGATCCAAACTGTGAAAACATTAATAACTGTGTTCAAAATTCACTGAGTGGTAGGTGGCAGAGGGAGCCTGGGAAAAACCATGTTACAGGCAGGACCACAATACTTACTACTGACACTAGATGTCAGCAAGTGAATGCTGATTGCTGCCCACTTGCTGGTTGCATTTCTGGAGAGAAGATACAAAGGATGTGTTGCCTCACTAACCAAAGGGACACAGGCACTATTGCTTTGAGGCCAGTTACAAGACAACCTTTCTCTTCCCTGCCGTGGATTTTGTAGCTTGCAGCCTTGCAAATCTCACCAGTTGAGTTGCAAAAGTGTTTCTCTGTTGATGAAGTATTTACAAGAAAATGTTTGGGTTTCGTTTTTTTTTTTTTAATTAAAAAAACCAATCTCCTTCGCAGGCTGCTTAAATCTGTGAGAATCTGCTGGGCTATTTGTACTCCCTGAGACAGGCACATTCAGCCCATGCACATCTCCTTGTGGCATTGGTGAATCTGTACGTAGAGCAAGACGCTTTCCAGATGGCTTTCCCCTAATATTTAGGGGATTGCACACTCCCACCATTTAGGGCATGAGTGGATTTATTAAGTGCAGTTAGTCCAGTCTCACCTCGTGGTTTATGTGCTGCTGTTTGCCTGGGGGAGTTTACCACTTGGCACTCGCACATCCAGCACTCAGACCTTTCTTTCACGGCCTCGTGCACGTGGAAGAGGTGGCGAAGCGACTTTGGGGACGCGGGACCGCGAGCCGTGAAGGAGACGAGAGGGATAAATCTGTGATGCCCCAGGGCCCCTTTGGCGCAGAGGCTGGTGCGGCCAGGTTGGGTGCTTGTCTGACATTTCCCGACGCTGCTCGTGGACCGGGTGATGAGAAGTGAAGAGTTCAAGCTGTGTTTCTTCTGTTACGGCACGCTGTGAAGCAGAAACGCCTTCCCTCCGGCACCGCGGGATGTCAGGTGGCAGCTCGCTGCCCTTGGGTTTCAGCGCTAGGTCATGTTGTGTCTGGCCGGCTTAAGATTAGAGATGTTCACGTGGGAATCCCCAACTGGTCCATCTAGCTTCCTCATGTGATCAAATCCGCAGGGCAAGGCTCTGCAGGTAGGAAATGGGACTTGTTTCCCGTTTAACAGGCGGTTTTCTAAAACGCGAGGAACCACCGGTCTCAGCAGGATCCATCCCTAAGCCTGTCCCACGGGGTCTTCCCTTGTTGAGCGGGGTTGCAGCAAGGTTTTGGTTTGATTGCTGGCAAGAGGTGGGCACGCTAAATACTGAAACGGGATCAGTCCAGAGCACAGGGAATAGGCATGCAAGCCTAGACTCTTTTATGTAAACTGTCGTCTTTTGCAAGCTGCAGAAAAATCAAATCAGAAGAGAGCTAAAATTTGGGTTTCACCCTTAAAGCTTAAGAAAATTAACAAAATTAAAGAAAATATTAACAAAACCACACTCCCTTCAAGGAAAAACAAAACCAAACCAAAAAACCCAAACCAACCCACAAGTCAGTAAAGGCCTGGTAAAGAGATAACTGGTTTGATCCCAAGAGCTCTCCCTTTCTCTTGTTCTTGCTTTGTTACTCGTGTCACAGCACTGTTGATGAGTGCAAGCACAGCTGTAGATTCTGTTCAGCTCAGGTTTAAATTTACAGAACACATGGTTAATGTCTATGGGATTGAATTGTGCTCCTGTGAAAGATGGGAAGACTGGCAGGAAGCTTGAGGCAGGTGAGAAAATAACTGAATATTCCTATTAGGTGATATTAGGGTAGGTACCATATGTAAATTTTGCAGTAAGCCAGTATCTGAGATTGTATGTTTGACATTGGGGTGAGGGTAAAGAAGGCACCTTTAAAAGGAGATGAACTGATAAGAAGATCCATCAGGGAGAAAGCTTAGACTGGTATAACTGGTTGCATCAGTGTGCTTGGAATAACAGGTGTGGTTTTAGGGCTTTGATGTAACAGCTTTTGGGATCTTGGTTAGCAAGTCCTGGACCTGCTGTTAGCCAGATTACATTGGCAAAAGTGGATGTTTGGGGAAGAGGATTTAGATTAAAGGCTAGAAGTGGAATGAGGCTGGTTTAAAAGGAACAAGACATGGCTTGGTGGAGCTCTTTGTATGGGGCCAGAGGAGGGAGAGGAATGAGTTTTGGTTGCAGCAGCGCAGGTGTACCAAGGAGATGCAGTGAGCTAGGGCCAAGGGGGACTATAGCCAGGGAAATGGGGTGATTTGTATGAGTAAATGCAGAAGATATGAAAAGGATGTGTTGTGGCAATTGAGACCTCAGTAGAAGCCAGGGCCTCTGATGTTTATTGTGGAGATCAAACCAAAGGATCCAAATGGTCCCTTCTGTCTTTGAAATCTGGAAATGAAATTAAGAAAGAGGAAAAAAAAATGCATATTGATTACATGGCAGGAACGTTCTGACAGTGAGATCTATCAGGCGGTGGAATAGATGCTTGCAAAGTCACCTCCTGGGACTTCTGAAACTCGGCTGTGCAAAATGAATGTCTCCTAGGGAGCAATTCTTCATAGGCAGAGATTGGACTTGATGACCTTAACAGGTCTCTTTTTTCTTCTCTCCCTTTTCTTTTTTTCTTTATTTTTTTTTTAACCTTTGTCTTCTCAGCTAAGCACATGTTAATGTTATGCTCCGCAGTCCATTTTGTGAGCAGTGGATAACTGGGGATGTGCGGTTTGGCACCGGGACTCCTCGGGCAATTGTTCAATCAATCTGCAGCTGCCCTTGGAACTCCTGTAGGTTTTAGCCTCATCACATGTCCGGCAGTTGTTATTAAACAGTGACCCAGAACAAAGCCCTTGTGCTGAGCATCCCAGGATCCTGGTTTAAGCCAAAGTATCCCTCAAAGACTGGGTTGGGGGCAGTCAGTCCCTAACCCATTACCTACATGCAGAGATTTGGCTGCCGTTGTGTCTGATCTCAAAAGAGAAGCCATAATGGGGTGAATGCGTTCATCTCAGTGATGGGATTGTATTACACGTGATTAGCAGGTTTTATCTTTATAGGGAATACAAAGCATAAAGAAGCTTCATTGTGGGATTTGAACACTAACCAATTAAGCAGGGAGAAGAATTGTGTCCCAGAATGGGCAGACTATCCTTTTAGGACATACTAAGAGTTTTGCAATCTTTAGTTGATATTTTTTGTTACTCTTGTGGCAGGAGACAATAGCACCAATAATACTAAGGGATATTTGTGTTTAATGGTCAGACGAAGGGGGATGAAAGGCCAAGGCTTCCTCCTAACTGAGAAAAGATATTAAATCCTCTGGGAGCAGGGGAATAGGAGTACCTCAGAGATCCCGAAGGAAGCGATGAGAAATGGACGTGTCCTCAAAGAGTGGCATCTCCATCAGATGGACAGGAGCTGTAGGGTGTGGAGATGGAATCCCTCCCTCCTTCTGGTGGAGGAGAAAGTGGTCCTAGGTTTGATTCTGGGGTGTATAGATGAAGCAGGATTTTCCTGGGTTTTTCTTCTACCGATCTCTTTACAACCCTTTGTAACCATGCTCTTTAGCTTAGATTTTATAAATTAATACCTTCGTTTGTCCAGTTTGATGTAAAAATTATTTCAGCAGTTGGCAGGATGCAAGGCCTTATGTTCCTACAGGTATGATAAAATTGAGATGAGGGCACTGGAGCACGTCAGAGATGCCCGTATCTAGGAAAATATTCAGACCCTGAGATTCTGTGGGTCATTTCTAACATTCATCCTAAAATAGGGTTCAGCTGTTTTTCTACTCAGGAAAACTCTGCCATGTTCTTTTTAAGACCACAAAAGAAAACCAAAACCTCTTTTGATTAGCTCAGCAACCTGTTGTTTTTTCTTAAACTGTGGAATGTGAATTTAATCTTCCTTTGACCACCCACCTTCAGAGGGTGGTCAAACACTGGAACAGGTTTCCTAGAGAGGTGGTCGATGCCCCATGCCTGTCAGTGTTTAAGAGGCATTCGGACAATGCCCTTAATAATATGGTTTAACTTTTGGTCAGCACTGAATTGGTCAGGCAGTTGGACTAGGTGATCATGGTAGGTCCCTTCCAGCTGAAAATATTCTGTTCTATTCGGTTATTCATCTAAGGTAGCTGTACATTCTCCATTACCTCATCTGAGCTTATCACAGCCTTTCGTGTCACAGGGAGAATAGAATAGTAAAGCAGAAAGAGCTGTTATACCCTATTACAAAAGGGGAACAAATTCTTTTATCCACAGGAAAGTTGTAGGTTTGTGGAGGAAGGAAAGGGCAGTGCCACCTCTGCTTGGATGTCCTTCATGTTTGCTAGTTTTGAGAAGTTTTCAGCCTCTCACCGGCTGAAAAAAAAGCATACATGTTATCGCTTTTGGAGAAATTCCTGTAATGAATTGGTTCTGCTGCAGGTTGTTGCAAAGGCAATTTCTTTGTAGTATTTAGTCCTCTTGGATGGTATTCACTTGCCAAAACACAGGTATCTAGTGCCACTTAAAATGCCCTTGGAATGGCAGCCTGGCCTCAAGGAAGACGCAAGGCTTCTGTGGGAACTACAGAACACCTGAGGTGGCTCTAGACATAATTTCTGGACAATAAAGGCAAAATATAGGCATGGTGCCATCATTCCTTTAGGCTTCTCTGTCTATTACTTGTCACTCTCGTGTTTACACGTAGGTCTCCGAGGCAGGGATTGTGTTTGGCTGTGTTTGAACGGATGCCGAGCAAAAGAATTGTCACTGGATTTGAGGAAGGAAAGAGATTAAGCATATTGCAAAATGTGTGAAGTAATGATGTGGGTAACTTTTCTCACACTCTAAATCCAGAGAAGAAAAATACAGAAAAAATGTGAACTCTTTCTCTGAAGTTCAGAGCATATGAAATGCCAGGTTTTAATATTTCAAAGAACACCTTAAACATTAAACAGTTATAAACTTTTCAAAAATACCCCGTATGAAATAATCATTTTTAGCAAAAAGCACTAAATTTTTCAACATAGAAAATACAGCATTTTCATATTTTTACCATTTCAAAACTAGTTTTCACAATTGCTTAGGAGCTAAGACGTTCATTGACAGTGACGCTTTCCCAGCAAACAAGACACCTTTTGAACAAACTGGAACTGAAAAAAGCAAACAAAAAAATCCTTTTTTGATAAATTCTCATCAATTGCATTTCTGATACTTGAGAAACACTCTTGGATACTACAGTGCAGACTGTAATACTGTCCACAGACCTTTTCAGGAGTTTGTTACAACTGTTTGATTAGTTTAGGTTTAATGAAAATTCTCCAAAAGTCTTTACATGTTCAGGGTTTTGAAAGAAACAGTTTTGATCCCTGGCATGGTTTAATACTTAAAGGATTCCTTTTTTAAATTATTAAACCCGAACATTTCAACTGATCTGAACTTCAGTGACAGTTCATTTTTTTTTTTCAGCATTTTTGTCTGGGTTTAGAATGAGAAATCCTAATTTCTGTTCACACCACTTGTTCCTTAAACACACCTCAAAGCAAAGCAGCTGCTCCCATTATACTTCCTACTGCATCCATGGAGTCAAACTTGGACCAAGCCTCTAGTCACGCTCAGGTACAAAGCAAGGTGGGAGATCCCAGATCACACAAGTTCTCCAGAAGCCCTCCAAGCTGTGGCAATGCTTTCACGAAACCCGTTTCTGGATTTCAAAGTTGTGATAGATGTTAGGTTGTCACATCTCCCTGGTAAAAGGTTTGTGCCTTATGCCTGATGTGTAAACCATGGTCTGCCTTCCCCAGAAGAAATGTTCATGCTTGTATTTAATCACGTATGTCACCTCCTCCTGGACAGAGCAATTTGATCCCAAAGACCATCCTGATGCTCAACGCACAAACGAGGTTATGTGCTTGCTCACACAAAGCAAAAGGGGCTGAAGGAGTTGCATGGAGACCTACTCATCCTCAAAAAAATGCACCAAAAGGGAGGTTGGGACACGCACATCAGGAATCCACAGTGACAACTGTCAGTTGGTAAAATCTGCTTAGTATCAGTGGCGTGTAGGCTGCTTTGGGTTATTTTTTTCCTCTCCTGTCTTTACAGCTTCTTTGGCCATTCTCTGTGGCCTGACGCGTTCTTCTGCCGACTGCCACGAAGCCAGAGCCACCTTTGTTGAATGTGATGTCCAGGTCACGGTGGGTTCCTATCACCAGGGACGATCTGTGTCTTATCTGTACGTTTGTGAGGACAGCCCACCTCAGTGGCACCAGAGGGACATCAACCCACCCCAGAGGCGTTTCGCTGGACTCTTTGTCAGGTCAGTGCTGTGTCTCTCCAACAGCTGAGTGGGCCCACCCATGAGTAACATCCCCCAGAAGGTACTCTACCTTTTGCAGAATTGGCCCCTGCCAAATGATGGACTGAAGGAGCAAATTCCTAATTCTTAGGTTGATGCCAATAGAGCAATTTAGCCTTGAGACCACTAGAGAGCTCCGCTGGGTTGTGAAATTCATTCCTGGTGTCTATCAAAGCATCTCTCTTCCCCCCTCCTTCCCTCCCATCTTTTTAAAGTGTTTGAGAGACATCAGAAAATCCATCTCGTAAACAGCCTGCTTTGTTCCTTCTTAGGTTTTAATATTTATCTTCTGATCCAAAGCAACATCTGGTGGATGCCAATGGGGAAAAAGATTAGGCATTATGAAAAGCAGAAGTCTTTTTTTTTTTTCTTCTTTTTTTTTCCCCTTTCCTCTCTCCAAGCAGTTTCTTGAGTAAAAAGTCACAGAGAAAATTCAGCAGGCTGTGCAATATTTACTCAGCAAGGGTGCTCAGGCACTTACTCAAGGCTCAGGCTTTGCAAATCCAAGGCCAAGTTGCCCAGGAGTTTAAATTGGTACCGTTGCCTTTAATGGAGCGGTGGGGATTTATACCTGCAGAGCATTTACTTCTAGGAGTAAGAGGGAGGTCTGAATGAAGGAATAAACAGATGAACAAAAGTTCCCAAAAGACATTAAACAAATAGAGAATTAGAATATCACTGCAATGCATTGCCCAGGATTTGCTGTACACGGTGAACCCATTCCTGGCTGGTGCATGATGCTGCAGCCCAGGTATTTCAGTGGAGTTGCAGAGATTTGGTCCTCATCTTGATCTGCCCCTTGTGTCACAGCTGGTGTTGTGAGTCACCAGAGGGAGTTCTGGATGCCCTGTGCTGAGGGAAGGAAGCCAACTGGCATTTACTGAACCAAAGACAGCAAGGCACAAGTTGCACAATTTTTAAAAATTGTTTCAAAAATTAAAAAAAAAGTTTAAAAAAATGTTTGCACTGTTACAGCATCTGCCTGTCAGTCTGTCGTTTCCTCCCCACCAGCTTTTTTAATTTGACCTGGGTTTCATAAGGGATGGACGTCTTAAGAATGACGAAATTCTTGTCAGTTTTGAGAAAATCTGTGTGAGGCAGAAATTACTTTCCTGTTGAGGGAGAGGAAGGCAGAATTCTACCCTGATCTGTTGTTTGCCAGCAAACTGCAGGCCAGACAGCAGATATGTACAGCTGGCCACCTGACATGTCCAAAATCACGTTGTGCATCGGTAATGTCCTGTAACATCCTAGGAGCCCAGGAGGACAGTTCTGCTGGGGCAGATAAGAGTAGGGACACTTAGAGGGGGGGAAAAAACCATCCTGAAATTAAACTAATTTCAGCAGTTCTATTGCTCCCAGAATGACTTGTTTCAAAACAAGAAACTCCAGGAGCTTTGCCTTGTCTAGCTGTATTTTGCTTTCCTTTTCCTGGGGTTACACACATCAGTGTAACCCCGAACCAGGTAACCTACAAACTTGAGAGTAACAGGGCAACCCAACATCTGTCTCTCTGTTTTTTTTGCTTCCTGTTCCCTGGGTATCAAAATTGTGCTCCGCTCTTTACTGATAAAAAATGCACCTGCAATGAGTCTCTTCCTATGATTATTTTTCTTCTTGCTCCTTTTCTTGGTTTGGGCTGCTACCACGGAGGAAAAAGTCATGCAGTCCATTTGCTGACTGCTTCCTTATTGTTTTTCACTGTGTTTTTGTCCAATTTAATTGTGAATGTCCTAGAGACAGGGTTTATTATTCCTTCAGGGAATCCTATCAGGAGATATTTCTGAATCAAATCAGTCAACTTTTTCTTACCTATTTTCCCATTCTTCCAACTTCTTCAACCTCTTTGTTATTGTCCTTAACTTTTCCTCCTATTGTGCTCATGCTTGTCTAGTAGTTAGAAATTAAAACTTGGGCTGCCTAGGAATTTTCCAGAGTACTGATGTTTTTTCTTGTGAATCTATTTCTAAACTAGTTCTTGCTGAAGGGGAGCGAGGACAAACAAGATTGTTTGATTTCAAGTGAGTTTCCTGCTCTGAAAAATCTGGGGAGAAGTAGAGGAAGAGAGAGTTTAAAGTCATCTAAATTACTTATTTCAGAACTTTTGAAAACATTTTTTTCAAATTTCAGTTCAGAAAAATGTTTAATTTCAAAAAGTGTTAGAAAATGAAAATGTTCAAACCAGAAAAGAACTATTTTGGGAATTCCTGAAATAATACACATTGACTTCTGTAATTAATAATCATAACTAATAATAACAATAATAAAAATTATATGGATTTGAATTCTGCAGAAATGTTCAAGAATTAAGACATTTGTCCCAGGATGCGGACAAGACTACTGAAATCATTCCTGGCTTAGCTGCACATTAAATCTCTCCTGTTCTTTCTTACTGGTTTTACAGTGGTTTGAATAAAGCTTCCCCTAATCTAGACTGTACTATAGCCTATACTTTATGAGCACGTGATGGCAAATGCATATTCCTTAGAAGAGGTGCAAGTCTTGCCATTAACAACACTGGCACCAAGAGACATCCCTGAATTCCCTTTAATAAGTCACCTCTTCTTTTCTTGCATTTCCTTTGAACACTTCAATTTGTTAACAGTTTTCCAGCATCAAGGTTTTGGGATCCAGTTACTAGTGGACAAGGAGGAAATGGCTCTTTGCCTACACGCAAAGCTCGTCAACTTTTCGTAAAAAGATGTGAACAACCACTCAGAGGTCCTTGTATTGACTTCAGCGCCTGGCAAATTGGGCTCGTGCCCTGTGTCTAGCCAACAACCACCCCCTTCTGCCTTTAAAACAGTTGGTTATTTAAAAGATGTAGCTTTTTCTTGTAGCATTAAACAGAAGTACTATGCGGTCTTGAAAGATAGCCCAGTCCACTGAATTATTGTACAGGATGAGCAGTTCTCAAAGTGTTGCTATCAAAAGCAGGTATAGTTCGTTATGGCTGGCTTTTGATTATTGATACAACAGAGGGAAAGGTTCATTTAAATATAGAAATAAAAATTCACTGTTAAAGAGGTTCAGCTACTTGCAGAAGGCTTTTTTTTTTTTTTTGGTAGTTTCTAATGTGGCTGCTTCCTTTAACACTTTAACCCTGAAAAAGGGCAACTGAACAAATACCCCCAAATGCACTGTCAGAGCAGCTCTTTCTTTGTACAGTGAGCTGCCACAGCCAGCATGGTTTGAAAACTTCAGGTTCATCAAACCGTCCTGATCATCAGCCTTCCAACAAAGCTCTGAGTGTTGGGCTTTGGATTGGGTTGATTTTGGTAAAACTTAGGTTCCTGACTTTGGCACTTTAGAAAATCCTGTTAGATGGGGCTTTTAGGAAGCTCTGAAAATCCTGGTCCTACCTATCTGATCCTCTATTTTGTTGAGTAAATCGTATTATGAACTCTGTCCTTCCTTAGCTATTCAGAAAAGTGGTGTAATTTCTGAGCTATGTTGGTGTTGCTATAACTCCTCTCCTTTCTGTTCTCCTTCCCCCAAGTTGCAGGTGTGTATCTGATGGTGGGGTGGGGAGAGGAAGAAGAAGGAGCAATAGCTGAGGAAGGAATGAAAAGTGACATTGGATTATCCTGTCCTGATCCAAAGCCTGTAGAAGTAAATTTGGAAGTTTTCCCCTCGTTTTGAGGGATGTTGGATGCTGTAGCTCCCCATAATGAGATGCTACCAAAGTCAGCAGCAAGACCAAGGAAAAAAATGTTTCTTCGCCACCACCTTTTCTATTACTTCTTCCCCCTATGCAAGGGGAGGCTTTAGAGCAAATGTCTGTTAGTGTAACTGGCACATATATCGAATCTGCTTAGTCTGGGCTGTTAAGTAAGTTTAATTAATTTACTAAGTTAATGTTCCAATGCTAGCAACAAAGCATCATTGCAATCAGCTGGGTAGCAGGAATTGGAACCCCTAAATGAGCTCATTTTTTCACAGTTGGAATTAGGGACCAGTTAGCCAGTTGTGTGGTTTTTCCAATTTCTCCACTTGCCCTAGGGGAGTTGCAAGTTATTCATTCCCTATTGCTAAGTGTGAGCAAGATGGGGAGGGGGGAGACACGAGCAAACCTCACTCCATGTAGGAGTCCATCTTTGATCCTAACACTGCTGATTCCCTAGCTGTTGTCTGTACTTATCTTCCTGCCTTGGTCCTAGAATGGCATTTGCTACTATTTGTAATAGTTTGGGGAAGCAGAAAGGCATCACTGAGAGATATTTACTGCATGTATTTTCGTCCTGAGTGTGTGCAGATAAAGGGGGGAAAAACAAATAAACAATAAAAGAATGGAAACAAAATTACAGAAATTTGCAAAGTTTGACAAATGGTGGCCAGGAGTTGCCACAAGCTAATGGCTTGCAATGATTAATAAGAGTAAAAATAATTGCATTTCATTAAGATTGATGACACCCCATTTAACCTCCCTTCTCGTTTCAGCCCTAAAGTGGAAAGAGATGAAGTTCTCATCTATAATAGCTCCTGTAACATTACCATGGAAACTGAGGCAGAGATGGAGTGTGAGGGAGCTAATCAGCCAATTACCGCCAAGATTACTGAGATATGGAAAAACTGGGGCCAGAACACTCAGGTATAATCAAATCTTTTTTACAGACTGATTCAAACAGCTTAAAATTAAATTTGTAATATTGTGTACATTTAAAGGGGGCAAAAAAAAAACAATTTAGGCTGAGCAGCAGCAATATATAATATTAAAAGCTTTCCAACTTTGAATAGCAGTTCTAATGCAGTGCAGCTGAATTAATGCTTAACTATGGTTAATCAAGTATTTTATGAGACATAAATGAGCTTTACCTTATTTTCTGGGCAATGTATATCCTTTTTAACACTATCCTTTTTTATATAAATTCAAAGTCTGTTCTAAAAGTGTTATTTTCTGTTACCTGAGCAAAAATATTAGCCATGAGATACAGAGTTTCAGCTGTCTGGCAAAGACTTAGCGTTCAGCATTTGTGCAGCTCTGGTTATATTTGATTTTTGCTCCTCTTCGGTATCTGAAGTAAAATGGGACAGGCTTCCCAGTGCCATGTGTGGGTATAGCAAGAAGAAAGACATATGCAAAGAGTTCATGACAAAAAAGTATGACTCTGAACTAACATAATTGTAAGGCTCTATATCTAAGAATGTTCATTGCATACCTAAAATGTCCTAAAAGGAGTCCTCACGGTGTTGCAGAGTTTTCGGGGGTGTTGAGCTGAATACTGGGGTGTGCCACCTGTGAGAAGAAATTTAGGGGGGCTGGGTATTTGGTGAACATCAGATATCTCTTTGTCACCATCCTTTCCAAAATGAGCAGCTCCTGAGAAGTGGTGGAGACCTACAACATACAGGGCAGTGCAAGTGGGAAGAGTTACACACCTGACTTATGATAAAAAACAAACACTGGTTTTTATCTATTAAATCAAATTATCGTGCAATCTTCTCAGTATGGTTGAAACCTAGGAAACTGAAGTTTGTTTGCTCAGCACTGATGTTAAAGCTACCGTGGTAATTTGTAACTCTGCTGTCTGTAATGACATTTCCTTTACTCCACAACCCCACCCCAGAAGTAGCTGCAGTGTCCTGGCAGAGTAAATCTGGTGTGTTTCTGGCATCACCTTCTGGATCTTTTACTAAGAGTCTCTGAATATTTGCCCTACAAATCTACCTTAGATGTATGTTACTATTGCAGCTGAGTATCCTAAAATACAATTCCTTTCCTTCACTCTGTTAAGTCTGTCCTTGGTGTGTGAAGGAATGTCACATGTAGCCTTTTACCTATTAGTGTTCGTTTGCTAGTCAGCCTTGCTAGTTATGCTACCAGAAACGTGCCCAGGTGAGGAGAAAACTAAGCCAAAAAAAAAAAAAAATCACTAGCTGGCAAATGCAGGAGGGCAGCAAAGAGAAGTGCTCGGGCAGGTATCAGATCAAATGGTAACTACTCCTTTCATTCATATTTTCCTTCCTGAATGTGATAAGGGCATCTCTACTGCCCTAAAGCCCGGGCTGCAGCGTAGAGGAGCTGTTATTACCTACGGTTGGCTGTGATCTGAACAGCTCGGCTGTCACGGGTCCTGTAGTCTCAGTAATGAGATGATGACAGGTTGTCTTTTGACTCAGGTGGGAGCAAGAATACGAAGAAGTAGTAAGGTTTGTCCCCGCTGTGGTTTTTCTGCTCAGGGTGGGGAAAATCGAGGAAGTCCTAAGTGTCCTGAATCACCGAATTCATTCAGGGAGAGCAGGATGAAACCAGCAGCGCTTTTAGATCCGGGATTTGCTGCTGCTTAATGAACCCAGCAGGCACTTGGAATCATTTTATCCCTCTTCCCAAAACTGTCCTGGGTGAGCAGAGGTGGATGGGTGGGGAGTTCAGATAAATGGTTTCAATTTTGGTCCCTTTCTAGCTGACAGCATCCCGTTAAGATTTACGACCTGGTGCAGCATATGCATGCTTCACTGTAGAGGTTTAAATCATGTCATGTGAACTGGCCTTACCTTTCCAGTGGAAATAATGGTCCCCAGGTTCAGCACCAAGCAGCGAAATGCATTAATAGCACCACGTGCCTTAGGATAATGGTGCTATTAGCAGGCAGCACAACTCTGTGTACAAGTAATGGGACTGCATCTCTTTATAATAACATCTGGCACTTCTATTGCACTCTCATGCAAGGATCTCAAAGCGCTTCATAAAAAAAGGGCCTGATCCGCAGCTGTTCTCAGCATAGCTACACCGTTCAGTGTTTTGTTTTCTGTTTATTCTTCTGCCAGCTGAATGATGCCCGGGCGGGCTGATAACTCAGCAGGGTCTTAACACAGCTGGGCTTTGTGGGAGGGTTGGGGCGGGAATGATTAGGTGATGATGGAGCAGGATTAGCTCCAGGATGGCATTGGAAGTAAAAAGAGGCATTGCAGAAAGGCTGACAGAGGCTTCTATTATCAAGAGCGTGGAGAGGGCATTGGCAAGAAGCAGGAACAACCTTGGTTCAAGAGCAGAAAATTAAAAAAAAAAACCCAAACTTAAAAGGATGGTTCTAGGAACTTGAGTCTAAGGGATATAAGCTTTAGGGTGAAGTCATCTTTTCTTCAGTCTTTATAAGACACCTAACAGGACCTGTCCATAATTCTTAAAATAATGAGGAAGAGATTAATGTGATTAGTTGGGATTTGGTAGGCTGGAAATAAGGCATGGACTGTGAATGTGACAAGGTTTTGCAGCAACCTCCTGGTGGGAGAACGCCAGGCAGAAGGTTCTAGAGATGCCCGGGAAGGAGCGTGGTGGGTGTATGAGAGAGGCTGGGTGACATGGTCTTCCCAGTAGCAAGGAACCGAACTCCAGTGAGATGGTGATCTCTTCCAGGTCTGTGTTTCTATAATGCTTTTAGCAGCCCTGTTGCTGACAGCTCACAGACACAACCTCGCAATGTTGAAGAGAAATCCATGCATAAGGATTCTTGTGTACAGCGAGTGGCAGAAGCATGTTCAGCAGCTTGATTTGCCTTCTTTGACCAGCAGGAGCCTTGCACTGGAAATAGTCCATTTTTCTCTTGCCTGACTTTGCAGAACAGTATCCAGACAGTGAATTCACCCTGGATCTGTGTGTCAGCTTTACTAAAAACTGCATTAAATGGCTGTTGTAACTCGTCCAGGAATCAGACCTTAGCTATGCTAGTTGGCTTTTAAATAACAACATGTTGCCAGACCCAATCCTCCATTTTTCTGGTCACATCCACAATATATTATATACATTACCATGGTTTTCCCTTGCCGTCTGTTTGAATTGCGAGTGCATGAGTAAGCCAAGGACACCGAAATTATCTGAAGAGATTAGCAAACACCACAAACGCTCTTTCTCAATGAGTTAATGAGGTAGCTGTCCTTTGAACTTTTTTTTATTGTCTTAGATATACAGAAACTCCAAGTGCTAGAAGATCATGGTGCCTAGACAAAAACTCCTCACAGGTGCTTTTTTTCTCCCCATTTCTTTAACTTCTTTTTTCCCCTGATAAATACATATAAAGATCTATTTTAATGAAAATTAAGAGCTTAACTCCAGATACCTTAATTTTTGGATGATCTGCATGTGATGGCTAAGCTTAATTCTGCAGGAAAGAGAGCTCTTCCGCCTCTGATTTCAGCATAACTGCTTGAAAATTGGGCTGTGTAGCTACCATCAAAAATTAGAAGGTTATTTTTTGAAAATGCTGGCTGTCCTATTCATGTTGTGCATGCTGCTCCCTTGAGTCAGTCGCTTGAATTTGCTGTTCAGGTTGAGCCCTTTTTGGGCAGGATCCTCAGCTGGAGAAAATAGCTGTATTTTCTGGAAGGTGCCACAATATCCATCTCAAGTTTTGTCCCTTCCAATCTCTGAGCTGTTGCTTGCATGGTTACAGTCTGAGCTGGGCTCAGCTCTGAATCTAGAGGACCCCCAAAATTTCTAGGAGTTTCAGGTTGCTGGATGGAGATCTGTGACTTGCATGGCAGACTTTGGGAAAATTGAGTTCACCAGCTTGGCCTTTTCCTGGGGTCTGGTCTATGCCTGGTCATGCTTCAGAGAATAGCTTTTATGGATTTCTTTAGAAACTGATTTAGGCCCTTGCCTCACTTTGTATTTGAAGTACTTGCCCCCGTATGACTTAATTAGGTCACATAGAGTAAGCAGCAGGCCTCCGTCCCACTGTTGCATTTGGCATCATTAGTGTTTGTAACTTGCTCCATTATTATCCGAGGAAGAGTTGCAGAATTATTTTTATATCGGTATATAATGCAATTTAGCCTCCTGAAAGGAGCGGGGGGGAAAAAAAAAGAAAAAAAAAAATCCAGCACTGATTGTATATCCCACAGGACTTAATTAGTTCACGGTTTCACGATACACTGGATAATGGGAAGATATGAATTAAATAATAAAAGGGAAAAGAAAAGTTCTAATGCTCACTCAGTACCTGTCCATTTCCACCTTGGCTGCATAATGAGACGTCAGCTACAGTGACACTGATGAGACATGCAAAACACACCGATAACACACGTAAAGGATGCTCATGGGAAGGTTTGACCAGGCTCGGATGTTTCCGAACCCATTATGCTTAGTGAGCCTTCAGATTATTATTCCGGATCACTGGACCAGACCTAATCATCATGCAAGCATGCTGTTTGAGCAGTGTTTCCCTGCTCCGACTCCCCCCTCCTCTGGCCCAGATGGGTGATATAATGTTCATCAGAGGGCAGATGCCACGTATATTAAGGCAGTCGTAGGGAAGCTGAACTGGTATACTAGTGAATTCTCTACAACCCAACCCTCGAGGGGTCCCTATTAAGAAATAGAAGGCTAATAAAAAATAACTTGCTAGATAAAAATGCCATCCTGGATTATGGCTCTGCCTGGGTATGCTGTGCTGCCTTTAGTTTGTTTTTAAATAGGGCATTAAGGGAAGGTCTTGAGATTTAAGAAGTAGCTTAGAGTATTGAGGATCTGTGAATGCTTAGCTTGGTGATTGATACCAGGATAACTGCTTTGTTCACTTCTCAGCAAAAAAAGAAAAAGGAAAAAAAACCCATAAAGGCTGTGTCTGAGGTATGCACAGTCACCTAAGAGACCCTTGCTGTTCAACTTCGACTTAATGTAATCAGGACTAGCTCTCCAAATCCCTTGGATTCCTCTGCAGATCTTAGAATTGCTCCTTTCTTTCTTTTTTTCCCCCCTTATTTTCTCCACTTACCGTCTCTCCGGATGTCACAGTATTTGGAGGTGAGGGAGATGAGATAATTTTGCCTGTTGGAGATATTTGGTACTTTATATAGGTGGCAAATCCTAGATAGCTTTCTGGGGAGCATAAAAGGCTCTCTGGAAGCAGAGGGCACTCTGGACATAAAAGGCTGTTACTTTATTTTTCACAGCAGGACTGATGTCGAATCTCTCGTCCATGTTGTCTGTCTGTGGGGGTTACAAGTGACGGGAGGTGACCCTGCTTTGCAGGACCAGCAGTCTCTTGGTGCTCTGCGTGGTACGCGCACGATGCTCTTTCACTCTCGTTTTAGTGCCATCACATTGCATGGATGTTCGATGGGTGCATTTTTGAGGGTGAAGGGCTCATAGTTGGTTGCCCCTGCTTGCAGACGTGTGCAGGCTTCCAGTTTATGGTCAGGTATGTTTATAAGTATTTTCTGTTTAAAAAAAAAAAAAAAATTACGGTGCTGGTAACACCTTTGGTGTTCTTTGGCTGTCCACCTCCACCTGCCCTCCTTCTCCTATACTGTCCTTTCTTTCCTGGAGCACCAAACAGTTCCAGAAAGGGCAAACAATCCTCTCTCTGCCTTCTCCAGTGCTCCCCTTTGCCGTAATGCCCGCGAGGACAACCACTACAATAATTTGAGAGTTGTTAAGCAGGGTACAATATTTCATTCCTGTGTCTCACTTTAGATACTGTAAAAGCCCAGATCCCTTTATTTGGCCATCGTGATCACATTTTGCAGAGACTGGGGAATAGTTTCCTTTGACTACAGCTTATTAGGGAGCATCCTGATAGAACTGGACATTCTGGTGTCCTGGGCTTTGTGTAGGGCTCCTGGGTGTTTCGGCAGTGCAAATAGCCAAAAATAAACATGTTACAGAAGACGGGATGCCAGGAGTAGGACTAGATGAAACCCTCCTAAAATATTGTGTGCGTATTTTTCATAAATACGCACTTTTAACAGCCCAGCAAACCTACCCTTGCATCTCCATGTTCCCTATTTCTTAACCTTCTGGCTTGGTCACGGTGTTATTTTCAGAAGGGGGTGGGGAACGCAACAAAACCAACCAAGATTTGCAAGCCTCACAGAAAGGAAGTGGAGGAGTCCATAATAATCTAATAAAAATAAAAGCATGAGGCCAGTCTTGGGGTGCAGATGCTATCAGAGCAGGGAGAGGTACCATCTGCAAGGTTGTTAAGATGTAGAGAACCAAGATGGCCTCCACAGTAACCACAGGCAATGCGAAGAGATAAATGGTTGACCCGAGCCCGTGTCAGGCTAGGATTGATGCCACTATCAGCCCTAGTGCCTTTGCAATGATTTTTTAAAAAATCTCTGATAGAGTGTGTTATCTAGTTACTGGCACGAGGGCAATGGCCTGGAGGCAGCGAGGAGGAGGGGGGGAGGAAGAAGGAGAGGAGGAGAAGAGGGAGAGGAAAAAAAGGTCATTCCAGGAGGACAATCTCTGTTGGACTAAATGAGAAAATAAGGGCCTTGCTCTGAAAGGGGGAGGTAAATAAATAAATAATAATAAAAAAGTGGCTGCTAGGTGTGTGAGAAAAGGATAAGTAGAATTGCTTCTCTTTCTTTCTCTTTTTTTTTTTTTTTTTCTTTCCTTTTTTTTTTTTTTTTTTTAATGGGATCAGCCTTGGGCTGCAATGGGAAATTTAGGAGATGTGCTTGTGGCATGGTTTTGTGTCCTTTTACTTTAACTTTTTGCTTCCTGATTTGAGGTTTAACTCTTTCCTCTCCTGCTGTCAGATCAAAAATGAAGGACTGAACTCTATCTTTCTCTCTTCCCCCCCCCTCCCCCCCCATTTTGAACAGCCTCTTGTTTTGTTTTTCAATCCCACCATCTTTCCAGTGTCTCTGAGGAAATTGCTTCCTAAATAGTATGTGCTTTTTGAGGGAGCCCTCTTCTCCCCATCACTCATACTGCTGCGGTAGAGGTGTGTTGGAAGTTACCCCCCGGATGGGATACCCGTCCCCTGTAACCCACAGCACATCAAAGCCTTTCCACTCGCATTTAAACGCACCCACGTGAAATCAGAACTGAGCATGGCTCAGTTTAATGAGAACCATTTTCCTCCTCCCCCCTCCGTTTATTCCTGCTCCCCACCCTTATGAGAAACACAGATTCAGAGTGAAAAGTGTCATTTCGGAGGCGCTCCTCCGGGGAACAGAAAGCGAATCTTTCCCTTCCCGCACAAAGGGAAGGCTCGAATTAAGGTCAGGAGGGTGCGGGGAAGCCTTCCTGAGGGACTGTGGGCACATTTTCTCTCTGCTTGCTCCCAGGCTCTTGCACAGAGTCTTGCTGCCACTTTCCTGTTTAATTATGACAGAGACTTTAATTGACTCCTTCGGCGCTTAGGCAGTTTTGGAGGGGGAAGGACTGTCTGCGGTTGAAAGCATGGCTCTGGTTTTTCATATGTGGGACTCACTCTGGATTTGGGGGAAAGGGCTGGGAGTGTTCGATGCCTGCGTCTGTGCTGGGGGGGGGTGCATGGCCTTGGGCTCTGGGTGAAGTCAGAGGGAGGCCTTCTCCATCTCCCCATCTTGAATTCAGTTGGGAAAGGGCTGAGATCCTTGGAGACACACGTAGCCCGGACTTGTTCTTCTGCATTGGAACACGGCTTAAGGTATATGAAGGTCTTGCCCTTCCTTAGGTGTGATGTGGGCTGAAGATGCTTTCAGACACTTGCATCACCATTTGACTTCGTGTCCTCTCCCCAACGCCAAACAGAACACTACTGTGGACTTTGTGCTCCACACAGGAGTTTTCTGTGTAGCAGAGGCATTGGCTGACCTATCAACCACTTCCCAAATGTTTTGGGGCCTGGTTTGTCACCCAGCAAGGGCTGGGCATGTGGTCACCCTGTTTTGAAAGCTGGGAGGTTTTAGCAGCGTGGACTTGGCCAGAGTGGGACCACTGGAGGGGCCCTTGATGTGGTTAGACCATGGATGGAGATGTTGTCTTCATGCTCTTCAAGCACCACCAAAAACATGTGGCCAAGACTGAGAACTGGGTTTGACCAAGGAGCTGGAGATAGCTCCTGGTCTGAAGCACTGAAATGCCAGATCTGGACATGGAGTGGGTTTCCCTTTAGAGCTGAGCAATAATCAGAGACTTTTTGTTTTATTTTATTTTGGTGTTTCATTTTAGGCACCTAAACCCACACTAAGGCCCTGATTGACACGTGAATGCCCAGTTCCAAAGAAACTTTAAACCTCCCCCTCAATGACCTTGTTTCCTCATCCACATCAAAATTGCTTGGATTTAGTCTTCCAAAATGCTGAGCCGACACCTGTGTTGGTATGTGTCAGGTGCCGTGGTGGCTCCATGTTCCTGCGAGTCACTCCTAATTACTGGCAGTTTATTCACAGACTTTTATTCAGGAGAAAAACTTGCTGCCTGTATACAAGGCCACTGAGTTCTCAGGGACATTTACTTATTTGGGTAAGCACTGGCAGGATATGGGCCAGTAAATCGGGGGGCTGGCTAGCATTAGCCATGGGTTGCAGAGGAGTAGGATCTCCTTCTCTTTCTGTCTCTACAATGTTTCTGCTAGGTTGTAGACTATACCTGAACCCGGTGTAATGCCTCTGTCATTTATGGCATTTGGTGCGAGGTGGGTGCTGGATTACACCATTTCTGTAGGGATGTAGCTCTAAAGAGCTGAGTTTGGTACCTGGCCTGGCCTCTAGCCACGAATGCAGGATCAGGCTTCCCATCCAATCCACAAGAAGTGAGAAGAAGCCTTGGATAGAGTGTGTGTGTGTGACAACTGGGTTTTGCTTCATTTAGAAAAAAAGTGGGTAAAATCTGAGTATAACAAAAACCTGAAAAGTTTGGTCTTGTAGTAAGCTACTGGTAGTGACAGAAAGATAATTGTCTTGTATGATGATTTCTTCTGTGTATGGACTTTAGATTACGGAGTAGAGTAAGGATGAGTAGCATATGTTGTGTTGTTTTTTTTTAAAGTTTGATTTTTTTTCCGGTTTTATTACTGTTGTTGCTATCGCAAGTTTTTTCACAGACTAAACAATGTGAACCAGGTGTACAGTTAGAGGACAAATGAATTGCTGTACTATTTCAGTTCAGAGAGTGTTTATTAAAAAACTAAAAATATAGTTGCTGTAGCAAGAGGAAAAAACCAGCGTGTTCAAGCACTGTGACAGAATCTACTAGAGCCTTCCTTCAGTCTTTAAGGAAAGGGTTAATTTTATGTGATTGCCAGTAAAAACAAGCTGTTTTCATGATGCGTCTGTAATAGCCGGGTGATAGACTGACTTAACAACTGCTTGCTAAATGCTGGGTACATTCCCCTGATTGGCAGCTCCGTAAGTGGAAGCCCCTCGTGTCCAATCTGTCCTTGTGAATAGCTGCAGAGCAAAGGACTTCATTAAGGGATCGTAAGGCTACCTCATAAAAACTAGCAAATAATTACAACAGCGATGGGAAGGAGCAGAGGGGACCGAGGGCTCTGTGGTCCCTGTGAAGAAAAGCAGACATCCCAGGGCAGGGAAGCATCAGGTGAAGTGGATGTTATAAACACTTTCCCGTGAACGCTGCATCTTCTCAATAAGGCGTCAGTTTAGCCCGTCTACGGCTTTAACAAAATATTCCCAGTTAACTTCATGGGTGGTGCAGGGCTGGGAGCTGTTAGCTCATATTCAGTTAAATTTCAAATGTCAGAGCTCATTAGCAGTGATTTTAGCCAAAGACACTTTGTGAGGAGCTCGGTAAATTTGACTTCCTCAAATAAAATTGAAGAAAGAGATTGCCCTTTTGCTTATTGATTTATTTTCCTGCTTTCACACATCTTCTTTGGGTCTGTGATTCTGATCAAGGGTCAGGCTCAGCTTCACCCACTTAGGGATTATGGTTGTCCCTCTTTCACACACACACTCTCTTGCTCTTTCACCCTCTAATTCTCATTTGTTTGCCTTTTTTCCTCCTGCATTAACCCGTGTTTGGTGAGTGGAAGATGCAGTTTTTGCTTTCAGTGTTGAGAAGAACTTTTCCCTGAGCTCAGCAGCAAGCCCACAAGGGCATGCACAGCAAGGCAGCACGGCTTTGGGTGTTCAGACTGACCTAGGCAAAGCTGGGTAGAGTGGTACGAAACAATTCTGGATTAATCGTAGGGATGACTCACCCAAGGTCTGTCTGCCTATGTTTACCTCTTCCTGGGACTTAGCTCTTTTTGGTCTTGAACTTCCCTGTGCCAAATGAATTGGTGCAGAGGTCGTCGGTGTTGCTCTGCAGTGCCTTTTGGGGAGCCTTACTGGGGTCGGCACAGGGGTGAGTCAGGGAATGGAGCCACTGGAGGTAAAAACGTGGTTTCAAAGCTGAGGTGGCCCAGGCAACGCTGCAGAAATTGAGATTTCCCGTGCAGGAAGGACTGCAGTCGCTGGTCACCGGCATGGCTCCAAGCCAACGTTCATTTTCAGCTCCGGGAGAGGCAGTTGCTGGATTGCCAGGCACCTGAGGGACTTGAAGGCAGGTACCATGGGGTAACAGTTTTGGATAAGTTTCTCCAGGTGGTGATAGCTAGCAGTGGACAGGTCTTTTGGGGTTTGGACCGAGACACTTCCATCTCCTGTATGAACATCTTCATTTGGGTATCTACCCTAGTGCGGTGCCCATCTGTCCCCAAATTCAAATCTGTCTTTGGAAAATGCTACTAGACACCCATCTGCACCCTTAGGCGCTTGAACGCATTCAAATGTTGGGGTAAGGATGTGCCAGAAAAGGTCCTTGGGAAAGGAACCCTGGATTTTATGTCCTGCCAAACGATTAACAGGCAGACAAATGTGTGTGTGGGAGGGCAAGCAGTGAAAGCCACGGAGTGTCCATGATTCCAGGGGATCTGCATTCCCAACAAAGATGAGCTGTTACAGCCCTGCAAGACAGAGGGATGGCTTTATAGTTCAAACAGCGGCAGTTTGTGCTTTCAACTCAAAGGCCTCTTAGTTCAGAGGGCAGCATGTTAGTCGAGAGGTTCTCTCTCACGCTACTCTCCCATCTTGTTGTCTGATTTAAATGAAGTTTGGGCTAAAATCTCTTGAAATGACAAGAGTGGTTACTGTCCCATAACGAGTGTGATGCTGCTCTTCAGCGGAGGCGTAGTCGTTCATGGCATAGCGGTTCGGTACAAAGTGCACTAAATTAACTTCAGCTGCCTTCTGGCTTATGTTGCGGTGCTGTCTGCACCCCTGCTGAAATTGCCTATCGTGTGCCACTGTGAGCTCAAACTACTGAAAAAAAAAAAAAAAAGAAAATAGATGTTCCATTGAGAATCAGTTCTAATTTTAGCTGTATAAAATAAATGTATTAAAGTGTACATATCTTCTGTAGACATGTCCTCATTTGGAAGGCGTCTTGCATCAGGAATGTTCTCCTATGTTTGTGCAGCTCCTTGCATAGTAGGATCTGAGGCTTTATCTGGATTTATTGCAGTTAAATAGACACCCTTGACTGCAGGGAAATAGCATGGGTGTTCCCAGTCTTCTAAATGCCACTTAATGCTCAGATTCCCATTAGGACTTGGCAAATTCAGCTCAAAGTGACAATGCAAAGGTAGCCTTTGCTATGGTGTGACGTCTTCCTAGCCATCATAACCCAGTGTTACCCTATTGCTTATGTGACCTTTTCTGTAAGAGTCCCATCTTCACCTTTTTACCTTTCTGGCAGATAAGTGTTTTTGATGATGACAATAAAGATACTGCAAAGCACTTTTATTCTTGGTTGCCCCATCTGGGCTGTGCGTTTGATCCGAACGGCCGGCGTTCCAGTCAGATTGCACTATCAGATGGAGCTGGCTCTATTTCCTGCATTATTCTTCCTGGCTGTACCACATTATGCAATTATGTTTGCATTTAAACCTGAGCACTTACCTGTAATGATGCTGTAGTTCAGTACATGATACATTACAGCAGTAGATAATGCATACAGATAGGCTAAGAAAGCATGTTGTTGATGTGCTAAAACTAAACAGGACATTGCATTTGAAAGCGGACTCCGAAAGCTCGCGGATTAGGCTGAGCCGTTTAAAAAGCTTGCATTACTAAAATAACAGCCGTGCAGGGTGAAACCCTCTCCCTGCTGGGCAGGTACAGGATTGAAAGGGCAGTGCAGGCTTCCCCAGTACCGCCTTTCAGTCTCCATCGCAGAACTCTGCCACCGGCACTGCTGGTTGCTGCCACCCACTTCTGCAGGAGCCGGACGGACTCAGCAGCTTCTGGGAGTCCCAAATCCTGTCCCCCCCATAGCACAATGTCAGCGAGGGGCAAGGATGCACCTTAGAGAACTGACCGTGCCTCCGCTGCTGGCCAAGCCCTTTACACCTGCGTTACACCCGCTCTTAGCCTTGCAATGCAGGGGCAGCCTTGGGGGACAGATTCGGACCAGCTGGTTTGCACTCCCGTGCTGTTCTGAACACAGGCTACTACGCTGTTTCGGTGAAGTTAGCTGGGTTGTTTAGGTGGTGCTCAGTAGCTGGATGGCAGACCCTGGCTCCAAGTGCTGAGGGCGATGGTTACTACTAAACGTGCCGAGGCAGTTCATCTCTAACCTCCTTTAGGTTTTCGCTTCTGACAGATAAAGTGAAGACTTCGGTAATGTCCCGACCTCCATGCAGGGCACCGCACTTGGAGCAAGGGTGCAGATTTTGGAGAGTAGTAACTTCAACACCGCCGGACTGCATCAGATCCTACCCTGGGAGACAGAAAAGCTGTATAGCCCGAAGAAATTTCTTTGGGTCCGTTCAGGTCCTCCCTCTCAAAGGTGGAATTTACTTTAAAAATACATTTTAAAGAGGTGAACATGATCAGGCAAAATGTTTTGATGAAGCCGCTGCAGTGATTCAGCAGAAAGCAAACCTGGTGCAGTCAACCATGAGTTTTCCTTGTGGGATGATGAAGCAATGCCCTCCTGCTACACAAAGTATCAGCAAGCACATCAGTTTTCCCTTCAACAAAACGGGGATCACAACCTATAGTTTTCCTAGCAGGTCCCTCCTTCCATCATGTTCTGGGGGTCTCTGGATGGAAGGAGCTATGGCTGGGCAAGTGTCATCCTGTTTGTTTGAGAGAGAGGATATACTGGTGGTAAGACAACAGGAGCACTTATACAGCCTCTTACCTTTCAGTTGGGTGCTGCTTAAAATGTTCTCAGTGGAGCAATATTGTGATGACAATGAAGTATTGTTCAAGATATTGCTGAACCTTTTAATGAAATAGTGAAAAAAAATTTGTAGCAGAAGAATAGAAGAAATGCATCCAGTTATAGTCACTTAAATGGCCCTCCGCTTTGGCTGAGGAGATGTGGATGCATAGACAGCAGTATCAGTGTTTGTCCTTGGCTTGTGTGGTTTTGCTGTCTGTGTGATTTATTTTAGGCACAGGAAATACCAAGTTGTTGCCTACATGCAGCACTTTCCCTCTTCAAAGCACTTTTCAGTCTTTGCCTGGTAAATCACTGCAAACCTCTTGCAAACCCGGTTTGCAGTGGAGACGGTTTGTGTATCAGTTCACTTGTATTCCCTACGTCCCCACAGGAGCTGTGTGAAAGCCAGGGGCTGGATCTCACACCACTGCTCTGACCTCCAGCCCGCCCTTGCAGCTGATTTGGGACACTCACAATGTTTTTTTTTTTTTCCCCTGCCTGATCCAAAAACCCCATCATCAACATCAGATCCCCACTGACACTGTTGGGGTGGACCAGCCTCATTCCTCCCGCCCCATTTACTGTAGTGCTTGTTCAGAAATCCTTCTTGCTGACACATAGGCATGTAATTTGATTTCTTTTCCTGCAGGTGGTTGGAAAATTGTTAAGCTAATCTTTGCATTTGCAATATTTGCTCTCAGATTAGTTAAAGTAAGTCAAGATCATTCAATTGTGAGACAATATTTGCACAGTGTATACTGCAGAGGCCAACACAGACACCAAGCTTGGTTATTCTGCTTGTGTAAACAACTTGATGTTGCAATTTTCTCATTACCATTAAATTGCCATTTTTAATTTGTCTCAGAAGCCTTCATCCTTTGAGAAATCATTGGTTTAGAGAGATGTGTAAATTATGTGTGCCCTTTAACTGTGCTCTGGAAAGGAAAAAGCCAGTTGTGTTGTATCTAAATTGGAAGATCGCACTGGGTTCCCCGATGAGTTTACATGCACAGGACTTCCATGCAAGTTGGGCTTGCGATTAAAACTCTGCACTGGGATAGTTTCCACTGAAATAAACTGTCTCTGAATATCAGGCCATAAATGAACATTAGGAAGCTTCTTGTGAATTAGCAGAGTTACTCTAGAGAAAAATTATGTTTTGTGAAACAGGGCTTTGTCTTCATGTGCTCCAGGACATTTCCTCTGCTTCCAGGGTGTTTTCCTTAATATTTGAAGTTGAGATTTCTGATTATAGAATCGACCTCCCACCACAACCCTCAAAAGACACTGGGAGACCCAAGAACAACACTCTGGGACTCACATGAGAGTGGTAAATAGACCTGGACCTTCCCATGGGTCTTATGGTTTGCTTAATTACGGAGTGGCTTAATACTGCTCATATCCCGCCGTTACTTGGTATTTTACCTTGTATTTGGGTGAATTTTGTTGCTTGTGTATAGGAAGCCGATACATGCTGTATCTGGGACATGCAGCCCCCGAGAAGAGCGATGTCTTTTCAGTGCCCTCCCTATGAAAGCACCATTAGATCTAACTAATACTCTATGTCCTTAATTAAATACCTCTGGTGCAAAGAGCCTTACCTTCTGTGCTTGGAAATTGCAGTGATTACTCCCCTGCTGGAAAAGTCTTTTTTTTTGGTGGTTGTTTTTTGAGTGTTTTCGCTGGTTTATTTTGGGGGGATTGTTTTTTTTTCGTTTAACAGGAATTAAGCTGTTTCTCATGCCATTGTCCAGTTGCAAATTGGCCTGAGACTGACTTGTGCCATGGGCTCTGACCTCTGAAACTGCCCACTCATTTTTTTTCTGAACTAATCAGCTAGATGAACTATTTACAGTTGGCTTTTGGGTCTTCTCACTGCTTTTGCGGCTGCCCCTGTCTGAGTAATTAATGACAGTGTGGCTTGTTTATGGTCTTGAGTTACTAATGCTGTTGGCTGCAAATGCATTTTTACCTCTGGGACGTGCCAGTTTCCTGGTTCTAGTCCCACCTCACCAGCCCAGGTCAATTTTTTGTGTGTAAACAGATTTATCCTGTAATAGTTGGCGAGAGACTAGGGTCATTCATCAGTCCCATGGAGAACGTGCCCAGCAAGATTCTTCCCTTCTTGTGCCTGTGCACCTCAGCAGAAGTTGGAAAGATTCCTGCAGGACAGCTAAAATAAAAAATAAAAAAAAAAGAAAAAAGAAAAGAAAAAAGGAAAAGTAATCCTTTCTTTTTAACTCAAGGTACAGGCAGTTTCAATTAGAAATAAAGGTATTGGATAGTGCACTGCATGTCCAGCCACATGCCCAGTCCTGGTCCTTGTTGTATCAGTGCTTGTAGGAGTCATTAATGAAGGAACTGCTATATGGCTCTCATGTAGGATACCACCACCTATATTTTAAAGCTGGAGTAAAGGGTAAAGAGAAGTTACATAGCACCAGATGATGCAGATAGTCATAAAAATATCACCTTGTGGCCTTGGAAAGGATTTGTTGTGTTATATTCCAGGCCTGTTCTATCACAGGCAGTCATGCCAAGTGTGCTAATTCATAAAGGAAACCCCAGTTTGGTCTCCTATTCCCTCTGGAAGCCTGCTACAGACTCTCAATGCACAACTATTCCTGCCATTTTTTGTATCATTTCTTTCATAAACTGGAAGAAGATGGTCCCTTTATCTATCTACCTTTGTTGCCCAGTTTGGTTACCACTGTCTGCTCAGCTGGGTTAACCATGGGTGGTCTCTGCCGTGACATGAATTTGTGGGGAACTTCCTTTCATGCCTCTGGATCATTAGTAAAATTCTTCACTGTTTTGCCAAGGCAGTTTGTACCACCATCTAAAAACTACCACCCTATTACTCATTGCTAAACTGGCATCAGGGACTGTCTTAATATTGGCACTCAGAGAAGAAGGACCTCAGTGGTCAGATCATGTTATTTTCAGGATCATCATCACATGGAAATGAACTGGGTGAGAAATTTCTCAAGGTCTGAAGCTGATGGAGACAAGCAGCTGTCTCTTTTCTCTGAGGGAAGGCTGGGAGAAATTAGTGAAGTTGAAATACGCTCCCCCTTTTGCCATGTTCTTTTTCAAAGGACTTTCCAAATGGAACCAGATTAAATAGAAATGACAGAGGTGAATGTGGTGCTTTTACTAAAAGGATGGAATAGACTGTCCATTACAAACTTCTCCAGAGGTTCTCTTTTCATTACTTTCTACTCCCTTGCATCCAGCTTAGAAAGCACCTTGGAAATGGCTCAATAAATGGCAAAGTTGAAGGACTGTAATGAAGTGCACGTGAATGAAAGTCCATTAAGGGGTTGCTGATCACATTGTAAGATCCACTAGACTGCTTTGCACTCTGATTTCTGAAGAAACTCGGTATAGGTTATTTTAACGTTTGAAGGCAGCTTCTCTGAAATTACTGCATGGGCAAGAGAAACCCTGCAAAAACTGGTAACTCTTAATCTCTGTCTTGTTTGCTTTTCTGTAGTGAAAATTAGCCTTTTTGGAATGGGAGGGAAATTGCCTAGAGTAGAGCGTGCTGGTTTGCAGCTTTTCCCTGGCAGTTGGTGTTTGTTCGCTGCACTCCTGTAATGAGCATTAGATGGTACCCTCTGTCCTGAGACTGCTTGGAGAAGCCTTGGGAACTTCTGCATTTGTTATTAGACTTGACCAGCTTCAGTCTTGGCCCTTCTTTGATTTCATAGCACAGCCAACTAAATTCTACTCATTTCTGTGTGGAAGTCTAAATTCATATATTTGTCTACAAAATAAGGTGTTGTTCTGTGCCGTTGGTAGAGAGAATATTTTTTCTTGCTGCTTATACTCGTTTTTGCACAGTGTAAGAGATTTTCTGTCCTTTTTGGGACAACCCTATTTCGCCTTTCCCATGAAGCTGTACGTATGCCTTTGTTCTCTCTGTTAGCAAAATCCTTATATGCTGTTGGGAATGAAAAGATGATTGCAAAAGTCCTCTTTTGGTTTTGGTTTATATAGAAAAAAAGGACATTTTTTACACTGAGTGATGAAGTGCACACAGGAGACTGTTCTTATAACAGCAGGATGAAAGAGTGTCCTATCATGCTTGTCTCAGGGATGCTGGTTATACGGAGGAAGACCTATCCATGCCAACTAAAATTCTATGACTTTACAGTTGTAGTGAGTGTTTTTCAGTTAATTTGGCACAGGGTTAAAGGTCCTATAAGCAGGAGAGGCAGGGAATAATGCCAGGAGGCAGGTTCAGCTTCTTTGGGCACTGGGCAGCATTTTGCATACTAACTCCACTGACTTTAGCAAATAACATGCATTTGCATCCCTTTCAAGTATGTGTAGGAGGGAGGAGCCTGCACCAATTTGTCTGTTTTAATTATAGATGTTCTACCCACCTTCCTAATTGCTCCTTCATTAAGAAGTAGCTTGTTGTTTCTTTTTTCCCTAGGAGCTAAAAATAATCAACTTTTGTTTGTTTCTGTAAATATTTTTTTTTTTTTTGCCCTTGAGGAGATAATTATTTCTATTGTTGCATGAAGATGGTGGCCAATACAGGAGGAATAATTAGAGCAGATGGCTGAAAATACTTCCCTTGTAAAAGACATCTAGTAATAAAATACCTCCCCTCCTCTTTTGTCTCCCCCAAATATACGTTTTTCTTTCCTTCAGGTGGATGGGGGTTGGGTGAGGGGTGTAAATCTTTTCCTGATGTATTAAACTGAGGAGCTGTCAAGGGTTCACAGCCTGGAAAGTGAGCTCCCTGTATCCATCACTGAAATTAAAGTGTTTTCAAATGTGGCATGGAGTCCTGGGTCTACGGCGTGAGGAAATATACGTTGTACTCCATCACTTAAAATGTTAACCTTGTCTCTCCGTGGTGACTGAGGACAGGAACACTTGCTCTCCGTACTTGCTGGTTAAATGGCAATCTGTCAGCACCGAGGAAAAGGCTACCTTGTGGGTGTTTCAATCTTTGCCGCGGCTGCAGCATTCGAACCCTTTGCTTGTCTGCGGCTCCTTGCGCCGGGAAGGGTGCACCTTCCTCCTGCTGGGGATCGTCAGCAGCAACTGGGAGAGTTTCTTGCATGTGCTGTTGTGCAGGAGCAGTCCTGTGCTCCGTGTCGTATTGGACGTGTCTGTGGGAAAGGATAATGCTGGCTGCTGGAGGTGGAGCGGGTGGGAAAACCCGCCTGAGTTCAGATTTCTCTGTGTGGCCGCGTCGCAGGTAACCCTCAGCTGAAACCCACCGCCCAGAGAAGAGAGTGTTGAGCACAGCAGCAAGCAGCAGCGTCTGTGTTTAATTACACTGCTGGTTCTTGGTTTGGTTTTAAACTTTTTGTCTTTTTCTGATCAGAGGATGAAGGCTCTTGCCTTTGCGTCTGTAACGGTTGTTGGCAATCCTCTTTTTCGGCACTCTAAAAAATCCCGCCTAACCAAACAAATTGTAAAGTTACCGCAAAGTGAGATCAAACAATCTATAGTGTGTCTAAACAGGAGTTTCTCAACCCTCTTAAGCCCAAACCTTGCATTTTTTGGGAAGAGGGAGTTAAAAATCACCAGATAAACTTGTGCTGTGTTGGCAGAATGATTATTATTTACAAAAATTTAGACCAAACATTGAAGGAGTGGTCACTTACAATCCTTTCCCTTTGTGACTTGTTTGTCAGCCTGTGTGGGAATGCAAGTATATCACAGTTATTTATGCATTTGTTGCAGTTGCTGCTGCTGTTTCTGAGCCCTGGTAGTCACAGGCACAAGCTGAGAAACTGGTACCAAGAGATCGTGTCCCCAAAGGCTGACATAAAGGCAAGCCTGGGCTGGCTGACAACAGCAGCAGCTAAAACCATAAAATGGAAAGAAATCTGCCTGAAAATGGACAAAGGAGGTGCAGCAGGGAGGAAGGGGATAATGTGCTGAATTACAAGGAGCTTGTGCATCATTTATTGTGTGCTGTTAAAACATTATTTTATCTTTACGTTATTCTTTCATTGTTTTGGAGCGCTAATGGGGGAAGGAGTTGATATCCCTCAAAATTAACCTGTGTTACACACAAGCTATGGGTTTGATACATAAGGTGTGGGCTCGAAATGAGTTGTGCATGACCCACACTAAGTGGGAGTCAGAGGTGGGACGATGTAGTAGGAGTCCATTCATTGAATTTTCATGTCAGATCCCCTCCCTGGTCCTCATGCTCTTTGGTACCCCAGGAAGAACGACTGGCTCCTTAGGGATTCCCAGACACCCACCTGGGGTTTCTGCTCGTATTTTGCAGGTTTGGTTCCCTACTGAGTTAGTGTCATCTGCTGTACTGGATTCAAAATGTAAAATGTTGCCAGGGTGGGTTTCCTATGGATGTCTGATGTGAGGGCACAGTCTGCAGAAGTTTGGGTGACCATTTTAAGCGTTCAGTTCATGCTGTACCTGCGTCCTCGGGGAAAACACCAGAAGAGTCTCTTGCCTCAATCTGGCTATTGATTTTCAGGAACCTTGCAGGAATACAGCATCTTTGTGGTCTCACTCCTCCTGTTAAGCTTAGCTGAAAAGTTGGCCATGTTCAAGTGTCAGCACTGACAGCGGCACAGATGGATGCAGAGATGTTATGGTCTCATAAGCTCCGTTTCCTCCAAATCATCTCTCCAACTATCTGGTAGACGCTGAAGCCAGAGTGTGAAACTACCACCTCACTGCAGCAGCTGCAGCCAGCCAGCTCCAGCTTCACCACTCAGGGCTTGCTTTATGCCAACTCCTCTTTCCCCCATCCTCACTTTCAAGCTCCCTGACATTTGTTGTGCCCTGTGCTGAACCTGGAAAAAGCACCGGAGGAAAATAGCCACTGCCAGCCGCTGATGCGCAGTTTTCCTTGGCTCTGCGGGCTCCTCCCGGTTTATTCAACAAGCACGCACGGGATGGGCACTCAGCCATGACCCTGGTGCTTGCAGCTGCTGCTGCTCTTCAGTCTTACTGAGAAGGGTTTAAATTAAACACCATAGGTCAAATGCTTGGTGCCAAGCAGGGGAAAAAATGGAAAAGGAAAGTTTTGCTTCTATGAAAAAACAGTGAGGGGGATGTTCTTATCCTGCTCAGCTGCAGACAGTGGGAAAGGAGCTGGAGTCTTTGCATGATGCAGATGTTTAGGACACAGCTATACAGCCCTTTGAGAGATAAGACAGCTGTCTCACTGTTTTTTCTTTGGGGTCTCATTGGTCCAGCCCAGTGGTCGTAAGAGCATGCTCAGCCTGCAAGGCAGCAAAGTCCCCCATGCCAGCCTTAGCATGCAGAGACAGTGGTATTTCGTGTCTGTAGGGTCAGCGCGGGCTACAACCCATCCCCTATTGATAACGGGGCAGCTAGACAAGACAGGCGTGATAACAGAGGAGGTTCCTGAAGATCATATGGAGGGAAACTAGCAGGGCCAGATGAGAGCATGGATTTCTAGAGCCGTGAGTCTACCACCCACCCTGCTTGACGAGGGATGTGCAGTTAGGTTATGTGTGTGTTACTCCGCGTTATTTTACCATGGGCTGCTTAATAGGAACTGGGTATAGCCACCACCATTCAGCAAAGGAACTTAAGTCCATTACAGTTGGAGATTGCACTGTGCTTTTCTCCTGGAAAACAAGGAAAGCTTAATCCTATGGGATTCACAAGGTCCAGGCAAACTGTACTTGTGATTCAGAGCAGTGGGCCATTTCACTAGCCTTGCACTAGACCACACCTTCTTCTTTCAAAGATCTTAAGGAGGTGCTCTTTCATGTTAGGGAAGCGTGTAGGACTGCAAGAGAAGGGTCACCAAATAAAATCTTCTACTATCTCATTTCCCTCCATCAGTTCGATGTCTTTCCTCAATTCCTACAGAGCTGCCTTCCCTCTACCCCCCATACATTCCTCTGTGCTGTGGTAATTTAAAGTACTTTCCTTGAGCAAACCACCTTTTCTCTCTTCAGACAGATTCTTTCCATTTCTTCTCTCCATGATAATGCAAGGATGGTGCAAGTGATTATAAGCAGCTCTTGGTCCTGTGTTATTAGCTGATGTTCATCTCTTTACTTTTATTAAGAAAAAAAGAATACAAATCAGAAATCACTTGACAGACATGCGTGCAGGTGGTGCACGTGGCAGCTGACTAAGCCAAGCATCTTCTCACCAAAAACCTTTAGGTACGGACTGGGTGGAGCAATAGAGATTTTTATGACCTTGGCCAACTCATTTTCTGCCTCTGTGTAATCATTCTCGGTTAGTAAACTTTCTTCTGAGCAATAAAATCTGCCCGTCTTCATTTAGGTTGATGGTGCAGGGACTGCCCCTTACTGTGGATGCATGTATCGTCTAAATAACAGAGTGCTTGGTTTCAGCATATTTGTATCTTTTCTGAATTACATTCTTTGAATGGTTTCCCAGATGGTTTCAACCATTTCTTGTGTCTTATTACACTGGCATGTATGAGCTACTAGCTTTTATGCCAGAGGGTATTGGTAGAACTGAATGGCTATGGAGTCTTCTAAGAGGTGACAGCAGAAACCTGGCAAGAGAGGCTTAAACACTGATGTTATATAAAGAGAACCTTAAACGAAGAACTAGGGTATTTTCTAGTTAGAAAGGGGAACAATCTTAAATAAAAGAGAAGTCAAATTCAGAAGAGGAGTTTATTCTTCTGCCACGGTTTAACCCCAGCCGGTAACTAAGCACCACGCAGTCGCTTGCTCACTCCTCCAACCCCTAGTGGGATGGGGGACACAGTTGGGGAAAAAAAAAAGTAAAACTCATGGGTTGAGATAAAGACAGTTTAACAGGTCAGAAAAGGAAGGTAAAATAGTACTACTACAACTAGAATATACAAAATGAGTGATGCACAGTACAATTGCTTACCAGACACTGAGCGATGCCTAGCCAATCCCTGAGCCACGGTGCCCCCCAGCCAACTCCCCCCAGTTTATATACTGGGCATGATGTCACATGGTATGGAATACCCCTTTGGCCAGTTTGGGCGAGCTGTCCTGGCTGTGTCCCCTCCCAGTTTCTTGTGCACTCCCAGCCTCTGCTGGCAGGGCAGTATGAGAAGCTGAAAAGTCCTTGACTTAGTATAAACACTGCCTAGCAACAACTAAAACATCAGTGTGTTATCAACATTCTTCTCATCCTAAATCCAAAACACAGCACTATACCAGCTACTAAGAAGAAAATTAACTTTATTCCAGCCAAAACCAGGACATCTTCTTAATTCTTGCAAGGCTTCTATCAACAGCTTACTAAGTTTTTGGTGCTAGCAAGAACAACAACCTGGTATATTCCTTACGCCCTTGCTTTGCCATTAGAGTTAACGGGAGACTTCTAAGTGGCTTCAGAAGGTTAGAGTGACGTCAGAGTGACTTTAAGCCATTTAACAAACCTTCTCAACAAAATGTTCTGATGGATCCCACAATTTCACAACTGCATCATGCAGGTTTTTGCTGACAGCATTGGCTAAGTTTGTGCCAGACAGGAATTTATGGAATTTGTAATTTTGTGGTACAGTTGGCTTGATAAGCTATGTATCTGTGAAATGTGTGCCTTTCCATGAAGTGTACCTTCCTCTGTCCCCTGCTCTGAGATAAAACCATGTTTAATTAACTCCTTTTTCAGTGGATCTGTTGTATACCCTTATATATTGTATATAATTTGCTTCAAAGCACTATCAATGAAGAGTAATTCACAACCTCTCTGGAAAGACAGTAGATAAAGACATCTACCCTTTCAGCTGGAATTTTGTCCTAAATCTCTGAAATATATAAATATATGTTTGCAAGTAATGAAGATGAAACTTGTCCTATTACATTTAGAAACCATGGAGAAATTGTACTCTCTGTAACAGTTGTGTACAGATGTGAAGGCTTATCTGTACTTCTGTAATGATGAAGTGGTTCACTCCCTCTGACGCCAGAGATTTAGCTCCCCAGATGTTTTCACTGTGTGTGTGTTAATGCAGTCCCAGGCTTCAGTCTAAATTGAACCAAGTAATTCCCTTCATAGGGAAATCATAGAATGGGTCAGAGGGTAGAAAATATCAGCATCCATACCCTACAGACAGGATGGACATAAACCAGTTGTATCATTTAGCCTGGGAACCAACACCCATTCCCTGGTGGTAATAATTAGGACAGTAGTCACCATATAATAGTTATCTGACTGCTCTAGGTGCTATGGGAAATGTTGTATAAAACATCAGGCACATAAAGCTAAAACTGACAATAGCACAGTCGAAAGAATAACTATCATAACATCGCCAGTATTGATTCACCTAAACCGCAGCTCCAGAGCAAAACCTTTAATGCACATGGTGTGCTCTGATTGGAAATGGAGTAACTGTATTTTGCTTTTGTACTGAGGTTATTGTTTCCACTGCTGTTTCTGATTAGCACAACCCAGTAAGGACCACAAATATTTCCATGTCTGGTTCTGCCCCCGCCCCCTACCTCAGATCAGTTGGGGCTGTTCTTGCTAGTTCACATGTGAGTCCAAAAGAATATGTTACGAATGCCTATGTCCACACTTGTGCACACATGTCCACGCAAAAATCTGCACACATTCCTCAAGGAATAGGTCAAACCTTCACTGCAAAATGTGTGCTTAAAGTTTAGAGGTGAGGAGGAACCACGACTCGAAACAGGCAGGCATCATTTTGCCATTGCTCATCATGAGTCAGTCTATTTGCTGTTTTCAAGTTAATCAGTGCTTTATTTGGAACTGATGTGCAAGCCATCAAAGGAGAGGCAATAATAATACCGGATAAGCTGAGAAAGCTAAAAAGGTATTTGAAAGGAGGAATGGCGCTCTCAATGCAGATGGGTGGCAGGAGAGCTTTTGAAAAAGCCTGTAAAGCAAAATATTGCCCAGCTAGCGTGATGTTTTAATTCCAAACTCTTCAGGCTATTTTAATGACATTGCCAGGAATTAACGTGCAGTTCTGCTTTTCGGGAGGCAGAGAGAGACACACACCAGGAAACCTGCAGACTTTCCGCAGCCAGACCTGCAGCAAGCCCCTCGTTACCCAAACCAGAACGAGACAAGGGGCAAACCCCTAAATTGCGACAGGCGTTTCCAAAGGCCGAGAACGTCCCCAATGCCAACGTCCCTCCATCCCTTCGCTCTACGCGGGGTCCCGCCGGGAAGGTAGCTGGCACGGCGTTGGCATCTCCTCCGCCGTGCTCTTGGCAGGCTGGCTTCCTCAAGGGTGGGAAGGGGTGAGCTTTGAACTTCCTTGGGTCTTTTTCTTTCCAGCTTGCCCTCCAGTTTTGTGGCCGGTGGGACGAGGACTCCAGCTGGCCTGCTGGCCACCAGCCGCGAGATGGCGATAACGTCACGATAGAAGAAGGCCGGACCCTGCTGCTGGGGACCACCACCACCAACCTCAACCTGCTGCATCTCAAAGGTCTGCAGAAGGGGGGTTCAGTGCTCCTGGGCCTCCAGGGCTGGGGTTTTTCATGGCCGTGATCTCCCCGTCCCTTGGCCAGCTCCTGCATCGAAGGAGACACCGGGTCAGGGAGGCTGAGTCTGCTCTCGGTAGATACAACAGGGCGGTGATGGGGGACGGGGGAAGCATTTAATTATTATGTATGCAGAAGGCATCGTTTATGCTGTTTGAGGCAGAATGACAATATGAGTAGGAAGGTGCTTTTTTGTTTTGTTTTTCTTTCCCCCAGCTACTGAAAGTGCTACTGTCCTGAGTGGCGTTCAGTGATAATGGCAGCACTGATAACAATAATCAACTCTGTTTTGTTTGGCATCTTTGAGGCAAGCGTGTTGCAAAAGCCTTTACAAAATTAATGATGTTACAGAATTACAGGCCACAGCTACCAAATGTAATAAATAATCCAAGATCCTAGAGCACGGCTGGTGGAGAATAAATAACCGAGCACAATTATGGGGGGAAACACTGGGTTTGCAGGGTTCACGTACCCTGGGGTGGATTCAGCACAAGTGTCTGGAGGTGTATCTCTGTGGGTGTCAAAGTAAGAATTAAAATTACTTGTAATTCAGTGCCAGAAATATTCTGTCCTGAAAATTAGGTCCTGGTTGTGAAAACTGTTGTGCGTATGCTTGGTATTAAGTGGACAAGTTGTTCTGGTGAAATTGCTTGCTCAAAGTTAAGCTTATGTGTAAGCCTCTGCTGGAGCTCAAAAAATGGAAAGGGGAGTTTTTATATGTTTAAGGACCTGGACCTTCTTTGCTGGTAAAAATTACTTTATATTAAAAGGATGTTAAAGGTACTAGTTTTTGATTGAGATGATGATGAAAAACATGTGTTTGACAATTATGCTTTAATCTAACTTTGCACGATCTTTCTATAAAGAAAAAACTTTGCAAGTTTATCCCTATTGTGAGAACATTTCCAAGAAAGATCGAACTTGCTTAGCCTAGGTTCAGAGATTTTCAAGAATTGTTACACCAGGCATCATTCCTGTTTAAAAAAAAAAAATCAAGTAAGAATTTGGGATTTAAAAAATGTGAAGTGTTTTAGTACAATTTCCTTCCCCAGTGAAAATACTAAATCTATGTGATGCAAGAGTCTTCTTAACCTCACTGTGATTATGACATACAGTAGAGGAGAAAGGTCAGAGCCCCAGATTTCTGAGACTTTTGGCTGCAAATCTCAATGAGGATTTTGGGGCTCAGTCTCTGACTTTGTGAAGAATTGGGGCACAACATTGCAGCAGAAACCCTTTGAACTTTGGGCCTACTCAAAGGCACATTTGATCTATGAGTCAGCACTCATGAAGCAAACGGAGGTCTGATTGAATTTAATGAAGTCTGGAGCAGTATCTTTATGGCTTCGGCTCATCTGACATTCAAATCATTTCTCCCCTTTATCATATTTTCCAAGAAGCTTGGTTTGTAATGTAGATTCAGTTAGGAAAGCAGCATTAAAATCTTCTAGATGCTATTATTTTCTGCATTGCTACATGCCAAACATAGGGACCAAACATTTTAGAAGCAGGAACCTACACAGTAATTGATTATCTGAGCTTCATCTTTGCTGAAGTTTCCTTGTTGCATCCACCCCCACTCTTGCTAATTGTTTAGCCTTTGTTAGATATGGAGTCAAGACATGCTGAGACCTACTCTGATATGAGACTGAGATTTATCTTTTCTAACCTTACCTTTCTTTAAGTTGTTCAGCTCATGGGGATTGTTTAGGCTCCTGTATTGATAGAGAGAAACGCACACCACCAAAAACTTGTTCGTCTTAGGTATTATAGATACCTATCTTAAGATGAATCACAGTTGAGTGACCCCCCTAGAGTAGCAACTACTGAGTCTGGGAGGATGTAAAATAATTGACAACTTTCCCCAGCTGCAGGATGGGCATGACAATAAGCCCCTAACCTGTAGGCGGGTGTAGATACGTGCTTCGATCAAAGCAACCCATTCCTATTCTAGCTGGAGAGTTTTTCTTAGTCGGAGCTGCGGAATGGGATTAAATTGTAGTTCTGCTCCCTTTGGCTTTCATGACTCAGCATCGGGCTATCTGTACACTCAGAAGCTGAAAATCTAACAGACTTTACAGATGAAAAAAAGCTGTAATGCTACTGAGTCCACTCCTATGCAAAGACACTGCCCATTTTCTGGTGCTGTATCCAGCAAACCCAGCACATGTTTACAGGCCTATTT
The DNA here is from genome assembly GCF_000737465.1 of Haliaeetus leucocephalus. Taxonomy (NCBI): domain Eukaryota; kingdom Metazoa; phylum Chordata; class Aves; order Accipitriformes; family Accipitridae; genus Haliaeetus; species Haliaeetus leucocephalus. Next base: position 1,941,931 of record NW_010973307.1, on the reverse strand, counting down.
CCTGAAATTCCTCTTTTTTAGGACATCATGAGGATTTTGAACACTGTCCCTGTGTTGTCTCATTATGATTTCAACACTGTATAAATTGTTTAAAGAGTATTATAACAAGGATGTCAGCTTCATGTGCAGCCTTCAAGTGACCCTGCTTTGGCTGTATTAACATATAGCCAAATATATGGTGGTTCTGGTAGCGACCTGACTGTCTGGGCCAAAGATCTGGAGGCCAAAGCAATAGAGAAATAGGATTAGGCAGCTGGGTCCCACTCACTGCCATGGGGGCTCAGCAGTTTCTACCTCCTCCTCACCAAGAGGAGCATGAACACGTGGCTATCGGCAGTGGAAAGTTTAATAGCCAGACTGTGAAACTGTTCAGACAATACTGATTGGGGAAGAGATACAAGATAGACAGATTTTAGATAACTCTGTATATTCAGCAGATTGCAGTTATTTTTGTAATCCCAACATCACAAGTATGGAAATATTTATGGTAACCCAGGACAGATGGAAATTTCCTTTGCGCAGAGCTTACACTAGAGTAACTTGTTTGTGTTTGATGGGTTGATACCTCAGATATGTGCTATTGCCTTTGTCTGAATTTGTAGTGCTCTAGGGAGGTCTGGAGACCAAAAAAGCTCCCTGGTCTTTCAGGAGTACCTTGGGGATGAATTCTGGGGTGATGCTGCCAGTATACTCTGGTGGGGCTGAAGATCCCCAACTGTCCAGTTGCCTTTGCAATGGCAATTTTGAGATGGCCATCCTTGTAGGCATAAGGGAGAAGATTGCTTTGGCCTCTATTCTAGAAAAGCCCCAGTATCACTTGCCACAGCTCTTCCTGTCCCCTATCGTTTGTGTCATTGCTGCATTTTAGCAGCCCTGCTGAAACCAGCATGCCAATTGCCTCTTCCAGGGTTAGACTCCAGGCTGAGGTTTTCAGAAAGGTCTGACCCACCTCAGCTGTGGTTTCTGCCTCTAAAAATGGTGGATTCAGTTTCCAAAATACCACAGCTGATCTGGGCTTTTTT
>NW_010973307.1:1842868-1940735 GCF_000737465.1 Haliaeetus leucocephalus | reverse complement strand
AAACCATGAGATCCCAGAAAAAAAAATAGAGAACTGACAAGCCCCAAAGATACTCATGACATTGTCAATTATTGTCTGATCTTGAATGCACGTCACAAGAACAATGCTTATCCATCAATATTCTGAATGTCTTGTAATCCATGCTCTGATCAGACTGTGCCTAGAATGGGTCCTGTGAATAGATCTGGGGAGGACAGAATCCAGATCTTGTATTTTGCTTGACTTTTTCCTAGGCTTTGATGCTATTAGCAAAGAGCATCAAATATTAACTGATACACCTGCATAAGTAGTTATCAAATAACTAGTGCTTCAGTCACTGCTGACAGAGACTGGGTTTGAATTAGCTGAAAGAAGGAAAAAGCTTTTCCTTCTGTTTTCCTGTCTATGGCATCAACTAGTCCTTAAACCCGTTTTAAAATCCCTTGTCAGTAGGCACGGTGGGAAACTGCTTGTGTTGCGGTGTTTTCCATGCCATTTTGCTCAACCCATTTGGGATGTGCATTGTGATACTTTTTGCAGGCAGTTTCTAGTTCATATTTTCTTTTTTTAATCAGGCAGAGACATTACAATTAAAATACCGTAAAAGTGATTCTGGCAGTATTGCAATAAGCATGTTTTTTAATTAAAGAAAGAACATGGGATGTACAAATAGTACCAGCTAATGGGAAATTTCATCCAATGTATTTTTTAATTGAGATTTAAAAGGAAGAAAAGTCAGCCCTATTTCTCCCTGTCGCTGTGTGATATTTTCCTACATTGTTACAGTGAGGTGTACCAAGTCTGCAATAATTACAGTCTCAGATCCTTAAAGTCCTGGCTGTTTTCATGGAAAAATATGAAAGGCATCAGTTCTTTAATTTGTTAGTATATGTTTTTGCAGGAATTCAGTGTTATTCAGCAGAGTGCAACTCGCAGAGCTGGACATTCCTGAAAGAAGGGTTTTAAGGCCCCGAATCTGTAGTAATTTGATGGTTTTTTTTTCAGTTCTTCCCCCAGCCATAAACCCTAGTTCATGTTTGGGTAGGGGCTGCAGGTTTCTCTTTCCCATCATGTTTTGGATGGGCTTCCAGCACGTACGTTAGACTCCTAGGGCTCTTGCTTGCCGATGACGTTGATTTTCCTCAACTTCAGTAGCTCTTAAGACTTCTCTGGGGCATCGCAGGATGAGCAGATCCGTGGAAGTTAATCCCAGCCAAGGAACTGCACACACCTCTGGCAGAGACTGGGCTGAAACCTGAAGCAGCACCGTCCCCTTCTTCCACTTGCTGGCATGGAAAGAGGGAATGTGCCCCTTCCAGGGAAGCAGATGCTGCCTCTAACCATGGGATGGAAAAATCTGCTGAGTCCTCCACCTGTCCTGGGCACTAATCAGGCCCTCATTACAGCAGCTTCATACCCTTAGTAGATCTATCCTCACACACTTTTATGTGGTACAGAAATACAGTTGTTACGACCTGTGGAGGCTGGGAACTGAGGTCCAGGTCTTCTTAAGGTTTTTAAATGCAAATAAATACCTTCAAAGGCATAATTTTGTATCATGAGCCCAGAGCTACAGAGGAAGCATACTGTGTAACAGGATTGCACATAGGTTTCTTAATTTTTGAAGTATCCCCTCTTCCTCTGACGGCTTGACAGACCGTGCATTACAATAGTTTTGCCGTAGGAACAGGCTGTCGTGAAGACCAAGGTCCTAGGTGCTAGACACGAGGAGATAAACCCTATCTGTAACATCTTTAAATTCAAATGGCAGAAATCAGCTTGAAATGAGATACCTTGCTGGAGGGGCATAGCAAATGGAAACACTCTGGTCTCATGGTCACCCAGGCAGGTGTTAGGTGAGCAGAAGCACAATCCTGCTCCCTAAAACAATGCTCCTGTGCCTTCCCCAGTGCACCTCTCCCTTGCTGAGGCTGAAGCACATAGTGCATGTCTGTCATGTGGGGACTTGAAATAATAACCCAAGGACCTAATTTTTCATCACACCTCCGAGTGTGGTATTTACCCTGATGCCTTCACAAGGCTCACCTGGAAGCTTCCTTCATTAGACCCGAGAAGATGTGATACGTGCTGGAAGCCATCTAGGAGCGTCCACACCTCTTCCCCACCAGGTTAGCTCTCTTCTTGCAAATGCATCAAAGGTGTTGCCAAGTATCTGGGAGGCTACCTAAGAGCTGAAGAAGTAGAAAGACTTCTCTGAGGGAGATATACCTATGGTAGCATCTTCTGGGCTGCCGATCTGAATTGCCTTTGCCTGTCTCCTGTGCTCTAAGGGAAGAGCCCGAATGGCTTACAAGGGAGCACGTGCCATCTGAACAGATGGCTGTGAGCGCAGCAAGCCAGAAAACACGGGCTTGTCAGGCTTGGGAGACGATTTCTGTCTGAGAGTACTCAAGCAGCTGCCGGCTCCTCGCCCAGGGACAGATTAAGGCCTCCGTCCAACAAAACGTTGGAATACAAGCTTAACTTTTTAGCGTGTTAGTGATCTGGTGGAAATACACGGGCATTTGAATTCACAGCTAGTTTGGGATCTGTACCTGTGTATTATGAACGTGGAGGAACGTACTCAGGGAGGTGGAGAATGAGGTTTGGACTGTTGGTTCAGGCAGCCTTTGGGATGGAGCCAAAATAACAAACTTCTCTCTTTGCGCGTTGCTCGGCAGTGGTCCAGCCTGCAATCAACTTCCATGGCTCATCCGAATGTCATGTGAGCATGTCAACAGAGTGCAGGTGACAGGTCCATGAAATAATCGATTTTTCTTTTTTAGGGCTCCTAAACTCTGTATTCTTCTTCCTGTACACAGGAGGATCTTTGTGTTTTGGGGATTATTTTTCCTGCTTGGAGGCCCCACCAGGCACACCCTTGGAACTGGAGAATGAGCAATAAGTGGGCTGCCAGCACACTGCAGCCTTGTTGTACAGGATCAGTTGTTTCAGCAAAGATAATCCAGCTCCGGCAGTTGCCTCCTGCTGTTTGCCACTCAGGGATGCTTGCCAGGAATATAACTTCTGAGCTTAAGCCTGTCTCATGGGGGATTCTGTGGCTTTGTCATGTGAAACACCAAGTGAGAGGAACCGGTAAGAGCAAGCTGAAGGCTGTGGGAATATTAGTTACACACAGCCACGGTGTGTCCGCAGCACAACCAGAGCAGATCTTCCCTGCACGGTGATGGGAAGGAGTAGTCCAGCTGAGGAGATGACCTTTCAAGCTGCAAATCCTTTTCCATGCAGAGGAGGTTTTCTGTTAGTTGAGGGGCACGACACATTAGTGATATATAAGACAGTTCTGTTGGCACTTTCCTAACACCTTCTATTATTGATTATTAAAAAAAGAATCTCTTGAGACTATCAGCACCTTTCCTGGAGTTTGCTTGTTTTAACGCTTCATTCAGCTTTACATAAAGAAGCAAAATTATGTCTGGCGATAGTCACTTTTATCCTAGCTCCCTAATGAGCTGTTCATTAGAAAAAAAATCTTATATCGACAGTGAATGCAAAGTGTGGCCTCAAAAGATGGTAATAAAAAAGCCCTCCATTTAAAAGGTGCACTTTGGAATAGGGACTTTGTTTCCCACTGCGTTCAGGAAATCTCTAGAGTGCTCTAAATCACAACCTAAATGAGAAATATCAGTATCTCTTTTATGCATTATGAGAAGATCTATGTTAGAAGGATTTTTTTAAAAAATGAGGCTTTTGAGAAGGGATATAAGCTGCTATGTCTGAAAGCGTGAATATTCATGACAGAGGCAAGGAGAAACTTCCCACAGCAATTCTCACAATCCTCTACTCTATCGTTATTTGTTCTTTTTTTCAGAAGTGCCTCATGCAGCTTCTTTCCATAGTAAATGTTCTGGATACCTGGGCTGTGGGGCTGTGGCATTGCATGAGTCAGCCCGGGACACCTGACAAAGTGAAGTGTTAATACATTATTTTTCCAATTCCTTTCCTTTGAGTGTGCCCTCCACCATTTCCCAAGGATCTCAGAAGATAAATCTTCAGAAGATAAATTTTCACAAAAGCAATTCTGCCAATGGCATGATGGTGCTGTAGTTATTCACACAGCAGATTACAACCCCCACCTTATTATCAAGTCTGTTTTCCTTAATTTTCCTTTTTTTTTTTTTTTTCTTCATTATTTGGTCTGGCTGTTTCTCCCCTCCTGTGGGACAGATGGAGATTTGGAGATTTTTCTCTCTTTCTTTTCCTCTTTTCTTTTTTTTTTTTTTTTTTTTGTAAAAACAGATAAAGAAAAATTTTTTTTCTGGGCAGAGAGGTGGAGGCTAATTGCTGGGTTAATTGAGAAGAATGGTGCTTCTGATGTTCTCACAAAGTATCAAATAGCCTCAACATATTTCTTCCCCCTCTCCCTCACTCCACCTAAAGAGACCCATTGAATTTGCACAGTACTGTACAGAAGTGATTATGGGTTTAATTGTATTTATTTTGCTTGGTGGGGAGGCCATCATAACAGTAGTTGATTGATTTTTATAAAATCACCCTCAAGGTCATATGTAGGACTTTGCTTTCCTGTGCAGCCATAACAAACAATTTGAGGGTCACAGTCAAAGGTTCAGTTGAGCAATATTCTTGCTTTCTGCTTTCAGAGAAGAGGTCAAGTGCAATAAAAGAAGGAAGCATAACTTTTATTTTCTTTTAAAAAAAGGGGAAGACAATCTTGTAAAGCAGCAGCTGTATATTTATTCTGTCCCAATGAAAAACACAGAGATACAGAGAGCTGAGGGTTAGAAGGACAATATGCAATTTTTTTGGCATAAGTATTTGTAAGTTTGGCTAGAGTTTGTTTTACACTCAGGCTTGGTAAATAGTTAAATGAATCCGTGGTAATGCTTTCTTTTCTTTTCTGTGATGCTGCTCTTCTTTTATCTTTAGCAGTTGAACTTTTCTTTTTACACATTCTTTTCTCCCAAAGACTGAGTGCCTTTTGGCTTTGTTCTGGGAGGAGTTCAGAAGCTTTGCAGATAGCCAGGGGACAACGGCATTATGGTGTGACCATGAATGTAGCTGATATATCTGTTTCCTATGATCACACATTGGCTCTGACTGCTGCTTCTAAGGGAAAGCCAAAGCGTCATATACAGAAAATGTTTTCTGGTGGACTTGATCTTGCAAATCTTTGCACCGTTGCCAAGCGTGCTTGGGTTGCCATTGCACCTAGGGACAGAGAAACCCAACAGTCAGGCAACAATCCTCGCCTTGAAGTCCAATTATTATTATCCCTTCACAAGCAAATTTTCATCCAGGGCAGGGAAACCTTGCTTCTATGTAGGATTTCCCCCAAAAAGGGTCAAACCTCCAGGCCAGGTGTTGCACAGTTAGTGCCTGCATGCCTGCTGCTACTGAAACTTGTTGGGACTATTGCTTGCACTTGCACCCAGTGCAGAGCAGTTACCAGCATCCAAGCTTATCAGACACCCAGAAATCCACAAAAGCTATGGAAAATCTTTGAATCAACAAAGGTAAAAATCATTCAGGACGTGCTGTTAGCCTATTACTGAAGAATAGGAGATTTTAAAAAGAAGAAAGGAAACAAAAGGGAGATAGAGGACCAGTCATATGTAAGGAGGCAGGCAGTGATTTTTAGGAGCTATATGAGGGTGAGCTACTCCTGACTTGCCAAAGCCACCTTGTTCAGAAAAGTGCACCAGAGGCAGTGCAGAACCAGTGTTAACACCCATCCCAAAAGCATTAACTCTTGCTGGTCAAGCTGCTCCTGTTTTTGCAGGAAAAGGGACTCCATGTAAAGTGCAAGCTGTCTTCTTCTCACTCCCTCCTAGTTTTCCAGAGAGGCAGGTGTCTGTAGTCCTGGCAGCAAAGCACGGCTCCGTTTTGTGCTCTGTTGTGTCTCAGCCCTGCTCATGAAAGGAGGAGGAATGAACACGCACTACTGTTTTACAGCAGACCCTCTGGGAGCAGGGCAGAAGGAGACAAATCGCAGACCCTCATGGGAAACAGGCATCTTCTCACGGCTGCCTCGAGGTGCATTGGCATGGCTGCAAAAAGAAGAGGACTCAGGAATCTTACTTTCCCCCATCTCTGTCATCCATGGGAGGGGATAGAAGGGTTTGTGCAATGAATTTAATATTTTTAACCTGTCTTGTAGACAGCTTGAAAATTTTGGATGGACAAAATGTGGCTGAAACTTGGGAAAACTTTTTGAGACATTAAGGCAGAACTGTGATTTTGTAATCAAAAGATAGGACAACTGGCTACCAGCCTTCCTGGTTCAGTGGTACAACATGGTAGCAATTAGAATACTCATTAAAAATTGTGTGAAGAGAAGTGGAAACAGAAATGACTATATTTCAGTGGGAACAGAGCATAGGAAGTCAATAAAGACCTTGGGGAAGGTGTCTTTTTTTATGTTAGGAATAAAATAAATCGCAGTGATTTATAGTTCCATTTCTAGATTGCGGTGATAAAATTATTAATGCTGGTGCTATAAGGCAAATGTATTTAATAAATATTTCTGTTCTCAGTATGGGAATGAACAGGATGGCAAATTATATCACAAGAGGAAGATGGACCAGCAGTCCATTTATTACTGAAGAATGTTAATATAATGAAGATGTTGAATAAGGAATACACATTCTTAAATCAACAGGTCCAGTCTGATTCAAGAGCTTTAAAACTACAGGTACAGGCATTCTATGGCCCACAAATATTAATTTCAGAGTACACAGGAAATTATAGAGGGCTCTAGAAGCACTGCTTCATGAATTAGAGACAATTCCTTGCAGGGAAAGTCTTAAAAATCTTATCAACCAGTCTGAATGAGGGCTGAGATTTGATTTTACCTGTAAGTACTTTCACAGAAAATGCTGTTTTCTACAGCTCTCTGCAGTGCAATGCAGGAGGATACAAAGCGACCCTTTGTCTGAAAGCTCATCCTTGACAAGTTGTGATTGGAAATAAAGCAGAAATTGTGAACAGTAAGAGAAATTAGCTGTTGGAAAAGATGATCATAGAAAATGGTAGAGTGATGTCCCCAAGTCACTTAATTGATTGCCTGCCTTTCTGGAGGGTATGCAGCAGTCAAACACAGACGACTTGACTTCCTCCAGTTTTTCGGTAGCATGATGTGCACAGACCATCAGGCGATATCATCTAATGGTCTCTTCAGTCTGCAAATGAATACTGTTTCAAGTTTTATCCTAATTTCAGCATAGCACATTTTGTATTAGGAACATTTCATTTTTCTAGAAGTCTCAGATGTATCTCAGAATAACAGTCAGATATCTTCTGTTGTTTTGCATGAAATAAGCTGAAATGTGTGCTGTTTTATCACAGTGTATTCAGTATAATTTGTAAAAACACTACATAGCAAGCTTAACAGAAATACATTTGTATGTAGAAAAGTATGTCTAGGGAAAGAGACAGTTTACACATAGGGGAGTTGGTGTTTGTGGGAGCAATCCCATGGTTCCCAGTGGTTACAAGCAAGAAAATGAGATTTCTCTTTCATCCTTTAAGCATATTCTGTAAAAACTTATGTGGAATCTACTGAAATCTGGAAAGAAAATATTTAATGGGTAGTCCTTATTCAAATACTATCTTTGTTAGAAGCCTAAGAAATTAGAACTAAGTTATAAGACTTTGTTAAAAGACTGAGAAATCAATGAAACAATGAAAGCCCCTCAATGCAAGAATAAGTAAGGAGATCAGGATAAGCAGAATGTGTTCAGCAGGAGTGGATACATCTAGGTGGGAAAGACACACGAGTGCTATGTATCTCCCTTATCACTGAGAGCAGCAGGACCTGATCAAAGGCGAACAATGACCAAGGTAGCTTTTAATCTGATTTTTATATTAAAACTTTTTCCCTCCTTTTTCATCTCGATACTGAAATGAAAGCAGAGGTCTGATCTCCTTTATCCTTCTTGCTAACAATTGGTAGTATCTTGCGGGGAAGGAAAGCCAACTGTTTGGTAGGTATAGAGGTCACCATTAAAAACTGCTAAGGCCAGTGGAAAGCTGGCCATGGTATGAGATGGCACAGTTATTAGCTACTTCACCTGAAGGGAAATGTTGGGAGAGTGATAGACCCCTTGTAAAGAGGTCTGAGGTTGCCAGGCTTTGAGGTATCCCCTACTAGGTCCTGGGAAGCATGGGCTGACCTAGGAAGACCCTATTCCATGTGCAGAATGATTAGATTTCTGAGAGTCCACTCTGTCCAAATACGTTGTAAAGATAGTGACAGTGTCCTTCATAGGAGCGGAAATATGAAAGGAGATAAAAGAGTAAACCATCCTGAGATGACAGACTGGGATCGCCAGCTCACACAAGGCAAGAACAAAGGAGGAGTTTGACAGAACTGAAGAGACTGAGTCAAACCCAAGAGATGGAAATGCCTTTTCATGCACTGTGTACTTAGACCACAGAACTCATTGCTTCAAGAAGTCGTTGAGACTAAATATTAGAAAGAATCGAAGGATCAGATCTATATTACTGACAAATCTTATCCAGTTATACTAATAGATGGTAAAAGGAAAATGTTGGCAAGGAGATGAAACCTTATGCTTTGAGGCGAAGCTAACCTCTAATTAGTGATTAAAATGAGGCTTTCATGAGATGGGGAGATCATCTCACATCCAGCTAACAGGGAGAAGTTTCTTATACTGTGTTTGGAAGCATCTGGTTTTGAACAGCAGCCGGAAGAGTATGCAGGATTAAATCAACCACTGATCTAAACAAGTTCCCAGTCCTTATGTTCCAAAGTGATTTTCCTCTCCCCTCTCCCTGTCACAAGTAGTTTGTAGTCTGAAAAGTAACATACAAATTAAGTAGCAATATCGCTTTTTAACATTAAGAGAGTGAGTAAGTTAAAACTGGGATTTTCCAAACACAGCTCCCTTGCATTGGGATTGGAGAGATTTAGATGTCTGCCCAGGCTGAATGCCCTTGCTCAAGTCTAGAAAGGCAGCCTGTGGTAGAATTGAAAAATGGACTGAATTAATTGGGTCTGGAAAGAGCTGATAAATCCATAGGGATATGTATAGGATAAGGTGGGAATTTTGCAGGATGCAATAACATTTTACCTTTAATCTTGTAATTTTATTGCAAAACCATTTGTTTACCCAACTCTTACAGTTCCTTTGACTGTGAGATAATGACTGGCTATTAGATCTATGGTTGCATTTTGCTATTCTGTTGTCTTCAGGTGGCAAACTGTTGTTCACTGGTCCAGGACCTGTAGAACTGCATGCTCATTACATTCTGATATCTGATGGAGGAGAACTCCAGGTGGGATCCCCTGAGGCCCCTTTCCGTCATAAAGCACACATCTATCTCTACGGAAGCCTCCATTCTCCACCGTTACATCCATATGGGGTCAAGTTCCTGGCAGTGAGGAATGGGACCCTTTCCATTCACAGTGAGTACATTTTTTCTTCTCTCCAAAAGCAAAGGACAAATGAATATAAGAAAACAAAACAAAGGAAAAAAGGTTTTGGAGGAAAAAAAACCAAACCGAACAACTTTGGTCATGAACTTGTACTTCTAATTACAGTTAAGCATTTGTTGAAATCAGGTTTTTGGGCCAGAACTTCATGTCTTTGCATTCACCATCAGACTCCTACTTCTGCAGTATCTTATGCACGGAAGCTCAGTGCTGTATCTCCATAAAAGCTCCCATACTGGGAGCCGAGTCATTTTGAAAATCTGGACCCCAAGAAGATAGATGGTATCTAGTAGTTATGAAACTCTGGCAGTCATTTAGGTGCCTAGAAGATGTTTGGATTTGTGCATGTCTGTCCACAAATTAAAGTCTCCATCCCTTGGAAACTGGACCTCAGCTGTCCGTTGTGGATCGTGTAGGTTTGCTCTGCTACTGGAATGGGGGACACTTCTCCCCTCATCTCTCTCCATAACAACTGGGAAGTTTCCTCCCCAGAGAAGTTCTGGCTGTTTGGGTTTCCCACAGAGGGTAGTCTGCCAGGTAGGTCCCATGGTGAGGCCAATGCTAAGCATGCTGCAGTTAGCCCGTGAGAGCTGGAATGGAGATGACACTTCTCAAAGCACCATCAAAGTGCTCCTGGCAGTGTGTTTTCCCCTCCTCCTCCATCCCTCCGTGCTGTGCTGGCATCCAGCGGTCTGTCGGTAGCATTAGGAGCACAGCTGGTAACTCTCTGGTGGTCCTCACAGATTGTTGTCATAAATGACAAATCCAGGGCTATGCAGAAAAACTGTGGCAATGCCAAGAATTTCGGTCCCAGATGCCCTGTCCTCTGCTGTAACCACTGGACCTTTCTCTCAAAGGAAGCCCTGCAGGGTCAGAGCTCTAAGTTCCTGCCAAGTGGAAGAGACAAGGGACTTAACGGACAGAAAGTGGCTGTAGGTTCACAGATGTTGTGGCACAGAGAACTTTAGATGCAGAGCTTTTTTGGAGGGCTATGAAATACAGGTATAAAATGGCCATTTCTTGGTGCAGTAGATTGGCTATGGAATTCAGGTCCAAACTCAGCATGAATCAGAATATTAGTGCAATGCACGCCTGTCAAGCTCTTAACTAATGGGCTGTTTTTAAAGGCAGTATGTGTCATAGAGGAGGGAAAAAAAAAAAAAAAAAAAAGGGCAACATATCTGAATGCCTCATTTCCTTCCTTTACGTTCTTGTGTGTCAACCTTCATCCTGGTAGGCTTTCGTATCCTCCAGCAGGGCTTGAACTTACACCCTCCTGGCCTACAGGCAGAAAGGTTGCTAGCTGAGCATCGCTGACACGTATGGCGCTCAGTCAAAAATGCTGTCAGACACCGAGGGGTACAATCTGAGCACAGGCAGGGAGCGAGCTGTACCGCTGTGCGGTAATCCTCTCAGTTCACAGGAGCCGAGCAAGGTCGGGAGAGGTCGGTTGTTGGAGGAGAGTCGCCGAACAGATGCTTTTCGGAATCAGGAGAGATCGGCAGAGGCTGGGGAAGGTGGTCCTGGCAGTGGTAAGGGAGGTGGGCTGCACTGCTCCCCAGCGCCACGTCAGGTGCTCTCGACCACTTTGTTGAGACACGGTGAGGCTAAATTATATAGTGTTTGCAAACGGCTTTAATAATTTCAGTAAACTGGCTTTGCAGAAGGGCAGGGCGTTTCTATCCCATTTCCTAGAGGGGCTCTGTGAAGAAGTGCTATTAGATCATCTAGGCTGAATTGACTGTCCGTTACTGGCCATTGAATTTCACACAGTTATCCCAGCCTTGAGTTCAGTAACTCGCATTAGATTAAAGCATGCCTTCCAGAAAGGCTTGGTCTTTGGGGACATCAAGGGAAACGGAAGCCAGCATTTTCTGTAGAAGCTTGTTCCAGGGGATTACTTTGGTTAATCATCCATGTTTTAATTTTTTTTTCTTTTTTTAAGAAAAGCATTAAAATGTCTGATTTGAATTTGCCTGATAACAGCTTTTGCTGCTTCGCTTTCCATGTCTTCTCCTGCTACTCTAAAGTATCCTTCCATTCTTGGTTTGAGCTCTGTAAGTCAGGGTTTTGTCCTTAGATTGTCAGCCCTTTATAACAAGAGCCTTGTCTTCTTCATGCTGTTTTGTTTTCTGGCAAAGTCAGTAGCATCTCCCTGTAGCTACGCCTCCTGTGCCGCTTCTCCTTTTCATTCTGAGCCTGTATCATCACTGGCTTGTTGACTCTATCCTCATGGACAATTATGAAATTATAGAGCCAAACAGGGCAGAAGTACGTTTTACAGTGTTACCTTGGCAATATGAGGGAGGGAAGTAAACCTAGGTGTCCATGTCAGTACCCTCAAGGCATTTCTCACTGATATCTCATACGTTTTACTCAGTGCCGTAATTCCCAGCGATTCTTCACTCCCAAGGAAACCAAGAAGCTGAGGTCTGCAACCCAAGCATTACCTGGATGGAGATACGTGGAGCCAAAGGTGACTTGGCCCGTTAGTGGAAACATTTCTTGGTTTCAATTTCTTATCAATTCTTATTCAAGAATTCTTATAAATTTCTTATTCAAGAAATCCAGACTAGCTATGAAGTCACTTCTAAGCTCTGCACTACATACAGTCCCAGTGCATAGCTGCAATTAAGGCTCATTCAAACCATGTAATCTGCAATTTAGCACTGAAGCAGTAGAAGACTGGTAGAAAACAAGACCAAAAGGAGTGTGCTCTTTCGCTGGGTTCATATTTCTTACATGAAACAGAAATATGCTGTTCTGTCTCCAATTTAGTACCAGTCTGGCCTGTGGTATAGAACAAATTGTTGAGCATGACAGCCTCTTTCATATATATTTATGAAAGAGGCTGTCATGCTCAGCAATATACATTTGTGAGGTACATATATATACATGCATGTATATGTTATCTCAGATCAAAATCATTAAATAAGCAGGCTTCCAAATTCTTAGCTGTCTTGGTGAAGACAGGACTGAGCGCATTTTAATTTCTTTTCTGTTTCAGACTGGGAAGTCTGGGGGATGTTCTGCAGCCATGGTTGAGTTCAGATTGTTTAGTAAGCGCTGTCAGCTCCTCACTTTGATATGTTAATATGACTAAGGGTTTCCCACAATTCTCTCGTGAGTGGCAGTCCTTTGCTCCGGTAGTTGTAGCAGACTGGGAAATTTCACTGTTGCCTTTGGCTTTAGCCAACTCCCCTGCCAGTCAAAGCGTGCCACCCATAAACTGCCTGTCAATCACACGTCAGTTTTAAAGGGGGTTTCAGTCAGCCAGGGCAACTCGACTTTTTGACAATGTAATTATGGCCCTTGCATCCACAGTAGGGGCCTGAGCGGGGCTGAGAGAATTTTATTGATTGTTCAGAAGGGAAATTTATCACTGTCTCCAGCTCCATTCGTAATTTATTCCCTGAGAAACTCTCCTGACAAGCTTCAGGAGAGAAGTTAACATGGTGGCCTTGGCTGTTCTTGCACCTTTGTCCTTCCCAGGGAAAGCGGACCGGAGACACGAGCAGATGCTGAGCGGAGGGAGGGCAGGGACAGGGTGCAAGAAGCAGCGTAAGTGGAGATGCTGCATCAGTAGCCGAGGACACCTACCTTTTCTTTGTGACAGCCTGATTTCGTGGCCCCAACACTCTTATTACCACGGATGGAAAAATTTTAAAGGTCTTTTCCATTCTCTCACATTTTTAGCAGTCCTGTGTAGGTGAGCTCATTATTCCATTGCGCCCCCTTGAAACAGACTGTGCATCTTCCCAAAAGAAAACCAGCGCTTTTGCTGTGTATTTAGCTGAAACTTTGTCAGTGCCAACACTGTAATGATATGGGGCATGAACATATGAGCCTGTTCCCTGTGTTTCGACTAATAACTTATACCTCTCCAACTAGAGGAAGATGTTACGCTTCAGATTTAATAACATGCTACATTCACTTTGTCCAGACTGTGAAAGCTGTGTGGTAAAGAAAAAACAATGTCCAGAGAGTTTTGGTTTAATACCATATCTATTTATTATCAGCATAAATAAAACAGAGGTGTCAGAGGTCATTTCAGTTGTCTAAAGTCATGGATAGTCCTGCTGCAGAGAATGTCCCTGCACTTGCAATGGATGCTGATTGTGGAAGGTGACATTATAGAGGCAATTCTGCACTTCTTCTGTCCCAGACTTCTCTGCAATCAAAACAATCTTACACATTTTCAGGGTTAGCTCAGGAAAAAAGTATTTTTTATCAGTTGAACCAATTATTAATTTTAATCACTTTTAATCAATAATAAAACACAAAATATTTGTGAGCTGTGCACTGTACTCTATAGAGCCTATGCATTCCTCAAGAGATCAAACATTTAATCAAATGCTTCTTTGCTTTTCCTCCATTAAGCAGTGTTATGTATCTGTGCTGAGTTTGAGATTAAGCGATCATAGACAACATGAGAGAATTTGTTCTGCTTTACTCACATATTAAAAAGAAAAGCTTCCCAGGGGAAAAAAAAGAGAAAAAAAAATCTGTAGCAGGGGAATTCAAGATAGGGTGCAGAGATCTGCTAGAGATAAGATGTGCTTTTTTTACCTTACTTAAATGTTAGTCCATTTAATACATGTTATTTTCCACTAACCGAAACCATTGATTTGCACACCCCTGTTAGACCATGAGTTCAGATCCTTTTTGCCTTTCTGGGGTCACTTCCATAGGTTGTTTTTCCTTAGATGTTCATTATTCTGTGTGGTGGTTGTAGGAGGCTTTTTGCTTTCTGTGACAGCATTTTTCCTTTCAAGACCTTGACTTTAACATGATGCATTAAAGCAGATGGCTCTTGAACAGAAGGCTAAGCTGCCTTGAATCCCCTTGCATTCACTGGGGGTAAGAAACTGCACTTAGGCACTTCCCATGGAGTAACTAATGTACAATGACTTGTTCCTTCACTTTCTTATTCACAAATATAAGATGACCATTAGATTTTAAAGACCTAGCAGATGGGAGGAAAAAAACCAGAGAGCTGGGTTCAGGAAAAGCTGCTGTGTCTTTCCTAGCTTGCCCTTCTTTCTAACAGAAATGCATCTATCATCTTTGATTTAAACTTAAATCAGTTGCTCTGTATTTTGGTGCTGATCTTAATGAGGAAAACATGTGATGTAAAGGGGACTGAGAGATGGGCGCTTATATATAATAAATATAATATGATATATGATATAAATAGAATATAGCTAATATATTAGCATGTGCTTCTTGACAGGGGGAGGTCTATGGGTTACTACAAATGTGGAGGCTTTTTGTGGGATGAAATAGTCACCTCTTTTAAACCTTTGAATATAACATTGAGATACCCCTTCCAATTCTGACCCCAACTACAACCGGGAGATTGGCTGGAGGAAGAGAAGCAACCAACAACAAAACCAGGGTGAATTTCCACCCCAGATGGGAGAAAGCCTGCGAAGTTTGGCAAACCGAGAAGCCTGGACCCAGATCTGGGTTTTCTCAGGGCTGCAGGGACCTGAGCCAGGCAGGGACCCTCTGTTTGGGCTCATCCTCGCTTTTCCCGCGTGTCTAATTCTCTTTCATCGCGTGCCGGGGATGTAGCGAACCGATCTTAGCATTTAAATGGTCGTGCCGCCCTGCGTACCCGCTCCTGCGGGCAGACATTCCCCGTCTCGTTCGGCAGCAGCGCGGGAGATTAACTGGCAATAATGCAAAATGTTAACAGCTGTGTGCAGCTCGCGATGGGATCGCGCGGTAGTTGGCTGCTGCATTTGAAGCAGTTTGTTCCTGGTGTCAGTTTAAAGAGGTTTTCCTGCGTTGCACCTTTGGTTGTGAGCTATTTTCAGGGGCGGAGCGTGGTTTTTGTGTCAGGCTTGCTGGTTTATGCAAAGGCATCGCAGGAACTGGGAAAATCTTCCCCTTTCCTTTCTGGACTGATGTGGCTTTAAAAAGTGACTGGGTAACCTCCAATTAAAGGAGACATTTGGAAATGTTTGCATTTATGGAACAGCACACAGGGAAGGTACTTCTTCTGCGATGTAATGTGTCAGAACAGAGCAACGATGAGTTTCCATAGACCTGTTTAATCACATAGCCCTTCCCGTCCTCAGTAAGATACTCCTTGCTTTCTTGAGGGTGCTGTTCAAAAACATTTAGGTGGAAATGGTTTAGGTGAAAACTGTAGTTTCACAAAAGGGAAACATTCAACAGGACTAGGTCACTTTCAAGGATATTTCCTACTGGAGAAAATAAAAATTATTCACTTTGTCCTCTTGCTTGGAAAATATCAGATTTTTTTCCCTATTGGGAGAAGGAAAAGGTGTTTAATTCTATTATTTTGCTTTCATCTAGACTTTCATAATATTATTTTTAATCTTATATCTGTTTCATGTCAACATTTGTACACTATTGAAATGCAATGTTGTACAGAATAAAAATCAAAACCCCTAAACGCCCCAAAGTGACATTAGTCAAAAAAGTGTAATAGTTCCAAAAGTAATTTTTTTGTGGAATTTTTACACTGTGAAAGATGTTGAAGGTTTGGCCTCATTTGAATTTGAAGTGAAATCACATCTGGCTAGTTGTAAACTTGGATTTCATCCTCCAGAACCCACGTATAATGGGGAAGCACCACCCATATTTTCATGAGAAGTGGAAGAAGTCAGAGAGATACTGAAGTTGTGTCTACCTTGGATGAGTGGGCCACCAAACAGGTTAAAAGCTGATGTTAAAAAGCTGAGCCGTGACTCATCTCTATGCATTCCCAAGTGCTCAAACAGAAAATAACTGCTGGAAAATATCGCATGTCCTCACGTTGCAGAGGCAGCACCCCAATCCCCTGCCTCGGTGGTACACAGCGTCGGAGCCTCTCCACGAAGACCTCTGCCCAGGGCCAAGCACACGATAGTGCTGCAAGTGAGATGGCACGTGGTGGCTTTGTGCATAAGGACCTACGTGAGGGGATGGGGTAGGTCCAAATGTCTTGTCTCGGTCTGCCCATTGCTTGTGTAAAGCTTGTGCCTGAGGCTGGGTTTTGTCCCACACGACGGGGACATCAGACAAGCTCTGGTTTGAGCCCATGCTCAAATCCAATCTAAAATAGCCAACGTGATCCTGAGCGCCCAGCACCGAGGCTGCTGCAGCAGTCAAAGAGCTGATAAACTCTTGGGTGTCCTAAGGGTTAATGAGCAGTTATAAATTAGAAAGGACCTCCTATTTTACTTCAGGGCATGAATGAAAAGCTTTCTGCGGTGGCAGGAAAGCTGTCTGCATCTTCCCAGGAGCTGCCCACACACAGCAGTTTGTCCTGCAGGACTGTACGGGGGTGGAAAGACATCTCCCAGTTTCAGGCAGAGACATCCCTGTCTTTCTAAGCTGTGTAGCAGGAAAAAAAAACCCAAAAACCAATCTCCTTTCATTGCAAAACAAGCTAGAAAGGTTGTGCAAATGCTTAGGGAATATACCTAGGAGTGGAATTAACAGAGAACAAAAGTAAGCTGGAAACCTTCAAGTCCAGAGGGCTGAGGGCTCACAGTTCAGGGGAATTGTTTTTAAACACATATGAAAACAGAGGGAAGCAGTTCTCATTCTTCCTTTTCTGATTCCCTACACTTCATGGCCAGTGACTGGACTAGGCACTGCAAGAGTTGGGGTAGCTGTGGCATTTTTCTAAAAAAGTCCTCATCAAATCCAAGTTGAAAGAATTTTGCCAGGTCCTTAATTAAAGGTCTGGGACTTTAAGGTCCATTTGACCATAGAGATCTATAGAGGCACAGCTGTGTGCTATCCTGACTATGGAGGCTTTCTGGAAAAGATTTTCTATTCCTTTTAACTTAAGGAATTTTTTACCTTATTATTTTTTATGGTTTGTTTTATTAACTGAAGCAGCAGAAGGAAAAAGTCTCTGTCCTTAATCCAACAATATATTTAAAAAAAAATTATTTTCTGAAGCACCCATTTCCAATGGCTGTATTGCCATTTATCACTTTGACATTTGGAAATTTTAGGAATGGCCAAGCTAAGTTTGAGTAGGCAGTGCAATTTGGATAGGGAAAAGGGAATAATAAGGGACTAGACAGTGGAGAGGAGGCTGGATTCCTTAGGCAGTCTGACACCTGAAATGCTGCAGTAAATTGTGTTGTGTTGTATTACTGGGGTTTTTTTCCTTTTTTTTTTAATCATAGCTATAATTCATTGAATTACATTTTTAACTCTGTCTCTTGCAAAATTATTTTTGTTTTGGGGAATGTAAACTGCTTGTTTCTTTTCACTTTGTTCATGGCAATTGAAAGATCTTATTCTCATTTACACTAAAGATTTACAATGTAGCTGCAACAGATTGACAGATTATCTGCAGTATAACTTGTATAGTCACAGTAAGTAGATTGTGTGTCTGAGCCCTGCAGTTCTTGTAAATTCCTTTTGTGGTATAAAGGGATCTCATTACCTCAACTTTAAAGCGCCAATAAACTGTCAAAAGGTGTAAAAGAGCTTTACAGTTTGTCAACACTACAAACAAACTGTGTGTTCATAACCCAAGTTAATTAATTTGTAGTAAATGGGAGCGAAGACGAGATGCAGCAGGATCCTGGCCCTGTGTAGTCAGAGGAGAAGGGTTCAAAGCCTGCTGTCCCATGCCAGAAAAGGAAGATTGTTTAGAACATTTAAACAACTTTGGGGAGAAAGACCAACAGTCCTATGGCAGGCTTAGGGCTGGAACCAGTCCTCCAAAAACCCATTTAAGGAGTCTAGTTTCTACCAACACTCCTGTGCATAAGCCAGACTCTCCAGCTCTGCCTAACTCTGGATGTGCCTCATACTGGTTGCTGTCAGGCTTGGTTAGGAGGTTCCCTGGGTATCGGAAGTTAGGTGACAACGTATACTCCAAAAAGTCTTATTTTCAGGTCAGGGGCATCTGGTTTTCATCTAGGCAGCATGTCATCTAGTCACGTAAATTCTTAGACCTGGACCATCCCATAGATGTAAGGTGGAATTCATCTAACTAAACAGAAATGTGTGAAAGGCAGAAGTTCCTTTCAGAGCAAACTGGTGGTTAGGGAAATCATTAGGCAGTGAGATCTGAGGTTTCAAACGCCTTCTGGTTGCCACCGGAGTAAGAACAGGAATGCATCTGTGGATGCAGATTGCAAGAGGATAACTTGGACACAGAAGAGTGCCTGTGCTGAATATACTGCAGGGAATGACTGTTGTATCTTGAAGAAGCATGTTCTGGAAACAAACTAACAAAGTTGAAAGATTATGGCCAGTAACTCTGAAAATGCTGGAAAAAACAACAGCACCACAGGACAGCCTTATGGAAGAAGCTGAGTTGAAGAATGAGAAGACCTAAAGACTCTCTTTATATGCATCACCATTGGATTGATATGTTGTAGATGTGCGAGAAGCTGGTGACCACAAATGCTTAGCAGAGGTGAGCACACGTTTTGTTCAAATACAGACTGATCCCAAGAAAGCCTGTGGGTTGGGAAGAGAGTTGGAGACAAAGAGGAGAAGCAGAGGTGGAAATTGAGAAACTCACGGGGAGAAATATGAAGGTGTATGTAACTAGGTGACTGAACGTCAGTCTTGGAACACAGCACCCAAAGGACAGCATGGCTGGAAGAAAGAAGTGGTATCAGCAGCCTTGGCTGAAGTGAAAGAGAAGTCAGGAGTCCAAAGGAACATTCTCCAGAAGGAAAACAGTAGACAGAAAAAGTACAGATTGAGGGAAGACTTGGAAGAAGGCAGACCACGAAGTGGGACCTATGCAGCAGAACCTGACAGGAAGACCTGGAAGTATAAAAAGAGACGTGGAGGCTGAATCTGTGGATGGAAGAAATGAGAACTTGGGCAAAGCAGGCTGAAAAAATCACTCTGCCTAAGGTTGGCTGCTCAAGCCACGTGCCTTCACAAATCAGCTGGAGAACTGGTTAACAGTCAGTTTTCTCTGCCCATGCCCCATACATTCCTGAAGCTATGTGAGGAAGAGAAGTAGTAGTCTGGGAGATGTGGCATCAGACTGAGACACAGAAAGGAGGAAGGGAACAGGTTTGAAGGAATGACAGGAGAAAGGGCAAGGCTGTGAGATTTATGTGTTGACTGGAATTGCCCTCTGGGAGAGATTGGGAGAGGTGAAGGACAGGAGTTATAAGAAGCTGAAAAGAAAGAAGTGGTGGATCAACAGGAAGAGAAGTGTGCTGGCAGTGGCTGTTGGAGACTGAAAAAAGGCTGGAATTTAATGGATCACTTTCAGTTCAAAGGAGAGCTGTTGTCTGGACAGTTATTCCCTGGAGGATGGATATTGGTAACTGTGGTATCAACACCTCATGGTGTCCTGGCAGAGAGCTGGAAGTGACTCAGGGGGCTCTGACCTCCTCTTTTGGTTTTGATCTGCTTCTCAGACCAGGGCAAACTAGCTGCTTTTCAGTTTATCTGTTTGAACTGACTCAGTTTCCCTTTCTTGTAAAATGGTACAAGGCATTTGAGTAGATGCATTTGAGCCACCTGCCTCTGGAGCTAACATCTGAACAGTGAGCAGTAACTGAAAATGCTATCAAGAGTCTAAGTGTTGTTTTTTTAGATGTGTTAGATTATTCCTAGCCGGAATAGGAGGCTTCATTTTTGAGAAACTGGGCTGGCTCATAGGAAACTCACTTCCCAGATTTATCCCAGATACTTGTGCAACCCCAAACAAGCCACTTAACCCTTCTTCATCTCCTCCGCACCTTCCTTTGTGTACAATGAGATTAATAACTTTCTCTTGTGGAGGCCTCACCCATGTTTGCCTGGAGGGAAGCACCCAACCGTAGGCTCCTCAGGTCAATGGGTGCTGTGGTAGGACTTGTCTATATCCAGTGGAGAGACTCCCATTAAGTCTGGCCCTAGCTATCTGCACGTGCAGAGTATCTAGCATGGTGGGCCTTAACTTTAGTACAAATAATAGATTACAAACTATGCACCTCCTTTGGTGACGAGTGTCAATCCGAGTTTCTCTTCTGGTGGAAGCTGGAAGGCATTCTAAGGCAGTGGGCAAGAGGTGATTTTTTTCATAAATTTACCAGGAATGGGTAAAATGAACACTTCAACACTTCCTAACTGTCCGGTCTGACAAACAGAGACTTTAAAGGAGTTGTTTTGTCTGAAACAAAATTTCCCACTGGGATAAGGAGTGGGATCTGGAGTGGCCTTTCTCAGCAGAGATCAATACCACTGCTTTTTTGTCTCTCCCTCTCTCCTTTTCTGCTCTGGAATGCTGACAGAAAGACTGGAAATGTGCTCAGGGGTTATAAACGAGAGGAGGGAATCAGTGATCAGGGGAGCACAGGTCTGTGCATCTGTTCAGACCCAAGGAAACTTGTAGCTTTGTAGGGGCAGCCACTAGTCAGGGCAGCCGGAATTTCCAAGGCTCCTTGGCCACTGAAGTGCTTCTGAGTCACTTCAGGGCAATCCCCCTGCCTGAATTAGGAGACAACTCCCCTGAGCTTGTAGTGGGACAGACAAACTCCTCCAGAAGGTGATTCAGAGTGTATAGGCTCCCCAGGAGCCTATTTTTCCCATTGACTATAGGATGTGTCTCCTAATTAATTAGCTTACAACTGCCTCTCCCTAGCCTGTAGTCATTTTTTTTCAGAACCCTCTATTTCAGTGTTTCCAATTGCAGCAGCAGCTTCTGCTTTCAAAGCTGAATGACCAGAGATAGCTCTCCAACACCCAGTTTAAATTTTCAACACCCATTGAGGCACCCAGTGTACACCTGGAAGAGGAAATTATATTCATGTCTTTTGTGATCAGAGGATCATAAATAATGACCTAATTTATCTAAACCTACAACACTCGGTACAATCCACACTTTGCCTACTGTAGACAGACTTTCTTGTAACCCTGGAGATTCTAAGACATTTCTGTAAAGGTCAAATTCTCATCTCCAGTTGAACTACTTAGGACTATGTGAAATCAGTTAGTGAGGTCATGCAGCATCCTACATAGATTTATAAATTGTTTTGTGGTGGGGGGTGTAAGAAATTAAATTTTTACTTTTTTTCTTCTTCTCTACTTAACTTAGAAAAGAGAGTGGCATTGTACCCATCAGAATTGCCTTGTTCATAATAATTTTGCCAGGTCTATACAAGACTGCATCTTCACATCATGCTTCTAATAGGAAGCATAAACCAGTGTCCTGGTGCCAAGATGTTCCTTATGCTACAATTTGTGATTAATTCACTTTGGAATTTGCTTTCAAGTCCCTTGCAGTTTTAGGTTGCCATTTGGTAACACAGTTCTGCTCTGCTCAGCATTTAAGGGTGTTCCTATTAAGTAATTTAGTAAAATGTTCAATTCTTTCTTTGCCTGCAATAGCATTTCAAGTCTAAAGGCTCTGTCCTGTCCCTTTAACATGAAGGCACTTCTGCTTTAGATCTCAAGATATGTTTTTTTTCCAATCTAGGCATAGTTAATTATTAAATATGAGTTCAATAATTAAGGAGTTATACAGATTCATCTATTTTTCAGCACTTTTGAGTGTTTCTGCTTGCAGTACTTTTTGGGGGAAGAAATAATTTAAATATACCACAGCTGTTGGTCTTTTAAACCTTCTACTCTCAAACAAGTCATTTATTTACCTGTTGCACAGCCCAGTCCCAATCACCGAAGGTTACTTTATGAACCTTGCATGTTTTATCTGAAATAGAGTTTGTTTTCAAGGGGAAACAAGAAAGAGGGCTCTGGGCCTGCAAAGGGTGGTCCTGCAGATTGCAGAGACAGGGATCTTCGTTCCAGGGAATGCCCCTGAGCTGTTCATGATCTTTGTAGAGAGTCCATTGGTTCTTTGAAGCAGAGAAGCTGCAGAAGACCTCTGGGAAATGCAGGTTGTCTCCCAGCTGGAGATCGTTCCCTCCTGACATGTTCATCAGCACATTTCACCTCCCCATTTAAAAGCTGGGCGTAGAAGTGCCTCTGGAAAGTGGTGTACCCTACCCAGCCAGCCTACCCCTGGTAGGTGAGCAGAGGCCTGGAAAGTTCTTCAAGAAGGAACAATTTGATTTGGCTGTCTGCTAGCTGTTTGGCTGTTCAGTTACCTGAGTGTTAATATAAAGGACCATTTCAGGCACGCTGAATGGTATCCAAGGTATCTATGTGGGTCTGGCAGATAGGACAAGGGACTTGCGTCAGACCAATGTCTTTCTGGAGCACCAGATAGAGGCCAATCGTACATCCAAAATGACATGTTTAGGCACTTAAAATCAACCCACAGCGTATGACAGGCTCTCACCAAAACCATAGCGCTAGGAATATGTTATAGTTAAGGCAAAGAAGCCTCAGTTATGGTCCCTACTTGGTGAACTGAGCAGAAAAGTATCACTGACCAATTCCTGTGTGTCACTCATGCTGCTTAGAGTAGGGGAGAGTTTATCTGCAGGTGGTGTTGTATGTGGGAATATAAATGCAAAGCAAGGAAAGAGGAATCTTCTACTTTTTTTTTTTTTCCCCTATATATACTAAAAGTATTGGAAATTGGAAGTAGATCTTACACATACAAAGAAATACCCCACCCCACCTAAATTATCAGGAAGAAGGTAAAACAGACTGTGGAATGGGAGACAGAGAGGGAGACTGTGAGAGCACAGTAAGAAGTCAAAAAAGAAAAAGGAAAAAAAGGGGGGGATATTTGGATACCTTGAACATTCTTCTTTTAGAAGAAAAAAAATCTTGAGAGGATTTTCCTTAAAAATTTTTTTTCAGAACTTGGAAGAGGAAAAAAGCTTGAAACAAGCCTTTTCCATTAGAGCATATTTTGAATGCAGAATGGTGGTTTGCACTTCTTAATGATGAGAGTTGTTGCCCAGCAGTGCTGCTGTAGTATGTGTGTGACAGATGTACACAATGGGAGTCAGTTGTGTGTCTGGCCACAGATGCATGCAAGCACACATTAACACATGCACACAAATCAGTACTATAAACAAAATGTCCAGAGCTGGAGAAAAATTGTCTGCTGCTCAACATGCAGATGGCTGCTGTCAGTCGTTCGCTTTTATGTGAGTCCTAAAAATTCACGAGGATCTCTCAATGAAAGAAGGTAAATGAATAAAGATGATGAGACTGCTGCTAGTAAAAGAATGCACATAGGCTGATATCAAGAGGGGTTTTTTTGAGCTGGCTAAAGCTGTGTTGAGGATGAGGTCTCACAGGGAAAATCTTTGATGTCTGTGCTTGTGAATGGTGCAAGGTGCGCTTTGGTTATGTCTACATCAGAAAACTGTGTGGCCCGATAGAAGCAGGTCTGTAGAGTGAATGATATAGGTGCTGAGGATGCAGGCACCACACTGTATGTGTTTTGGGGGTTACTGTAGGGTCATTCTAGCCTGGTTCCATTAGTGTCCAAAGTGTATTATATGTCCTACTGCATTACAGCTTATCATAGAATCATAGAATGGTATGGGTTGGAAGAGACCTTAAAGATCATCTAGTTCCAAGCCCCCTGCCCTGGGCAGGGACACCTTCCACTAGATCAGGTTGCTCAAAGCCCCATCCAACCTGGCCTTGGACACTTCCAGGGATGGGGCAGCCACAACTTCTCTGGGCAACCTGTTCCAGTGCCTCACCACCCTCACAGTGAAGAGCTTCTTCCTTACATCTGATCTAAATCTACCCTCTGTCAGTTTAAAGCCATTACCCCTTGTCCTATCACTACAGGCCCTTGTAAAATTCCCTCTCTGGCTTTCTTGTCAGCCCCCTTTAAGCGGCTGTAAGGTCTGCCCAGAGCCTTCTCTTCTCCAGACTGAACAACCCCAACTCTCTCAGCCTGTCCTCATAGCAGAGGTGCTCCAGCCCTCTGACCATCTTTGTGTCCCTCCTCTAGACTCGCTCCAACAGGTCCATGTTCTTCTCATATTGGGGGCCCCAGAGCTGAACACAGAACCCCAGGTGGGGTCTCACGAGAGTGGAGTAGAGAGGGAGAATCCCCTCCCTCGACCTGCTGGTCATGCTGCTTTTGATGCAACCCAGGATACGGTTGGCTTTCTGAGCTGCAAAGTTTCTGCAACCAGAGTTTCTGCATTAGTTTCACCTGAGGGAAATCCATTTGATGCATTCCAAAACAGTTCCATGATATGAACTGAAGCACATTAAGCGAAGGATGTCTGGGAGATCTGCTTAGCTGTAAATTGACAAATTTCAAGTCTGATTTCAGAAAAAAAAGAAAATATAGTAAGCCAGAAGTATCTCAGCTACGTTTAGATGACCATCACTGGCATACAGAGCAGGTGCTCAAATATACTTCAAGATGACAGAGTATAAAGACTTGATTCTTCCCTTTTTCATTCTGCTGTGAATTTATTGACTTGGAGGTGCTGCTCCTTATTTCCATCTTCATTAAGGTAAGAATTGGGACACTAGATTATAAACAACGAGAAAGTGAAACAGGATATGGAGAGAGAGAGAAGCTTGCTTAAAGTAATTTCACAACGATTTATTGGATGCAACTTCTACCTTCAGTGATTTCTGGTGTTGCTACTTTTCTATAGTCCAACCAGGGAGGGCAGTAACTTGTTGTGGGCTTGTTTTGGGTTTGTGTGGTGGGGTTTTGGTAGTGGTAGAGGGGCCGCAGGGCCGGCTCCTGTGAGAAGCTGCTAGAAACTTCTCACAGGCTCCAAGTCGGACCTGCCGCTGGCCCAGGCCGAGCCCCTCAGCGACGGCGGTAGCGCTTCTGGGAGATCGGATTTAAGAAGGGGAACCTGCAGGGAGTAGGGGGATTGGAACGTGAGAGGAACCCCTGTGCAGATCCTGAGGTGAGTGAGGAAGGAGGGGAGGATGTTGATGCCCCCGCAGCCCGCGGTGAGGCGGCAGGCTGTCCCCTCCAGCCCCTGGAGGGGAGCGGGGGAGCGGAGGCCCACCTGCAGCCCGGGGAGAGAGGAGCCCACGCCGGAGCAGGGCCCGAGCGCGGAGTCCTGCTCCCCCTGAGGAGGAAGGAGCGGCAGAGACAAGGGGTGAGGAACCGACCCCAGCCCCCAGCCCCTGTTCCCCAGGGAGAGAGAACCGGGAGTGGGCCTGAGGCGGAAAGGCCGGAGGGCTGGAGGAAGGTGTTCTCAGGTCGGGTTTTACTTCCTAATAGCCTTGTTCTGATTTGATCGTTAGTAAATTAAGTTGATTTTGTTCCTTCCCCAAGTTGAGCCTGTCTTTTGCCCGTGATCGTAAGTGGTGAGTGATCCCTCCCTGTCCTTATCTCAACCCACAAGCCTGCCTTTATATTTTCTCCTCATCCCACCATGGCCGGGGGGAGGTGAGCGAGCAGCTGCGTGGTGCTTTGTTACCGGCTGGGCTGAAACCACAGCAGGGCTAAAGGTAAATTATGATCTACTGCAAAGGAGGGAAGGAAAAATGTACTAAAGGTGGGTGTGTGAGGTACGTGTTGTCCCCGGATGGCGTTCAGTGTGTTGGATCTCACAGGACCGAGGCAAAAAGACATGTCAAGACTTAAAGCAAACTTCATGAAGTGAAGATGGGAGGGTGAAATGGCAAGATGTTTCATTGCTGGGGCTTGTCGTACACAGACTTGGTAGTATTGCTACC
The DNA here is from genome assembly GCF_000737465.1 of Haliaeetus leucocephalus. NCBI lineage: Eukaryota > Metazoa > Chordata > Aves > Accipitriformes > Accipitridae > Haliaeetus > Haliaeetus leucocephalus. Next base: position 1,914,781 of record NW_010973307.1, on the reverse strand, counting down.
TGATCAGAAAGTAACTCCCGCAACACACAAAGTATGTTTAGAGAGAAGACATTGCTTTATTCTGCACAAGGTGCAAGGTGGAATATTTCCACAAATCGAGCACCCCTTCTGAGGTTTTCAGTCCATACTTGCATACTCTAGTTAAAACACCACGCTTATCTAATACGTATGTTCCACCTAACTATGGCATATTCATTATGTTGAGCAAGCATGACATGGTGTTCTCTTGAGCAATCATCCCAGAGTCTTCTATGCCTGCGCGGGGGTCTCTGGTGATCTTCAGGGGTCATTTGGGGAAGAATCCCCCTCCTCCTTTTGTCCTCCTATGGGCATGCCTCATCTGAGGACACCAGGGTCTTTGTTTCTCTTGGCAACCCCTCATTTTCTCAATGCAGAAGGAGGATGTATGCCCTTCATTAACAAATCTGTGACTCTGAAATGTCCATTATCTGATGCCTTGACTATTATCCAAATATTCCTTAAGCATCCTCTATTGTAATCAGAATCTTAAACTAGATAAGCTTTACCTTGAGTACACATAATCTAAACAGTCCTTGAATAGCAAGCATATAACACTTCTCATGTTTTAGTTTTTTTTTTTTTTTCTTTAAGCTGTCACTGCCTTCTTATTTGTTAATCAGTCTTTTGAAGGCTTGAGACATGAAGAGGAGGGATTTTGGGAAACTTCGGTTGCAACTTTGCTATTGCCTTCCAGTGGTGGCCTAAGGCTGCTGATGCAAGGGGTTCTTCTTCATCTTGCAGTCGTGCTGACCTGTGTATTCATGCTGCTTGCCAAACCTGTGTCCCATCCCCACCCCAAGGGATGTTACGTGACCTTCACCTCGCCTTCACCTTAAAGTTGAAAATATGTTTTTGAGTCTAGCCAGACTAAGGCCTCACCAAGAATATGTTTCAGCAGTATTTTCTGAGATTTGAGTTTTCTGGAAAAAAATCAAAATTACAAGATTTAAAATAACATGTGATGTTATTTCTGCTTTTGGATGAAAAAGGCTGAAGCATATTCTTCTCTTAAGAAATGTTTAAGCCACTTAACCCAAGATTTCAAAAAATGACCCCTCGTTTTGGATCCTCCATTTGAGACAGTTTTGAGATGACCTTGTGTTGCTACCTGAGCAATCTGTAATCACTCTTAAAAGTTTTTGAAACTGGCGATATTTGTCTTTCCATATGTCACTGAAATGTTACTGATAGAAGCATGTGTTTTTGTGAACACAAGTTGCTTGTGAGCCTAGATTCACTGCACATTGTTGTGGTCGCTTGGCTGGTGTATCTGATAATTCAAAGTGCTCTTCTCATTCAGAGAAGGAGAATGGTCCCTGCAGAGACTGGTTGTCTCCCTTGGTTATAAAGGGTGCTTAGAAAAGAGTTTCTCATATAGAGAAGCCACTTTGGAGGAAGGAAACTGAACCTCAGCTCCCACTGCCTGTTGAGTAAACTTCTTTCCAGCATGTTTTTTCAGCTTTTTGGGACCAATAAAGACAAAAGATATGAAATGAAGATATTGTTTGGAAAGCGCTGCACTTCGGATCCAAGCAGATGTGCACAAGTCCTATTTTCTAGCATTAATCCTGTCTCTCCTACACAGCATCAAAAAGAAATGAATGACTGTGGGATCATCCCAGTGAGGCAGTGTTTTCCAAGCATGCAGCTCCTGGGTTTTTTATGTTGATTGACTTGCCTTTTTTTTTTTTTTCCCCCCCCCCCCCCCAGGCTGGATGCCCAAAGTAGCTTTCACACACTTGAAATCATCAGCTCATGCTAATGATAGACTACTAGTGCTTCAGGAACCTGTTGACTGGCAACCCGGTGATGAAATCATGGTGGGAAGGACGGGCCTTGGAGATGGACAGCAGCAAGAAGAAGTGGCTGTTATTGAGTCTGTGAACAACACAGAGCTGTACCTTAGATCACCGCTCAGGTACACTTTCAAGGGCCAAGGGGATTTCTATAGCAGAGAGCTAAACCAGGGGAAAATTTCATCAAGGTGAGGATTTGCAGTTTCCTGTGGGACATAATAACTATATAAATCCCTTTAACAAAAGTGGTCAGAGATATTTTGGTTCCTCACTCTCCCTAAAGCTAGTGGACGTTCAGTCCTGAATGTTTCTGACTATGTTTAAATTTTGTATCATAACCATGAACTCAGAAAACCTTTGAAGCAGAAAACACCGATGGCCAGTACAGACAAGTGGCATAGGGTTGACAAAGATTTTCCGGCATAGTTAATTCTTCAGAAGCTGCAGTTGTTTCACAAAAAGAGTCTGACTTCTGTTAAAAAAAAAAAAAAAAAAAAATCCTCCCTTCTTGACTGATTTACTTAAGATGATTAACACCACACTCAAAGTGAATTACTTCAGTTTGGAAGTACTGCTTTTGTGTTTTCAGTGAGCCTTATGCTCTCTTTGTCTTCTGTACATGTAGATCTTGGACAAACTGTGCTCCTTATCATCATCACCTGGAGCCCCAGTGTTGAAACATGTTAGCTATTTGGGAGGCAACCCAACTCCAGTGCCCAGGAAGATTAATGGTATCATTTTCAGAAATATTTGGGGCTTGAGGAAGAAAATACTAATGTTTTTCACCAAAATATGTTTTGGGAAGATGAAGGAAATTCAGACTGAAATATTTTGGTGTAAACATACATAATCTAAGGAAAATTTTTGAGCTTGAGAGACAGAAGGATGAAAATAAGCATCAGCCAAGGAACAGTATATCTAGCCAATATACATAGGTACACTGGATATGCCACTGTCTGTGGTGAGGAGTGAACCCAGCTCTGGATGTGGGCAGTTGGAGTCATAAGCTGAGGGTAAACATCATTCTTGCCATCTGGCAGGTGCAGATGCTTTTGTGCCTTTTTTGTCTTTCTCTAGGTACTCCCACAGTGTTGGAGAGGAATGGGTGAATGGCCAAAGTCTGCCTCTGAGTGCTGTGGTGGCCCTGATTAGCAGAAGGGTTGTTGTTCAAGGAAATATCACAGTGGAGAGGATGTCACACCTCAGACAGTGTACCAAAGCAGGTGTTACACAAGGTAAGGAGGTCTTTTTTTCACAGAAATGTGCTGAGGAGGAAAATTGCTCCATTAAAATCACATTGTGGTATCACTGTGCATTAAAAATCTTTCTTAATAGGGTAACTTTGAGACATACCAGCACCAGGAAAGTGAGTTTATCTTTCCAAACATTGTTTGACATTGAAGTGTGAAGTCTTGGGAGCTGAATTGCATTTCATTGTAATATCTCCGATGTATTATTTTCACATTGTTGTTTCAAGTCATCTTGGGAAAGACCCTTTAGTTTTGCCTGAGCCTAAGGGTGTAGGAAAGAAAGTATCTTCTGAAAACATGCTTCAGTGTACATAATATATTAAATTTTTAATTGTGTTTACTATTTAGTCACTTTAAGAAGAAGTGAAAACAAAACAGCCCAATGCTGTTTGTACTCTTTAGTGTAAAATATTGAGATGTTGTTCAGTGTTTAGGGATATCAAGGGAAAAAAACAGGTGATGGTTTCTTGTAGCGTATAGTAACACTGGTGAAACAATACTAGGTATCTCGGTTCTCCTTTACTTTTATCTGTATGAAACACCATGAAGTTTTACAGGTGGCTTCCTGATTTACACCAGCTGATGAGGAAGCAGAATCAGACACAGTTATTATAATTTGAGGAGAGTTAGGTTATCTGGCAACCCAGTTGTAAGGTTTCCTTTAAAAATAAAATGCCTTGGGCTTTCAGACTGTGACACAAGACTTCATTTGAAATCCAGCAGCCAACTGCTTATATTACTCATAGATTTATGGTCCATTTTCTGTGGAACTCATAAATATAGTCTCTGAAATGTGCTAACCGTTTGAGGTTTTTATTTGAGTTAAAGGATAGGAGGATTTCTCAGAGGAGTCACCAGAAGATGAGTGGGCAGTGTTTTCTGTGGTTAATTTACCTTCTTTAAAAGAAAAATGAGCATTACTGAACATAAGCAGGCAGTGCCAGAATTTGAAATCCCCTCTGCACCTCCACTGAACAAACCCAAGTTGCACATCTGTAGCCTGAATCCCCTTGCACCAAAATAACCTAAGCAGAGACCCATGGAAGGATGCCTTTCAGGAATCTCGATTTCTTCTCCAGCCCTACGATTTACTTCCCTTGTCTTCAGACTGTGGGTAGTAAGAGTTCCTCGCCCATCTGCAGGGACAGTGGGGAGAGCAAGAGTTTTAAAGAAATTTCAAAATGTTCTCACTTCAATTTAGTTCAGTACATCCGTGCCCAATCTCCTTTTCAAGAACCTCACCCAAGGTAAATCAATGTCAAATCCATCTTCCCCATGCATAGGACTATTTAAAATTGAATACAAGAAACTTTCCAAGGCATAAAACTACCAGAGCTTCCTGCTGGTTTTAATATATGTTCCTCGAAAAATGTCCAGACTCTTAGGGAAGGAAACATGAGAGTATTTAGAGGGAGTATGAAATATGCTGTGGCTATTTGTCTTTGGGCCCATGTTTAAGATCACTGCTGGAGATGGAGTCTCACTGAGTCGATGTGGTGGGTCTCACGACGTTGCTTGGGGCACTCAGCACATCCCATGGTCACCATGGAGAAGTAACGCTGACAGCTCTTGTCGGGTTGTATTCTAGGTAGCTCCAGGTGTCTGTACAAGCGAAGTGAGAGGCAGCTGGGGTCTCGGGACCTGGGGGCTGTCCTGATTGTGGAGGCCTTCCAGGGAGAAGCCAGTCGGCTCTGGATGGAGGGGGTCCAGTTCCGCCACATGGGCCAAGCATTTCGGCAGCGCTGCAGTGCCCTGACTGTTGCTGGTAACGCACAGATGGCAGGTGAGATGTCTGCACTGGAGGTGGGATGGAATGATCTCAAATGTCCACTTTTTTCTACCCAAAGCTGGGGCAGATATCCTCAAAAGCCTTCTAAGCCCTCGAGTCAGTTGACAAATTGGATTCGTAAATGTCAGAAAACCTCACCTGTAGTCTAATCCCAAGTGAAACGTGATGGAGTGCTTTAAGCTGATTTAGTTCCTCTGCATCTCTGGGCAGCTTCTTCCTAAAATAGTATTTCATTTTTATGCCACACCTCTGAGTTGGCATGCTACTTCTAGCTCTGAAAATGAGAGCACTAATATACTGTGAGGGAGCCCAGAGGTGGCTCAAGGCTGTTCAGTAGCATAGGTCAAAATTTAATTCTATCACCTGAAAATTAAAGAAAATAGTAAGTTCTTTTGGCTTTGTCACTGGTAAGTGCAAAATTCATCTCTGTGGAAGTGGCAATGAGATCTCTGAAGACTGGTGGTGATGGGAGCAAGTTAGGTGGGCTCGAATAATGTTTTAAGGGTACTGGATGGGACTTTCCCCTCCAGCTAACTCACACTTCTGCCTTCCCGATGCCATCTTCATCACTGAGTGACGATCTGGTGAGAGAGGGCAGCACTAGCCATGATGCTGGAGTAGAGTGGGCAGGTCACCACGCCTGGCTAGACAAGGTGTACAAGATACCTACCCTGTCCTCGCTGCCCTTCTGAAATGTTCCTGATGGCAAAGATCTGCCAGGTGAGCAAGGGTGGGCAGCTGCAACTGAGCAGTCTCACGAGAGCCAAAAGGATTAATTGCACAACATCAAATGATGAGGAGCTAATATAAAACTCTCCCAACCTTCAGGCTGCAGCGTGCTTTTTGCTGACAGCACTCATTTCTTTCCAGACTCTTACATACATGGCTGTTGTGTTTTGGACTCCTTTGGCCAAGGACTCCATCTGACCGGGATCTCAAACCTTAGTGTGGACAGTAATATTTTCTACAACATTTCAGGCCATGGGCTTCTACTGGGTAAGTGAAGTAGGAAAATACTTATCCTACATGTAACAGCAACATCTGCTGATTATCATCTGCATGAAAATGTCTTTGGAGGAAAGAATGGCAGATCCTTAACTGTACTCTGAGAACATTAACCACATCTTCTGCACTTTCTGGTATCGGTGAATCTGGAATAAAGCTCCCACAATTCCACATGCAACTCCTAGCAGTTATTTCCATTTGACCATACACTCTCTGTTTGTTCAGGTCAGTCTTCACTTGATCTGGATCCTTTTTTTTGCAGTGTACAAAGTGGAAGGAGATTTTTTTTTTTTTTTAGAGCATTGATTTATGTGTCTTTGGAAGAAGACCATTATGCAATATTTAAGACCCCAGTTCAGCGAGGCATTTAGGAGCATACTTACCTTTAACTTCAGTCATTTGACATCAAAGATAATGGAGTGAAAACATATGTTAAAAGTTAAGCAGAGGATTTAGCACTTAAATAAATTGGAGCTTGGAGCAACAAAAATGTTAAACAACAAAATATTTCTCCTAACTAACCATCAGGAGACTGACTTGCAGCATCTTCTGCTGGGATCTCGTGTTGCCTGAATACCTAAAGATAGAGCTTGATTTTTGTTTTCTGTCAGAGATGGGATAAAAATGACCAATTTTAAGATAAACAGAGGAGGAAAAAAAAAGCCATCAGTCCTGATCCTGCAGTTCCACACACACAGCGAGTCCCTATGCTAGGTCCTGTATATAAACATAATGAGAAGTGATAGATTAGGATTTAAACAGAGGAGACTATAAAATGAGAGTGATTGTACACATCTTGCAGAGGAAGAGAGGTGGCTCGGAGGGATGCAACGGCTTGCCCAAGGTGATACACAGAGGCCTTGAGGCCGTGGGGAAGCAGAACAAGATCTCCAACCTGCCGGCATGCCTCAGCTCACTCATGCTAGGACATGTGTCTGAGTTAAAGGACTCTGTGCTGAGGCTGAATGTTTCCACTGAAGTTTCAGCCTGAATACACCTTATCCCCAAGATGTCTTTAATGGCTTCACTGTCAGCAGCTCCAGAGGGTCTGATGGATGAATTTATATATCATTTTGTTGCCTGTGAAGGAATATTTATTATAGCTGGCTATTTGCAGCTCTAGAATTGGACTCCCTCAGTGATTTCATCTAAACCCCTTATTTTCAGGGGGTTTGCAAGACAGTCATAAAAAGTCGCTCTGGGCTTAAAATTAATTGACACACCAGGTCTCAGCTTGGAAGCCAAGACCTCTTATCCCACCTCGAAAACCTAAATGGCTGTCAAAAGGACGGCTTTAGGATCCTGTTCATGCTCTGGTAGTGGCATTGTTTGTAGTAAATACAGCCTGGAAAGGAAATATTTCCTAAACGAATCTTGTTCCAAAAATGGAGAAAGGCTCAAAAGACTGAGAGGAAGGCTAGAAATAATTGCTGCCATTCCCTGAACAAAAATACATAGGTTTTCCTGGCAAGTAGCTTATATGTGGGGTAATGATGATTGTGGAAAGGATCTGTATTTGGAATAGAACTTGAGCAGGTATAGTTGAAGATAATAATTTATGTTTGATAAACAAAACTAAATAGATTTAATTTGCTCCTGATGTGGGCCAAACAGAGATGATCCACTTTGTATTCTGCTTCCAAAACGCCAGAGCGGGCGGACATATGATGTGTCCTTATTCGGGCTTGACCTGTATGCAGCTGTCCACTTTTTGCCGTTGGATGGCACATTTCTTCATGGTGTAGTTCAAAAGGATATTTCTTTTTTTTTAATTCCTATTTCAATACTGTTCCTAGATATGGGGCACCCCATGACTCTGAGTTGTGTGATCAATTTTTTGATTGATTTTTCCTTTTTCTTCTCATACTTCATTGCTTATGGATGCAAACGCCCCACTTTTGTGCAGAGCTGCACCAGGTGTTTTTAAGTCTATTTAGAAATTTTCTTAGATATAAGTAGGGCAGTGGATGGAGACAGAGGAGATAGATACAACTTTGAATTCTAGTACTGCCAGAAGCATGGCTATGTGTGCATGGGTGAGCCACTTCCCCACTCTGAGTCTCTCTTTTTCCAACTGTATATGTTCTTTACAATATTTCCTTTATTCATTTGCTCCATAAACCTGGAGTACAGTATGACTGGTGTTATATTAATATATAACACCTGATACAGGGCCTTGTTCATATTGAATTGCAAAATCATGGTCTCTATTGCCTCTTTGTAGAGTATGTATTGTAGTATTCCTTTCCCTGATTGTTTTTATCTCATTAGAGTGCAAGCTCTTTGTGGCAGAAACTGCTTTTTATCATATTTACAATGTTGATCAGATCGTGCTTGTGGTCTCTTGACATTTCTGAAGCACACAGCCTTTCCCTCTCCATGCTGTGCACCACTGTGTTGAGTAGTCATGTCAGTCTTTGACCACCTCACAGCTGCTTTCTGTGTGTTAAACACAGCTTTCTAAGTGCTTTTCAAACAGTGATTTACCCAGGGACAGTTAGCAGGGAAAGCTAATTCCCAGGTGGGCCATGCCAGCAAAGCAGCCAGGGCAAAACTCAGCAAGTTCTGTGACTTGCATAATGGAGGTTTTCCAGCTATATTTACATTTCTGTTTCTTTTTTCATTTTTTTCTTTCTTTCTATTTTTTTTCCTCTCTTTTTTTTCCTCTCTTTTTTCCTTTTCTTATGTATTTTTATATTTTTTTTTAAAGGAGAGGGACTGGAAGAGGGGAACAGAGTCAGTAACAACATAGTGACTGGCCTTTCTGGAACAGATGGTTTATCCAACATTGAGACACTGTCACCAGCAGGGATCTACGTCACAGCTCCTGACAATCACATCAAGGTGAGAAGTTCAGGTATAAAACATAACATTTCCTTTCTAATCAACGATATCAGAAAGATATGGAGCTTCATTTATCTGGGAGATCATATACATAGCATTTGCTTCTTGGCTGAGGTGTCAGAAACTGTGCTTGTGATGGGATATTAAAACAAGTGCATATTACAAAATAAATTATATTCATGGGCAAATTTATTACTGAAAATTTTACTGCACTTGAGTGGAATGAAATATTGCAATGAGATCCTTCATCCTGGGATACTTGAAAAAGTTGTTTTATTTTCTAATACTCATGGATTCATAAAAACTGGAAAAAAGTTTAGGCTCAGCTTCTCTAGAATTTTTTCTTACTTCTGTCATTATAAAAGAAATAATCTCAATTTTAATAGACTGATGACACACTAAAATTCAGCAATATCAAATGCACCTCTGTCTGGCTTTAAAATGACGAGTTATGTACAGTCCAAGATTTGCATTCCAGGGTGAGAAAGAGAATGTTTTCCCAGTCCTATGAAAATGACATTGATTTTAAAAAAAAGAAGCTTCTGTATTCTAAATAGTGATGAAACATTGAACTCTTAAAAGGCTAAGAGAATAACAACGCTCACATCAAAAAATTGAGCTCTGTAAAAATCTTTCTGTTCACTAATTCTCTGATGCTTTTAGTTCATACTTTTTTTGTCTTATTCAAGTCACTTACATCTCAGAATAAAGAGTCACTCTTACATGTTTCATGAGGAAAAAACATGATTTTCCATGATTTCAAATAATTTTTCCTTCTCAACTATTTTAAGTCTGGAATTTCATTGAAACTGACCTTTCTTACCACAGTTTCAGTTGTGACAGAAGTACATATTCCTCAAAAAAAAAAAAAAAATCCTAACCTGTTCTATTGCTAACCCACGGAAACCAAACCAATTATTAACTGTATGTGAAGACCTAGTTGCCCCCTGGGCTTCTGTTCCAAGAGGAAAGAATTGCACCTAAATTTGAAGGTGAAAAAGAGACCAACACATTTCCTATGTTAGTATGAAGACAATAGTACTTAGGAAGAAGGAGAGGACTTTTCTGCAATTCCCTCAAGGGCATATTTATCATTTTTAAGACCATCAAATATGGTTAAAAAATACAACAACTAGGCAGAATCACATGAATTTCAGCTCCACTAAACACAGAGTTTTGTACTATCATGTACTGACTTACCCTGGAGCTGTCTACTCAATCGCCAGTGGCTCAGCTTTTGAAAAGGTTTGCTGCAATTATCTCTACGGGTATGTGTGAACTGACTGTGGTAGGTTTTCAGCACATTTGTTTAGCTTGCTCGGTTCACGTGTCTTCATAGATACGCCCAAAGCTGTGGCTGTGGCTGTGTACCCAAACATCAGGGTTAAGTCTGCTCTCCAGAGGTGTGCTACTCAAGGCAGAATAGCAGATGGCCCTTGAAGGGTTGCTGATAAACCTCGTTGCCGGCAGTCTCTTGGAGTGAGCTATTTGAGGCGTTGCAGCAGCAAAAGGAAAATATGAAGAAGTTGCCTAGCTTAAAACTATTATTAGCTGCACTTACTGTTCTACAGTACCGAGCAGTGCTCAGCAGAAGACATGAAAGGACATGGATATTACGAGAAAAAGTCATACTTCTGCCAAGCAAAACACCTGTGTCTTGCGGACTTTTTCTTAGCACGATAATAATCAGTAAATACAAGGGGTGCTGGTCCAGCACCAAAATTACGATGTTACAGGGTTTCAACACCTTTGATTTCGTCAAATTGTTCAGGAACTGGGTATTGCTTTTTTGGTATTTATCATCTTAATGTAATAGGAAGGTTTGAAGAGTGTAATGGGAAAGGTTCATCTTCCTACTGCCTGGTTTCCAAGCCATGACACAGAATAGAAATTTCCCCCTCTAGATTTTAATGTTAGGTCATTGTTGGGTTTTCTGCTTGTTTTTTTTTTGTTTTCAGATTACCATCTTTCAATTACTGGTTTTAAACTTACAGGCTGCAATCTTTAAGGCAAGGATTACAGCTCTAGGTCCAGACTGTGTTACATCTTCTGTGCGTGATGGGTTAAGCTTTCCACAGTGAGCCCTGCAATAATATTTTCATAACTACTCAATTTACTTGGGAGCCTTAAATTTGCATTGGTGACTGAAGAGCTTAAATTTCCTTGAAAATCAGTGGTCTCCTAAAAGGTGTTGAAATTGGGACACAGCAGTCACTCAAACCTGAGACTACAAAGACATTTGGAGACCCAATTCCCACTGGTTTCCATTTGACTTAAGCTCTTAAGTGCATTTGTGAATCAGGGTGTTAGATAAAATTTTATACTTATACAGTATAAGGGCAAAATGATTATTGCAAGGTTAGTATTTTTTTTTTTTTTAATAAAATATGGAAGTCCTAGTTATCACTTCTCAGTGTCATAAGATAATTTCACTAGCAGGCTGGTTTTGTGCTTTTTAAATGCTATCAGCATGAGGAACTGAAGATGCCCCTCTTTGATCTTGGCTTTTTTGTCACTGAAGTGCATGCCCTACATCCTTGGTTTTATTTTTGTGTGCAGGGGAAAAAAAAAAAAAAAGAGTAGTTTCCTATCTTCTTCTCTTGGTTCTCTTGGCCCAGTAGGTCTTTCACCTTTTGTGGTAACTTCCTATTCATAAAGATTCAATGCCCTTAAATCCCAGAGCCAGCATGCAGTGCTTATGCATAACGTCCAGACTGGGTTTAAGAAATTCAACAAGCATCCTCCCTTTCCTTTCTTGCCATGGTGTTGAGGACTGGTAAACAGCTTAAATGAATGAACGGGGTGGAGAACAGCCAGTGTTTCCATGTCAGAGGAGTGACTGACGGTCATGCTGTTGATAAATGAATTTGTTTCCCAGTATCACCCAACCCAGCCATTCTCCACAGTACCAAAGAGGTGAGGCTGCATCTGTTTGGCATTGATTGTTTCTCGTCATTTCATCCCTACTGAGATCTTTTCTAAAACCTCCTGCAAGGTGAGTGCACGTTGAAGTGGACCCATTAGGGGTACTCCTTGCATCCTGCCAGGTTCTGAAACTGGGGGAGCTGTGCTGGGCACACTCTCCAGAGCTTTAATGTCATCTTTAAGGTTAACAGTTTAAGCCCTGGTTATCTAAAAGAAATTCATGAAATATTTACATTAGCAGTGTTGTACGCTTAAGAGACACTTAAAACGTCAGCCACTTTATTTTACTGACTTGCAATGCATACCTCCAGGTATTTGGCATGCTCAGGGAGGTAATTTCTCTCTGGAATTTTGGTTGCACGGACGTTCGTAATATACTGACTTCCACAAAGAATTGATTTCCACACAAAATTCCCTGCTTGCCTAAAACCCCTGCCCTCCAGCCACTAGCTGGCTGAATAAATATGCAGTTTTTTTCCTTATGAATCATCTGTAGAACGCATGATTGGAGTCGCAAGTAAAAGATCCTGGAAATAATGTGACCGGACTGCAGAAGTATTTTGTTAAAGGAAAAGGGTCTGTGGCTGCACTTTTGGAAAAAGCAGCAGTTTTACCAGGGGATAGAGAAAGCAGTGCTTTGGGTATTGATACTTCTTTGTTGCTTGACAGCTGTCAGAGATCACAACTGCGGGGAACAGTCTTGGATGGGTCAGAAGAAAGTAATTGCCCTATGGAGGCTTTCACCTCTAGGTCATCAGGCTTGGCTTTGATTTGGACCATCAGGGACCAAAAGTCATTAGTGTTTTAACACTGTCCGGTGACCAATGAACGGTAGTGGTGGGTGTCAGTCCTGATCTTGGAGAACAAGCTCTTCTTACAGCTGCAGTAAAGCTCCTCTTAGACTCCCCTTAGAGAACTGGATACCTCCAGAGAGCAATTAATCTTATCTAAGAATAGACCAGAAGAATTGCCCTCTGGACATGCCTATGCCTAATTCTTTTCCTGGAAAAGGAGCCTAGCTTTATCAGCCTGGACTTCAGCATCAAATTTGTATGCATCTAAGGTAGGTGAGAGGGATCATGCCCAGATGCGCACGTTAGCTGCTGTATGGACACCATCCAAAACCAGCTAGGTTTGGCTGCTGTCTAAATGAAGCAGTTAAGAGCAGGTTTTTTTCCCTAGAGTAGAAACGCTCCTAACCCACTGTATATAGCCCACATAACCCACTTGCTACAGACTCTGTAAGTACTAAACTCCTAATTTAAGGCCAGGCAGACTTTATGTTCACTTATTTTTCACCTCTTGCAATAATACAAAGAATGCAACTCCATAATTTCTTCATTAAGAGATATTAAGTGACAATAACTTACAGCGCATCTTCCCATGGTTATTCACTTACCCTGTTAAAAACAACTCAAAGCAAGTAATTTACCACAAGTCTGAGTAAGTTTAGCTGTTCAGCCACTGACATATCCTGAAGATGCAATTCTCTGTTTTCTCTTGACTTTTAGTGGGTCTCGCTTTTTGCACCAATGTTGTTTCCTTTTCCTGTATTTGCTTTGGGAGATATGAGAAACGTATGGATTGAGAAGTAAATCAAAAACCTGAGTAGTTTGTGATTTACTTTTCTTTCATGACATTGTATTCCTGCTTAGAAAGGATTTTATAGGGGTAAGGAGTTTTCCACACACTTTTTCTCTTACCTACATTTTGAAGAATTACTGCAATACCATTTTTCTGTCATTTGTTTCTATTGCTTGGCCAAGACTTGTTGCCTGGCTTGAGAACATCTTTTTTTTTAAGACTGGCCCAAAGACAGAGTGAAAACAGGATGAGAATGAGGACACAGAAACAAGGTACCAGCTTCTGCCAGCCAGACTTACCAGAATTTGAATGGACCTCAGCTGGGATTTTAATCTGGGTTTTTCTTAAGTTTATTTTAACTACCAGAAATCTGTGGTAGTCTTTTTTTCACAGTTGCATATGCTTCTCTGCAGGGTAACACAGTGTGTGCTGCTGGGTATGGCTATTTCTTTCACCTCTCCCCTGAGGGACCATCCAAAATGCCTCTCCTGTCCTTCAGTGAGAACATAGCTCACTCCTGCACAAGGTACTTGGGGATTTTTGGTTGAGGAGATTTTCATTCTGTGCATGTTAGTGCTAACTATAATTGCAGTGTTGAGCAGAAAAGGCTTTGCCCCTCCCTTCAGACTTTTTTTTTTTTGGTAAAATTTTGCACCCTTTTAAGGGCTGCTTCTCCTGTAAGCAGAGTTCTCCACAGCAGAGCAGAATCAGTGTTTGACAGTGATGTGGTTGGGGCTGATTTTCAATGCCTGATTGCAAATGGTTTCCTTAGTAGCTTCAATATGGTCCTTCCTCTTAATTCACAAGCCCAATTTGTTAACTTGCATCATTTCCCTGTGCTGGTAACAAGCTCCTCCACTTTACTCCCTTGTTTAAATGATCCTGATATAGTTTAAGGTGCCACATTTAACACATTTCCTCATCAACCATTTAACAGCAAAGCACTGAAGCATGCACTTGTGTTGAATCGAAAGCTCATTTTTAAGTATACTAGGCATTTTGAGAAGAAGAGGGTGGCATGCAGGAGAACAGATAGGCGATTTCTTTCTTACACTCCTCCTTTAACACCTCCTGCAGGCCACCGTAAGAGACATGATGCTGGCTTAGACAACCTGGAGTGGCATTTCTTACCTCCAGATGCCTTATGTCATAGCAGCATGAATGCTCAACCCTTAGAGTTTGGCCTCTGATTAAGTAGATTGAAATGCAGACTAAGCACTTTGCAGCCCAATGGGATAAAAGGTGCTGTGTGTCAGACATTACATATAACAGTTATTCCTGTAGCATCCAGGAATGGCTATTCACAAGAATTTTTGCCTGTACTTCCCTAAACCAGAAACGATAGTAAAAAAATGATATTGTGCTAAAAGTCAGTGGATGGAGTCACCTGAATTTTGAGGAAATCTGCGTATTAATCTGGATTTAAAATCTCTGAGAAGGTCAGTCCAAGGACTGCATTCGGGAGCGCTTACACTTGGAGCGTACTCCAAGTTGGCTGAATGTAAGAGCTAGAAAAGCTTTATCTGTCCAGATTCATGTCGGGCTCATCTGAAGCCAACACTGGTTGAAAGCTCATGGGCATGGTGGTGGGGGTTTGCAGAGAGCACCTGTCAGTGGTACTGCACGCTGGTTGTTAGCCCTGGCATGGCTAATTCTGAAATCACTTGGAAAGAAATTTTAAGGATGCTCTCCAGTGTGATCAGATGCTTAAAATAAATATTGCTAACCACCAGTTTTTGATTTTGGATTAAATGATAAGGTATGATGCAGAGAACTGTTATAGATTTAAAATTTTAAATATAAAAATGTTGAGTAGGAAAACATGCTCATGAATACATGCACTGTAAAGAAACAGTCTCCTTTGCTTGCTTTCTTAAACAGGTATGGGTTGCTGGTGTACCCAGAATATTTGCCAGACAGCCCAAACAGACCTGTGCAGTTCAACAACTTTACAGCTTGGAGCAGCCAAGGTGGAGCACAGGTACGTTCATCCTGACTGACCTCTGGGATGCTAAGGATCTTTACAAGTACATCACCTCTACACTGACTTCATCTCTTAAGTCTGCAAATAGGCCAGAGTTACGGTAAAAGATCTTGTACCTGTATGTCCATGTCTCTCAGATGGAGGCTCCTATTTTGGTGATAAACCCAGAAACAATTTGTGTGAGCTCTTCTTACTGCTTCAATGCAGAATCAGTGCTACTTCCATCAATAGCTAGTGTCCTCTGTAATCACCTAGCATATGTCTGCCACTATAATTGTAGAATCATAGAATGGTTTGGGTGGGAAGGGACTTTAAAGATCATCTAGTTCCAACCCCTCTGCCATGGGCAGGGACACCTTCCACTAGATCATGCAGCCAATAAAGTCCTCCTAGTGCATCTGAGCTATGCGTAAAGACTGCAGTTGGTAGAAGGTCTGTTACCTTCATAGGGTTAATGGTTTCCTTGGGAATTTTTCCATCCTTATTAAAAATGTGCACTTTTTTTGTTTGAATTCGTCTAGCTTCACTTTCTGGGTATTGTAGCACATTATTACTTAATCTGATTAAAAAACCCACACCACCCTTTATTGTCTTACGGTTTCTTCCCATAGCAGTGCTTACAGGCTATGATCTTCTTAAACCCCAGTCTGATGACCTGAACAGATTGGATGTATTTCTCTGTAAGGCATGTTTTCTAGTCTAACCCATCCTATGGCTCTTCCTTTGAAGGTGTCCAATTTTTCACTGTGTTTTTTCAGACTGGTGCATTCTCTTTCTGGAAAAACTTATTTGTATGAAAAGAAATAAAACAAAAGGATGTTTTGCAGTTGTGTTTTTGTGGTTTTCTCTGCCTAACTCATAATTTCTTTGTATGTTACTGACCTAGCATACATTAATAACTACGTTTATTCTGCTTCTTTCCATGGGCTCCCTCTAGGAACAATCTTCTTGTTGTTAGGTAATTGTAAGAAATACCTCTGGTTATTTTCAAGGCATCTTTCTGCCACAAACATAAACTTCTTTACCCTAATATTTTTTCCAGTAATAAACCCCCCAAAATTTAGAGCACTTTTACCCTGTCTATTATTGATTCTGTTTCATACTATTCTTTTTTTTTAACATGAAAATAAGTTAACAGAATGTAAAGATTTTTGTATTATTAATTGAAAGCACAAACCAGACATTAAGGGGAGATTCTCAGATACTAAATATACATTCAACACTTGTATGTTTTTGCACTTCCCCTTTGTATTGTAAAGAAAGAAAGCAGAGTTATATTTTTTTTTTTAAATTTATCATCATTCCTTTATTATGCTTTTACATAGATTTTTAGAAGCAGCAATCTTGAACTCAAACATTTCCGGATTTATGCTTGCAAAGACTTTGGCATTAACATCATAGAAAGCCTGGGAAACACTTCTGTAGCTGATAGCGTTTTAATTGGACACATTGGGCAAAAGGTAAGTACTGCAGGAATTATTTCAATGTCTCTTGAATTACACAGCAACCCTTCAAACAGAAATTTGGAGAAACAAGAAAGCAACCTGAAGAACAGCCCCTGCACCATGGCAGCCTTGGTAAAACTGAGATTTTAAATAGATTGTATGTAAAGATAAATACAGCTTCAGGATGAGGTTTGGGCACTGATCTGTTTGCTTAGTCCTCTAGCTGTCTTCCATGCCTTGGAAAGATGATGCCTTTAGCAGCAGCACCTGCAAGGGACATTGATTTGGTGATAAAGCAGAGAAACTTGGAGCATCAGTACTGCTCTCCCAGCCTGCTGGAACGGAGGATTTTGTCGCTTCTGCTTGCAGCAGCAGAAGAGAAATAACATTTGATCAGCTAGATCCTGCATCATTTTTCAGGTGCTCCATTCATACTAGCTGATGAGAAAGTGGAGATTACATTCTGCAGGAAAATTCAGCATTTTTCCCAAATGTCTTTTTGTTTCAGTATAGAAGTTTTGAAGGTTTTTTTTGGAACAAATTTCAAACAAGGACTCTGATTTTTCTATTTTAATTTGGAACTATTAGAAGATGTTATATTATAATGCATATTCATGTATATTCTTTAGAAAACAATATTCAAAAGTAAAAACAAAATCACATTTCTGTTCAACTTACGAGCTGAAGGATTTTAGTAAGATAAGTGTTAATTTTTTCCCTACTCATGTTTTTTTTCCAAGATTGACATGGTCTCAGAAAACCCTTGGAATTTCACAGAACCTGAATTTTTGAGAGAAATCATGATTTTTGTTTAAATAAGGTTTTCTAACATAAATTCCTATATACCTTTTGCTGTCTGTAATAAACAGACACCAGTTAACCATACACAACTGGGTTTAGTTTACTGATTTGAGAATAATAAGGGGGTACAACAGATTTGATTTCTATCCTAGTTAACATTTTGGTTTCCTCTGCTCTCTCATAGCATCATTGGTCCACCTTGAACACAGAGTGCTACTTTCTTACTCAAGAATGAAAAATGCTGTCAAAATGTAATATTTTTATTTGTGCAGTAAATATGATCTTCTTCCATTATTTCTTTAGGCAGCTGGTCAAAGTCCTTTGGGGGCTACCAGGTTGTTAACAGATTAATAACATGGATAATAATGGAATTTTAGTTACAACTGGCCACAGCTTCTTGTTCATGATTTTGAGGGCTTTTTTGCCCTGCTCAGTTTTCTTTTGTTGTTTATGAAATTAATTTTCTCTCTGACTGGCAGAAAAAGAGTTTTAAATGAGTTTTCTTTAGAAACTCACAGAAAGAAGCTTCTGTAATGGATCTATTGGAAGTACATAGCTCAGATATGATCCTGGCCTCACCAGTCCAACCTTGCAGCATCCCAAAGACACAATGAATTTCTCTTGGGCACCAAAGGGTGCATGTCTTTGTTTTTGCTTTGCAGGATCCATGGAAGGACTCTGATGTTGTACTTGTTAAGAGATTTAGAGGCGCTCAGCTGTGCCTTGTTTCTTGCAGTACCCCAGGGGGGTGATTATCTTTGATTATCTCATGATAAGAGCCTCCTTGTCATAATTTACATCTTAATTTATGTAATTCTCCCTTTAATAATGATGTCTCTTTAATATCAATTAAAACTTTATGACATTAATTTAATGGGAACCTTGGATATTCCTCTCTGCTAGCCCTTCGAGTTTTTGAAAGAGGTGCTTTAAAACAAGATTGTTTTCTGGAACTATCAGGGCATTTAAAGATTTGGGCTTTGATCAATTAAAACATTAGTGGCAAGGCTGGATCCAGGGCCTGTAAAAGCCAAGGGAAAGACTTTCATTAGTTTCCTAAACATTCAGCAAGCCTCTTCCATACTTTCATAAAGCAACTCATTGCCTTTGTGGAGCCAGTTGAGGAAAAGCATTTCTTCCTGAAAAAGCAGGAGGTCCGAGACAGATGACACACACTAGGGAGGAATTATCACCTCACACCCTTCTTCTATTTACTATTTATTTAAATAAAATAAATTAACTAAAAAAAAAATTATAGAAATAAGAGTGGTGTGGAAGAACAGGCAAGTGTAAGCAAAAAAACAATAGAGACTTTCTGAGATGTTACCAGAAGCCGGGGATTTCTGCTTAGCAGTGACTTGGAAGAAGATGCACAAGGACCAGGACCATCACCCCGGGTGTTTTGGCCTTGGAGTAAAAAAGGTCATGGAGCTGCTGTCTCTTAATGAGACCGAAGATAGTACCATCTCTTTGAAGTGATAAACTATAAAAGTCCATTTCCTTCTACATTTTCAATTAAGGAGGATGTTTTCACAGAGGGTGGATTTCTTGATTGATTCCCTACTATGGCTTTTGAGAGTTGTCCTACAAAAGTGTTTATTGGCGTCAGAAATAGCATCACGCATTCCTGCCAGCCTTTTCCCCTCCAGGCTACCTACTAGCTCTGAGTACATCCTTCTCCCCGGCCTGTCTCCAAGATAAATTGGCAGAGAGATGTACACCTCCCCTGTGCCATGGCCTACAATCCCCACAAAATCTGGTTTGTCCATTGTGTTTCCCATCACCTGTGGGTTTTGCTCTTCTTTTTCACATTTTATGTTTTTTTTCTGTCTCTCACTGATACACTTGTCTTTTTGTTATTCTGATGGATCCTGAAGTCAACCAGAGCTTTGAAAAGAGCCTAGCTTAAATGCTTCCCTCCATCCCCAATCACACAAAAGGGCTTTGGATCTCGGCAGTCAGGTGTTTCTTAGAACGTAAATTAGGATGATCATCTTTGTGGAGTAGGGAAATTTCCTCCCTGCTGGTCAAGACAAGGTAAAATAAAAGGGGCCCTAAACAAATCTGCTCACTGTGCCTTCCAGGTGGATTCTTTCTTCCCAGGGAATGTGCAATTTCCTTTCCCTTCACATGTCCAACCTTAACTAGTATGCAACAATCCGGACAAACCAAACAAGGCAATCACTGCCCTGAATGTAATACTATCACGTACTGCAAATGCTGAGTTAAACAGATGTTACTTCTCAGAATTTGCAGAGCAATAGCTCAGATCTGTCCTTCAAACAGCATACATTGCCCCACAACCATGGGTGTGAGTGCAATCACGTCCCCGTGTGCCAGTTGCTGCATCCTGGACTCATTAGACTTGGAGATTGAGGTGGTGATATGTTTCCCAGAGCTCTTCATTTCTTCATTGCAGGATGGGACCTGTATGTCAGCAGGACTGAAAACTCCCAAAAGATACCAACTATTCATCTCCAACACAACTTTCAGGAACTTTGATGCGATCACTTGCACAGCAATCAGGACTTGTTCTGGCTGTTACCAAGGGCAGGGTAAGTCTGATTTACTCTGATTTAGCAGGGTTTCCACAGTCTTTGGCTTCCTCCCATTTCAGATTCAGATGTTCAGGAGTTCATAGTTTCCACAGACAACCCTTGAAAGATGTTTCCGTTGAATCCTGCAAAAAGCACTGTATAGGGATGAGGAGTACTGGCCCCAGCTTTGCTTCTGTAATCTTGTCACTATGTTTGCATCAAGAGCCAGGTTTTGAGGTATTTGCATACCTGCTTTGCTTAGGTTTCACGGCACTAGTTTCCAGAAGCGCCACTCTCTCTGTTTCACTTCCCCAACTGGGACAGAAGGATAATAGCAGGGAGGTGGGGCATGAGATGATGATATGTAGATGCAAGGTAAATACTGTGCATGGTGTGCAGCTCAGATGAACTGAGAAAATCGCTGTGCTGGGATTGTAGTGATACACATAACAACCAGTCCTCAACAATACTCACCCTCTTTAGTGTGTGCGTTTTGCTGACACTGCTGGCAGGCTGAATCAGAGCCTTTAGCTGCTCTGCTCTGCGAGGGCTGAGGCTGCAGGTTCTCTCTAGATAATCTCCCTAAGAAACAGCTTCATCATTTAGCTGAAGCCACATGCTGCATGTGTATTTTGAGACAAAGGTAGCCTTATTTTTGCACTGATTTCATTTTCTCAGTGGAAGAGGTTTTTATACACTGACTTGTTAACTGCTTCTTCATTTTGGGAGGTAAAATTTCAAGAGCAATTATTTCTTTAATAGCTATGACACATCCTCGCAGAATTTCGCCAAGCTCCTACCTCAGGCCAGCTTAAACCTTAGGTGAATTTGCCTAAGATCACATGTGTAAACTAAGTATCCTTTTGAGCTTTGAAAAGGTACTCAAAGGCTCTTTGAAGAATGTTCCAACTGCAATTACCTCTTAAATATATTTATATATAAACGTATACTGCCCTACAATAACATAACAGAGAAAAAGATTTCAGGAGGTGAGATCAAAGGACAGAAGGAATAGTAAAATCTGACTCAGAGAGGCTGCAACAGACAATATGATAGTCACATAGTAACCAAATGCGGTGCGTGAACACTTATGCCAAAGCTGACTTGTTATGGTCCATGGGGCAATGATTTTCTGACACTTCTGGAAATATTAATGTGTTCAGAAACCCCCTGTGCTTTAACCTGCATGAATATTCCTCCTTTTTGTAGCTGTCTTCGTTACAGTAATGAAGAGATCCTCCAGCCACACTTTTCAGCCAGGACTTTATTGTGCCAGGTGCTGTACATATGCATACAAGTATATTTACACACAGACTTAAACAGTCCTTATCTCTAAAGAATTTATCTTATACACAAGGCAGAAAGGATCTGTACAAATCACTGTTTTGGAGACTATAACTTTTGGCAGTGGGACTTGCGAAGAAGCATTTGGGGTCACTGACAAGGACCAGAGCAGCACCTCGATCAGAGGAGTGTCTAACCACAAGTCCCATCACAAAAGGGTGCTGGACAGGTGGCAATTCCTACAACCATCTCTATTTATTCATTTTGCTTAATCTCCCCTTCTTGTTGACTCAGCAGACATTTTTCCAAAGCAAAGGTGAAGTGAAGCTAATCTCTTTTTCTCCAGAGACGTCTTCAGGCCTATTACTTGAAGAGGCACCAGTCTTTGTTTCTGAAATGCTGCTTGTTTCCTTCAGGTGGGTTTCCAGTGAGAGCTGAACATCTGACCTTCGTCAACTCACCTTTCCAAGTGTCCTTCCCCTTTCCTCACTCTGCCATCCTTGAGGATCTCGACGGCTCTGTCACAGGGCAGAAAGGAAGCCACCTCCTCCCTTCCACGGATATCCTTGTGGTATCTTGCACAGCCAGTGCCAACTTCAGTCAAGCATCTGGTGGCAGTGTTTGTGGCAGGGACCTTGTTTTCCACCGTATGTCTCTTCATTTGTAAGTAACCATTCCATTTTTGAAAAATCGGCATGGATGTCGGTTGCTATGTTTTATATTAAGAGAGCTGCTGGGTCTGAACACAGTCCCAAGACTCCGGCCTCTCTGCTGGGTCCTAAACTGGGTCAAAAGCCTGAGCACTGGCATACATTAGTCCATGTTGTTGTCCCCATGGTCTCTGGCACTGTTTTTTCTGGCTACTTCTCACCCAGATAGTTCTCAGGCATGGTTTGAGAGATAGCACAGGGACCATTCCCATCTGGCAATTTGGATGTAGTCATCATGCTTTTGGGGAGGAGAACTTAGCTGTATGGACAGCTGCAAGAATTATCCAGGCCACAGGACAGTCTTTGGTTTATTTTAATTACTTGGACCTGCCCAAGTTCAATTTTTTTCTGAGGTTCTCAGCAAGCTGCTTATCTTTCTTACCTTGGTTTCCTACCTATAGTCTTGATTCCTGTCCTGAGACAATTCTGGCAGTGTTAAGTGAGCCTTTTTAGTGGAGGTTGTGGTGTACTGCTATTTTGTCACTCTTAAAATACCAGGGGTATATAAATGGGCCTTGTAGAAATGAGAATCCAACTCAAGGCGGGCACTGACACTCAAATCTTCAAAGCGCGATTGATGGCCAAGCCCCAGAAACAGAGATGCAGTGGGCAAATTGCAAACTTTGCCAAGATTTTCTGAGTGCTGACCTATAAAGTACTTCCAGATCATGAGGGAAACACCACAGCTGATAATAAGATGCTGTCTTAAAAAAAAAAAAGTTTGATTTTAATTATATTTTAAGTCAAGTTCTGAGAGAGTTTCCATTTATTCTCATTATGAGAGATTTCCCCAAATGCTCGCAAAGAATAAGTGGTCATGAATAAGGTAGACTTTCATGTCTTAAGCAGAAAATCTTTGCCTTCTGATTTCACTGCTGTTAATTTCATAAACTATCAGATTCATGTATTATGTTTCCTACTAAAACTGGATTTAACATTTTATGATTACATGGGCCGACCTCTCATGCAATGAATAGCCATGTTCTACAGAAGATACAAGTTCATTCTGTATTTAATTAAAAGAAAACTTTCCAGTTTTGGAAAGTTTTGGAGCCATGCCTTTCTTACCCACCTCATCAGGACTTTCTGGTCTTTCATTTTGCTGTTCTTTGCTTGCTGTGAGGGGAATTGAGTCAATTCAGATCATCAGACCTTGTTAAGACTGACCCAGGCTCACAACCTAAGCAACCTGTTTCAGACTATATAGTTATGGTTTCCCATCAACATTATCGGATCAGACAGTGGTACAAGGGAGATATGAAACTCAAGAATAAACTTGTGTTATTGTGAGTGACAGAACTTTTTTGGCAACTGGATAATTGCTTTTCCAGCATTAAGATGCTAGTTTTTATTTGATTTCAATGGGCACTTGTGATAATACCACTGTTTAGAGATGGAAATAAAAACCCATTTGTTTGTTGTCTTAATCATCATAGAGGAACCCAAAGCATAAATGAACAAATTACTTTTTGGGTGAAAGGTACTACAGTAAATCTGTGATGTAGCTCTTGGAGCTTATTCAGCAATCAAAAATTACTGGAAAGATTTGGCCGGTGAGCCAGAAATTCAATATGAGTGAATTCAAATTGGATTGAAGACATATAAACTTAGAAGAACATGTGTGTTCACCATGTAGACACTGGCAATGTGTCCCATTACAGCTGATGGAAACCCGTGTCCTTGATTTGATTGCTCATGGAGAGATATCTAGTGCTATTTAAAATGCCCTATGATACTTCCCTTGGGTTGTCACTCTGTGGCAGAAGGGTAAGGATCTGCTGGAGACACTCTGTCAGATCTGGCATCTCACAACAATGTTTTTGATTGCTTGGGACATTTTAAGCAGCACTAGATGCCTCTGTTCCTTTGATCTTTCTCTTAGGGGCTGGTCAGCTGAACTGCCCTTTTGGCTTCACTGACTGTACATACTATGATTCTAGTGACTTAAGCAAGCACAGGGAGTGTTTGCACATCTGTACATGAACGTATATACGTAAGTGCAGTCTATCTCTCTTTTTGACTTAGTTTTGAACCCATCCCAGTTTCAGCTGTTTGTGGCATGGTTTTTTGGCATGGTTTTGGCTGAGGACAGCTATCCCACATCCAGGCAATTTGTGGGTACAATTTAGAGGTCAACACGACCCAAGGAACCATTTCCAGTAGGGCAGTTTAGGTGTCCCCATGCTGTTTTGGAGGCTGAAGGAGCTTGATCGTATGGATATGGCCAGGCCATGCCAGCTAGCCTTAAGGCCAGAGGGCTGGCCACAGCACCAGTTAGCTTATCAGAAGAGGTGTAGCCACTGGTCTGTGTCTGAGTGCTTACACACTCTATGAGTGGATGAGACATGGTCTTGTTGGAGAAGATCTGTCTATCTGTGTGGGTATAACCATGTCTTATGATATAGGGTACATGTCCTCCTTGCTGGTAGCTCTTCACACTCCCAGTAAATCATGTCTACTGTAAGTTTGCAACAGACTGCCACTTTTTTTTTTTTTTTTTTTTTTTTAATTTCTAGAGGGATAGAAAATGGGTTTGGAGAGTTCAGCCTCCTACTGTCACTGCTTCACAGCCCACCTTTGTAATAACCCAGTCCTGGTATACAGCCAGGTCTTTCCCATCAGCTTTAATGGTCATACAGCTCCCAAGTGCTGTCCCAGCTCACTTCTGTTGCTACACGTGCCTCTGCAGTCTGGACTTGTTCCTGCCTTTGAGCAGCTGGCAGCTAAAGACATCCAGTGGAGAAATACTGTTCAGCAAAGTACTGCCACCGCTTCTACTATGCAGGGAGGACACTTGCGAATTCCTGGCATAAAAAGAAAGGGAGTGGAAAAGGCTTTTGGTGATCTAAACAACAGTCCTGCTTTTCCTCCCATGCTCATCTTCCCTTCCCAGTACCCAGCTCAACATTTTGCTTTCTTTTTGAAGTACAAGCCTGAACCATTATCCATTTTTTGCTGTTTCAGGTTAGTAGTACACAGGCAGAAATCCTGAAGTGGTCTGTCAGAGGGCTATTAATAATTCACATCTGTCTTATAATTCATGTTTTAGAAGAAGGAGGAAAAAAAACCCTTTCCCAAATAGGAGGAAAAACTAATCACATGTTCCACTGAAGGGGAAAACTGTAAGACTTTTCAGCTACCTGCAGGCTTTGCATGTGATTACTGTTTCTCATAATGAAAACAAAAGTCTGCAATAAATTAAGAGTTGGGAATCATTCTGAGTTAACAAAAAGGGAACTGGGTAGAAGACAAAATACAACTGTGCTAGATGTCTTTCTGGACCAGTTAACCGTGAGGTCTTAGGCACATCACTTCCCTTTCTAACCTGTGTTTACTTTGATTCTATGGACTAGAGCTCTTTGGATCGATGCTGTGTGGGTGGATAGAGCATCTCACAGCATTGCCTGTAGTGTGATGAGTCCTTTTGGATACTTTCACAACATAAATGTTAATAATTCGTGACAGCTAATGTATGCAATACACCTTGTTCCTCTTTGCCTCAAAAGGTGGTTAAGGAGCAAGTACAAATGGGACCTCATCTGCAGCATTGCTGTTGAACTCTGGAAATGTTTGAGCCTTGATCTAAACTTTGTCTTACCAGTAAATTAATTAAGAGTTTTAGATTAGCCATACCAATGATTGGGCACTTCTCAATCAACCTTTTATTTCAAGCAAGTCCCCTTTCTTTCCTTTCTTTATTATTCATCTGCATGAGCTGGGAGTCAACATACATCAAAGACACCTGGCAGTCCGAGTAGCAGAAGCCAGCTGTTAGCCTGTCCTCTTGAGGACTATGTACTTAACAGAGTAACCCGAGAGACTGGGAGCATCCTCTCTGCTTCCAGATCCTCTCTCCTGAGTAGCTCCTACCAGCCAAATCACCATCATGTTAAGTTGAAAGAGTGTCAGGATGCAGCCAAGTAAATGCGGTGAGTCAGGGAGGCTTCAGTCACACAGACAGCTCTCCAAAAGGGACCTGGTAGAGGAACAGGAGGGGATGAGGAGCCAGAGGGGATGAAGAATGAAATTCAGTTAATAAAATATCCACAGCATGACCAGAGGATGAGGGGGTGGAGGAAGAAGAAAGGGTGAATTTTGTCCAGATGTATTTGAAGAGTGTTTGCAATAAAAAGGGCATAGTTTAGGATTAATACAACAAAACATGACTAGGAGCAATTGGCAGAGGTTGAGCAGAGAGAATAAAGATAGGTGGGTGACAGGAAAGATTTCCTAACAGTGCAGTCTTTTGGATTCATCTAATCTCAGTAAAAAGATGAAAGTACTGTTGCTTGGCTTTCTTTAGTTTCTGATGAGCAAAGAATTAAAAATCGCTCCGGAAGAAATCTTTTCTGTTGTGCTCTACGAGACCCTGGAGTATTTGACCTGTCAGATCTGCAATTTGCTAGTTGTGCTTACCACTCGTGGTAAGGCCTGTAGCCAGTAAAGCAGGGGTGCTATCAAAACCAGAGTGAAAAGCAGATTACAAGCCTCTGAGCCCAAGCTTTAAGCACTGAACCCACATTTGCTGATCATCAGGCCAAAGCGATAGCACAAGAGCATCCTCATTTTGGTATGAAGTCACACTATACAAGAAGGTTTCAGGCAATAGCAGTAAACCAGTCTCATCTCCTGTGTGTTCTCCTAGTCTAGAGTGGTGCATTCTCTGTGCTCCTCAATAAAAAGCGCGAGGGGCTTGAGACAGTGCGTTTTTTGCTTCCCCTGAGTTTCAGGGATGGACTCCAGCTCCAATAATCTTAAAGGCTGAGGCAAGTAATGGATTTTGAGAGGGCAGTCCTAGTATGGCAACCTCTGTCCCAGCAGCCTCAAGCTCATTCCCTGACCCAGTGGGCAACTGGGAAGGCTTGGCTGTGGCCATGTTATTAACCTTCTTAGCCTCCAAATCAGCAAGGAAGTTGCATCAATGCTGCCTTTTAGGAGAGATCCCCTTCCTGGGAGCTGTCTGGGATAGGGCTGGTTGGTGCAAACTAAAAGCACGTCTGGGATCATTTCAATTATTTAAGTTACTATGTGGGCAACTGACTCTTTATCTTTGTGCTGTTTAATTTACAAGAATGCACGTAGTGTATGGGCACTTTTTTTCCCTAAATCATATGTTTGAAAAAAAAAAAAAAGTTTTTGTTACAGACAAACTCTAGAAGCTTTTTTTTTTAAAGAAAACAAGTATCTTGAGCATTTCTTGACTCTCTGTCCTGAATTGCTTCATCCAACAACTTCCAGGGCAATGGGGATCCATTTCGAAGCTTGCATTTCTGTCACAAAAGCCTTCTTCACAAAGTCCAGTTGAAAGTTAAACTAATGTGTCACTTAAGCACCCTTTAAAGAGGGTTTTTATGTCTTTTAAAAATGTAATTGAAGCTTATAAAAGTCTTTATAAATTTATATGTGAGAAAGTTATTGAGTAGTCTGAAGAACAGCTTATGCCATG
This sequence comes from Haliaeetus leucocephalus, assembly GCF_000737465.1. NCBI lineage: Eukaryota > Metazoa > Chordata > Aves > Accipitriformes > Accipitridae > Haliaeetus > Haliaeetus leucocephalus. The sequence goes on along the minus strand of NW_010973307.1, from coordinate 1,887,360 downwards.
GCACAGCACAGCATGGCTGCAGGCTAGATACGGCTGCTCCAAATGCCACCACTACCCATATTATCATGAAAATATGAGTCTCTATTAATATTAAAACAAATTTTCATTAAAAAATTGTCATAACATGATTAAGTGACTTTAAAAGTTTCTTCACATTATGCATAATTTTTACAAGAGGAGAGCATTAGAATAATCGGCAGCCAGGCAGCACCTTGCGGCAAAGGGGACTCCAAACACTTTGCGGCTGCGCGCACCAGAAGGAAGTTTGCCTCTTGTTCCTTTCATTTGCTTTCCCCTTCTCACTGAGGAAACCTGGGACTTGCTCAGCACCAGTCTTGTAGTTTCAAACCTTTTATTGCTTCCCTCTTCTCTAGTCTGCTGCAGAGGAAAAGATTAACTTTCTTCTTTATAGCCTTAATTCTTAAATCTGGTCTAATATCCTCTCCTGTAGTGCACACATTCAGTTGCTGCAAACCCAGCCGCTGCTGATGGGTTAGTGTGAAAAGAATAGCATACCCCCTACCTCCGTGTCTTTGAGTCTTGAAGAGAGTTCAAATGGTTACTCTAGTTTTGCTTTTCCTTTGGTATTTACTTACTGTGGTGCCTTCAGATGAACACCCACCTGCTGTGAAACACCCTTACAGTCACACTTCTCTCAATGTGGACATGCTCAGTTGCTCTCTGGTCCTGTATCCCCCCCTGTGTACTTAACTGTATTCACACACGGGGCAGCTTTACACACTCACTTGGCCTCATAACCCAGCCCTCTCGGGGCTCCCGTGGCATAACGTGGAAGGCAAATATTAAATCATTGGCTATTGACTGTTCGGTTAACTAAGACATCAGCTAAACTTCAGAGGTTCAGCTCTTACTGCTCTGTATTTCTGGCATCTGAGACATCTCACCAAAGCAGCCAAGAGAAATTTGGTTCCAGGTGTAGGACCCCTTTCCATTTACCCTGCAGCCTGGAATATTGGCAGCAAAGCCAGATCCTGAACAGGCTTATGAGTATGCAAGAGAAGATATTTCTCCAGGCCTACTGCCTCAGCTCGACCGTTGTCTGGGATTTTTCTGGGTGCAGGTAGATATGTTTAGCATTGAGGCAGCATTTGCTAGCCCTACGCTTTCCTTCCTTGTAAGGAAAAACCTGACAATCCAGTTGGGTGCTTCTTGAGGGCTGGAGAGATGCAAGCCAGATATGCCAGCTGGGACTTACTGTCATAACCAATGTATTATTAGCCCTAAAATTGTGTTAATTTGTAGAGGACTGCCAGTGGGCAATGGAGGTGCAGTAAAACCTTGCCTAGAGTACCTGCGTCCAGATTTTCAGATCCACTTTGGATGCTCTAGAGCTCTGCCTGACATGGGATAAATGGAGTGACAAAGTGGTCTTCTGCAGATCTTTGCTATGCTTACACTACAGAGATGTTTGGAGTGCTTGCTTACCAGCCACTTTCCAGCTCAGAATTTGTATCTGATTTTCATTTTCCTTAAAATATCAGCCTGTAAACTATAGGAGCTGGGGAACTGATTTAGGAAGAGAAGCCAGGGGTAGCAAACTCAAAAGCTACTTTAAATGAAGCCATCTTAGCTCGTCAGTCACAACCCTCTCTGCTCCTGGGAGATCATCTCAATTCTTTTTTTACTTCAAATTCAGAAGGCCTGTCTCATAGTGGTCACTCAGGATTAGGGACAAAGATCTAGTTATTTTTTAAAAGACCCATACATGCAAAAACTAGCTAATGGTAAGGGTTCATTATATAAGGCAGATTTGAATCATGCCTTTGGTCTCTCAACAAAGATACACACATTTACTTAAAACAGCTGCAAATTCTTAATTCTTGGCAATTAAAATAAAATGAACTGGTTTTGGGCCCAGCATCAAACCTGTAAAATGTTCGGTATGGTCATAATTTGGAATTAGCCTCCATTTGGCCAGCAATAAATTGGACTGTGGATATAAACATTTGGTGTCCCATTTGAAGTTCAATGCTATATTGTTTCCTGTTTTGGAGAGGGATGATCATAATGGATTATTACACAAACGTATCAAACAGAAAGCATTTAGAGCTAAACACAGCGTCTGCCTTCATACACAAAGATATGGACCCTTAGGATAAGTAAGTTAATGGTAAACATAAACAGGAGAGTTAATATTTGTTCTACTTGATGTTGTTGATTGGTTTAACAAATCCTTTGTGGCCCATCTATGTTGAGCAGTTCTGCACAATGCACTTGAGCTAAATTACATAACAGTTTATACAATCACAATTGGTAAATTGTGGCTCAGGCTGTAAAGTCCTATCCAGTAATCCTGCCATATTTCTAAAGCAAATTGCTCCTTAATTGAAACCTGCTTCAATATAAAAATACAGCCTTTTCAATGAGTCATCCTTTTTTTTCCCCTTACACTTTGTAAAGGCTTCCAGCAGTTTAAAGTGAGGGTTAATTTTGCATTAAGACCATTGCCTCCTAGTTTCTTTCAAATAAAGCCAGGGGAAGTTCAGGGGAAGGCTCTTTCCTCTGATAATGAAGCTCTCCATGTTAATGATGCGTGCAGGCTCCCTTGGATCCTCTGAATTAGAAATACTTGTGTGTGTGCGAGCTACTCTGCTTCATTAACATTAAGGAGAGGTAGATTGGTGGCTATTTAGGGCACATTGAAATTGCTGGCTATTTAGGGCAAATGGAAATGGTGCTAATTGTGGCTGGCAATTCCATTAGTAAGGTACTTCCATTTTGGTGTCTATTTGGCATATAGGTGAAAAAAAAGCACACTGACATCCTTTCAAGGGGAATGTAGTCTCAGGCTCATTGTTGTCTTGTAGCAGTTAACTTCTATGCAGAGCTGCACAGTTTTTCAGGCTCCCCATATTTTTGTTTTGGTGTGCTGCCACTCTACCAGGAGTAGGGTACGTGTTTGTGGGTGGCAACACGTTGAGCAAGGTATGTAAAAGGCAAGGACACAGCATTCGAGGTCAAGAAAACCCCAGAGACTTCAGGCCATAAGATCTCTCCTGCTCCCTTTCCTTCCTGGGTCATGAACAAACTTCCAGTTGAAGGTCAGGGAATCCAGACTATCACAGTATGAAAGAATGCAAAGCCTTCTTCCTCAGAAAGGTTTCCGGTATAAAAAAATGGCATTTTCAAAGCAAAGATTCTCCAGTGAAATCTGCCTGTCTCTCTATCCCAAAGACAGAAAAATTGACTGAAAAAGAAAGTTGGTAGTGTCTGAATCAGGCAAAAGTCTATCCTAGCTTTGAAGTCCAGGGAGAGAGGACTTATCTGTTATAAGTAGTAATACTGGGAAAGATGTATTTCACTTAACTGTAGCTGCCTGGAACTTAGCTGTCTAGTTTAAGATATTTATTTGGGGTGCCTTTAAAACCTCTTGGCAAGATTGGTGTCCAACAGAGTTGCATTCACATTTAATTCACTAGCTAGTGAATTCACATTCACATTCACTAGCCAGTGAATCTACATGGCTAGTGTGAAATTGCCACCCGACTTTCTGACAAATCAAACAGATGATGTGTATTCCTCCCTGTATCCCAGCAGGATTGCCCATTCCAAGCTTTCTTCTCTGTCTTTAAAACTTCTTGAAGGTTCCAGGGAGAAGTCTCTGAGAAGTCAAACTGTCTCATCAGACTTTTCCAGTGATGAAGGGTAAAATGAGTAAAGAGCAAAACCACGTGGATTTATGTTGCACTGAGTCTCTGTCGCTTTCTGTGGTACTGTGCACCTTTGTAACTCCATAAGGCAATTTCTGACTTGCAGGAGAGTTTAATGTTGCACCACATTATGTGTGGTGTGCTTCTGCTGCTAGAAATGTTTTCCTGTGTACCTGTGCAGGTGCTGATAACTTGGCAATAATGTGCTTGTTGTCATTTACTTGCTTAATTAGCAGCCTAATATCCTGGTCCAGTTAATGCCTATAAGAGGAGGTTTATTAGTAGTACGAAAGCTGTTTAAGCCTTATAAACTCCTTCCAGTCAGTTTCATTGGTCTGCCAATATCTTCCAGTTGAGTGATTCTTTGCTGATTCACACTTCTGTTTCCCATTGCTGTTTCTCAGCTGAATGTTTCTGGGTAACCAGAAAGTCCTTTGCCAAAGTGACAGCCACCAGAATAATAAAAAAAACCCCAGAACTGATTTTAGAAGAGAAAAAAATCTGCAGGCAACCCTCCTCCAAGATGAGTGCTATTGTAATTATGTATTGTCTACAAAGCAGCAAGGGGAAAAACAACCAAAAACTGCAAATACAAACAGGCAAATTGCAGGATGACATGAGTTTTATTACTATCTATCTTGAGTAAGCAAGCCTTATCCAGTATGGAGGGTTGGGTAATATGCTGAGAAATCTAGTTGTAGGGTAATACTCCAATATTTAGAAATACCATTTTAGATATGCTTAAAAGAGGTGTTTTTTAGGCTTAGTGTCAGCTCAAATGCCAAAACTGACTAAAAGTGGACTAAAGGTGAAACTGCCAACTTGCCTTGATCTTGCAGCAGCACTTGATTCATGTATAAATCTGCTGCATTCATCTTTATGGCAGAATCACGGCCCCAGGGTACGTTGGCAAGCCAGTAAGGCTTCTCCTCAGCTGACAGTTAGATCTGCAGTCCTGGGACGTGTATCCCTAGCATTTCCCCATGTATAATGTGAAGAATGCAAGAAGCAGGAAAAAACTTGTGAGTTGCAATTGTGCAGCTGCAACCCCAATTTTCTTATAAGCATGTCTAGTGGTGGCAGGGCCAGGGATAGGAGATGCTGGTGACGATGGGGTAAGGCTCTTGCTAGAATTTTGGATACTTCCATCAGAGCTCCTCCTGGATCTTTATTGGCATAGATAACCCTGCGCCAATCCCTTTGCAAGCCAGCTGGGATCATGCTCAGAGTAAGGAATAATCTTTGCCAGTTGCTACTGAGAAGAGTGCCAGAATGAGATGCATCAAATTCTCAGACAAGCTTAGGCAGTCTGTGCACTAAGAGGACAGGGAGAAGGTTCTTAGGCTAGGATTTATTCTTCCCGATTTTTGATATCAAAATGCAATTTTGCCTTCTATCTTGGGGAAACCGGTAATCACAGCAGTAAGAGGTTATTCTGCCCAGACACCCAAATAATCAAGATCAGTTTAGCATAATTTGAAAACAGTCTTCGTGCAGGAAAAAGACAAAGCCTGCCCCTGAAGAGGAAGTCAAGGTGGGTGGTTATACCCATCCCAGCTTCACTGTGCTATTTCCTATTTTTAGTAGAGAAAGGTCTCCAGAGGCCTTAAATCTAAAGAGTTTATGCCCACTTATGATATCATTACTGCTGTTGATCTGTTCAGTGAGTTGTTTTTCTCTGCCTAGATTGGACAGAAATTAGGAGTGCAAAGCTCTAGTGAAAAGGGGTTTGAGGATGCTCATTTGGATGCTCAGAAGAACTGCTGTACTAAAAGTCCACCCATTTTGTGAAGGCTTTCATCAGTTTGCAGCAGCCCCAGCTTCATACTGCTTTCTGACCTGGGTGCAGAGCAGCTTTCTGAATTATGCAGGATTTTTGCACCTTCAGGCTCGATGAAAATTTTGACAGCTCAAATGAGAGTGAGTAGGCAGAAACCTCAAATTTCATGAAGACAAAGATCGTAAAAGCTGAAGCTGAGGCTCCTGAGTCTGGTGGTGCAGTATTTGGCAGCCTGGCTGTTGCCATTGCTCTACTTTGGCACAAGCTTTGCTCCTCTGTGCCTTTATTCTTCCACCCTTTGTGTCTCTTTCTCTCTTTCTCTTTTTATGGCACTTCAGGCAGAGATCATTTCTTACTGTGCTTGTAAAGAACTACACAAATGAAGTCACATTCTCAGAGAGTACCAGCATATACTACTGTAATTCAAATAAAACCAGAACTGTATAGGTTGCAAAATGAAAGAGTTCAGTGAAAAAAAGTGATTATATTTTTTTCCTCCAGAAAAGAGGCTCCAGACATTCCCTATAATTTAACTGTGACTGACAGTAGGAATAAGACAACCACAGTCAATTATGTCCCTGATACTTTATCAAACCTGTATGGCTGGATGGTTCTCCTCTTGGATAAAGAGACTTACGCGTTGACATTTGACAACCCTTTGGCCAGCAAACAGCTCCAGGTAACATGGGAATTTTTTATAATTTCGAAATTATATTTGGAATTGATAATCATGCTTTCATTTTTCTGGGTGAGCAGAGAGAGGGAAAAAAGTGTTAAGCGCCCTGAGAAAATCTCTACATATATATAGACAGGGCTTAGATATGAAAACCTAGTCCCTGAAGCTCTCAGTAGTAACTTGGAGCAAGAAGATGATTCTGGATGTCTTAGATGAAAGTTCAGTGTGGTTCTTAGGAATCAACAAAATTTTTACTACCTTAAGACAGACTGAAGCATGGTTTTTAGAAGACATTGTTGCTTTAAAGGTGATGAGCAGAGCTGATTTCACCTGCATTTACCATCACCTTCTGCTTAATTTTACATCTCTCTTCCATGCTTCCAATACAAATTTTGTAGAAGAATATGTTGCCTGTGAGGAGCACCATCCTCTTTATCCCTTTATACTGCACTCCATGGGGCTCTAATCACAGACACAGGCATATTTATTTTGGTTCCCTCTTCTCTAGTATTCAGTGACATTTAGCAACTTCATGCCTGGGAATTACTTGCTGGTGGAACACAAGGATCTTCCTGCACATCCTGAAGTTGTGGTGTCCTGTGGGACAAGGACCGGACAGCCACTCCAATTGCTGCCTTCATACAGACATCACAGGAGCTGTGACTGGTATCTTGACAGCAGACTGGGGAAGCTAACCTATTTGGGTAAGTGCAATACGAGGGATGCAATGTATCTTTTTGCTCATGAATGGTGACAGAGCTGATATCTTTTTAATTTAAACCCCCAAACTATGTAAGGCCTTAGACACAAGGCCATCTTTCAATGGCCTTTCAATAAGTGAGAAGTGCTTCAAAAAGATCAATCAAATAGGCAAATGCATGCACATCAGGTCCATCTCTATCTGATCTGATGCCTGATCTATCAACAAAAGGAATGTATCCTGAATAGTGGGTGATGTGACATCAGTAGAATTTGAATTGGTGTTTTGGAGAGGAAAAGGCATTAAATTCCACTAATGATCTCTGTTGTCAGTTGGTCCCATATCACATGTATCATCAATAAATCATGTGCAATCTATCTAGGCTGAGCCCGCTGAAGGCAGTAGGATTACTGGGTGAGAATTTTTCCTATGACTATAAACTTCCAAAGGTGTCACAGACCTTTACATTTGAGTATGTTGGCTTTGTACTCTAGATCATGAAGTGTGGTGGTCATTTTTTTTAAGAATTTCAGACATTTACTGATATTTATTCAAGTTTCCTTTATTCTTTTAAATTTGGGACATTTTCCACAATTCTCATTCTCAGGCAAATGATGATATAAGGGTCTAAGTTCTACATGTAAAAGGCAAGATAATGATTGTTGTCATTATTAATAATAGTAGAACCAGGAATTACAAAAACATTTCAGTGCCTTTGAGAAGCATAGCTTATCCTTCATGACTGTCATACAGGGAAGATAAAGATGCTGATTTTCACAGTAACAGAAAATTTTGTCACTGATCTAATCCGATAGTTTTAATGAATTTCTCTTGATTTGCACTGATGAGATGACATGCAAATGGCTTTCTCATGTAGGATCTGTTTAGGAATGAGCAACTAGAACAATCAGTGGGAGAGTGGAGAGGAAAACATGGCTGGAATGAGGGCAGGCAATCCACTGAGCTTAGTCTGACAGCAATGAAAATCATCCAGTGCACATTTGAGGAGAAATGGGAAAGCCTATACCTTAACCTCAGTCTGAGGGTCACACTTCTTGCATCCATCTCTGGTCCTATGGCCAACTGCCGTTGCACAGCTTGTATCCATATAGCTTAACATTTTTTCTCTCAAAAGAGGCTGGATGCACCCAGGCTTCAAATTAGGAAAGATCCCTGTCCTGTGCCAACTCCCAAACCATAATGGTCACCATCTGGGAGAGTGCATTGGTCTGGGCCAAAGCTGTGCCAGGAACTTCACCAGCAATATAGCCATGTAGATTATTGAAGTCCAGCTCTTAGTTCCATGTCCTGGCCCTGTTTAGATATCATATAGATACAGATTGGCTAGTATAAATCTAGCTGTTGAGTCTAAGCCTCGCCCAAGATCATGCCAGGTATCTACTGAAAGAATAAATATGTTTTTATTATTTCAGTTTACTAACAGTGTAAATTTGTTCTTTCAAATATAAAAGTCAACTGTTTTTCAGCTTGCATATCCTGAATTGCACTTCTTAAATAGGGCAGCACAGGAAAGCTCGAAGGATGGCACCTATTATCTTGGCCTCTTACTACTGTTGAAAATAGAGGAGATGACAGTCTTGGGCAGACTGGGACAGAGTGATCTGGTTGGCATATGTCACTCTTGCATCATAGATACTTTCTTGCCCTTCTCTTGCCTCCCTTTCATCTTGATTTTTATTATATGAGGAGCTTGCTGTTTTTTCTCATTTTAATACAGAGAGAAACAATCATCCAAAGTACATGAGGGGAAATTTATGAAAACGCCTAACATGTATAATTTGTACTGTGAACATTTTCAGGAAGGACTTTTATAGCAGTGAGATCAATAATTCAGTGGCGGGTACCTAATAGCTGTTGCTGTTGGTAGGGTAAAAGTCTGAAACAAAGCGAGCGGATTCCTAGCTCTGGCATGCCATTTACTTTCTTCCCTAATCTCTGCTGTGCAGGCTGAGAGGGTGAGGATAATTAGCCATCAGAGCAGACTCATGGCATGTGGTGGACTTTCCATCACTCAGGGTCCTTAGATGATGCTTGGCCATCTTTTCAGAGAAATATGCTCCAGCTCTACAAGAAGCTATTAGAAACCTCATGAGGCGAGATTCACGCTCTGTAGGAGGTCAGAGAAGGCTGTCACAATAGTCCCTTCTGGCCTTAAAACCCCACCAGTCCACCCACTGACCTGGAGAGGACAACGCTTGAAGGTCTGGCCTTCAGAACATGTTCCTGCCTAACTCTGCAAGCTGGTTTTTTTATTTTTTATTTACATTTAACTATATGAAATAATTAGCCAACTAATTAATCCCGTTTACAAGCTTTGTCGGATTCTTCAGCTGTCAGTCATGCCCGAGCCCGGGGCCGGCGTGGAGTCTCGGCTCCCTCCTTCATCTGACTTGGTCTCCATGGCTACAGGCTGCATCTGCTGACACCCCACTCTCTATTTACTGCTTAATTAAGAATTTCACGCTCAGCCCTTATCTGCTGCTAAGAACAAGAACACACTGTTAAGAAACTCCAAATTTAGGCTGCTGCACAAGGAAAGCCTTTCTTGTTGTCCTGACTGCGTGGAGCCTCTTTAACTACCCTCTTGGCAACTGCGCTGCCACCCTTCAATCAAAAATCATTAAATGGGGCAGAGATAATGAGCATGTAGCATATCAAAAGGAGGATGTTTGCTCGGGCTAAGGAGGAAAAGCTGTAAGGGCCTATAAGCAGCCGCCACTTCAAAGGCAGAAGGGACTGATAAAGAGTCATTTGTTCCTGTTTGACTTATGTAAAAGGTCTGGTATGTCGGAGTCCCGTCTCGCAGACGCGGGTCCCCCCTCTCGGTGCTCGTGTGTCAGCAGTCAGGCAGCTGGGCACAAACAGCATCAGCCCAAGCATATAATCACTTGACTCCGTGCCGACAATGGGCACTTGTAGGGGGTGGCGGAGGGAGGGCTGGGGGACAATGGGAAGACAATTATTGCAGCTGCTCGGGAGGGCCATAATTCTTCCCGCAGAAAGTAGTTGGCTCTTGCAGGGCGTAGGGGAGAGCTCGAGCGTATTAGTCATCCTCCGACTTTTGGAAGCACTTCGCCGCGCCGGTGGGGTTTCGACAGCTGCTGGTGTACCGCCTCTTTCCAATAATTGTACATTCTGGCAGGGGTCAACTTACTTTTGACCCTCTGCTTTTGTGCCCGTCAGAAAGCCTTTTAGGGCAAACTGCGGGGAAGTGGCAGGGGTGCATTACATCCAAAATTAACGTCAGTAAATACGTATCAGATGCCAGCTCATTCACAAGCAGGCTCCTGAATTCACACAGCCTTTTGCTCAGGCCTGCATGGGGGAGAAAATGGGGGAGAAGGGGAGGGAAAACCCCATGACTGAGAAGATATTGTTATTCAAACGAAGCGGGCAGCTGAATGAAGCCACCTTGGCCAGCAGTTTGCGTTGGGCTCAGGCTTTCTCCATGGCCCCTTCCATCCAAAATTGCCTGGTGTCATGCAATTGTTTGTTTATCTTTGAAGGAGAAAAAAAGGGCTGTCTAACACAAAAGGCAAGAAAATATACCGTATGGAGGGGATTAAAGGAGTTAAGTTGCCCTGATGCTTTGCGTGCTTGCAGTTTTGTAAATTAGGCTTGGGCATGGGACAACGCAGGGGATGCTGAATGGGAAGAAATAATCGTAATGAGAATGTTTCTGCTATGTGGGCTACCTATGCAACGATCCTGTTAACAAAGGTACTCACTGCTACCTACATACATGAAACCCTGTTTAATCAACTCATAAGGCCCTTTCAAAAGAGTATTTTCAGACCATTTTAAAGGAATTGGCATTAAAGGACAGACAACCCCACGTCCCTGCTGGATGCTGGGTGAAGGGGAGATGAGGAAGCTTGAGGCATCCCATGCCAGTCATTTCGACATCATCAGCTTTGCTTTGACATTATTTAGTCTTCATAGCATCACCCTGATTTTCTCTGGGGCACCTCGTGTCTTGAGAGAAGCGTTCCTCAAAGGTCACTGATGGGCCCTGAAATTGCTGTGTGGGTCTCCAAAACACTGGTGGGTTGGGGCTCAACCATGTTTCAGGAGAGTGGTCCTAACATGAAGTGACCGTGCTGAATCAAAAAAACCCCTTATTGTAACAAGGGAGGTGGAATGCAACGTCACACTGGGACATCTGTGATATTTTTAGGAGAAATATCGTGTGTAAATTACAATAATAACATTATGAGCTTTTTAAGTCTGTTACAAATACGAGCATATGGTGCCACAGCGTGGTATTGCTCCTTGGTTAAGGTCTCTGGGCAATACTGGAGTTGGCTAAAAACCAGAGAGATGTTGTTTCCTTTTTGTTCACTTTTGAAATGTTTAAACCATTTTCTTTTGGAATGAAACAAAGTGTTGGCTTGCTTAATCTCCAGATTTTTCTCGGCTTTTTTCTAAAATTGAAGTGCTGGACACAAACGTTATTGAAAACATCACTGAAAGGATTATCAAACTTTTTATTTACCCCAAATACATTTTTCAGTAGACACAACTTTTATGGAGACGGGTCATCCTGCTGACTTTGCTCAGGCTGCTCATGTGTAAGTTGTTAAGAGGGCCTGAGGCTCAACCTCGTATTACTGCTGTGTCAGAAGCAGGTTTACAGTTTCCATAGTTCTTAAAAAAAAATAATTTGACTACCCTTATTGTCTTTTCTAAATTCCTAAAGAATGATCTCACTTCCATTACACTCTGTGGGTTTCTATAATTGCTTTGTATTGGAGAAAAAACAGGCCCTTAAGAATGTTTGTTTCTAATACTAAAATACAGAAAATAAATAAACAAAGATATTTTCTGCAGCCTTATTGCTCAGGGGTAAAGGAGAATCCTAGGTGAAAGACCTAAAGAATGGAGTTAATTTGTTGCAGAGGACTGGCTGTACAGACAGCAGTCTTTTCTTTCAGCTAGATAAAACTCACCCTGTATCAGTTGCTGCAGAAGGTCAGTTGACCAGATGTGGGCTGCTCAGTGGCCTCCATGAAATGAAATGTCAGTTCTTAGCAAAAAGGTGCCCTTTGTAACGGACACAAAGAGAAAAGTCAACCTTCTCCTGGCAGAGGAGCTCCTGTCCTTCTGGCATGGCAGCAGAGAGACCAAAGTATGTACCAGTTACAGAAATAAGATGATGAAGTGACCTTATAATCCTGTCAGGGATGGTCTTTTGACTATGTGATCTCTGCAGGAGGAATTTCGTGCCTTCACCTCTGTCTCTGCAAATATTAATCTGCCATAAGCAAGAATCTGTGTCCATTAGCCCAAATTTTTTTTATTTTTTTTAAATCTCTTCCCCTCACTGCAGTGTCCCCATAATACCATATTTCTGGGTACCTCCTGCAACAGATCCTGGTAGAGGATGACATAGCATCCTATCCCAGGTTCTCCAGTTTCTAGAGGTGTGTCTCACTGTGTTGTTGATTTTGCTGTCTAAAAGTTTTGATTTCCATGTGATGTATGTTAGCCCAATGGATGTTAAATAGCATGGAGTTGCTTGTTATTTGTAAGTCAGGCTATTGGAGCCATTTATCCTAGTTTCAGCCCTTCCTAATATCCACAGGCAAAATTCCCCGTCACTGCAAAGCTGATAAAAGACCAAGTTGCTCCTCCTTCATGCTCACTCAGGGAGCCCTGAACCAGAAGAAAGTTACTGAGACTATAGTCGAGACGGCCTGTATTTATGATTCACAGCCCAAACATCCAGGAAGAGCTGTAATAAGACAGAAAATTGATGAGCCTTATAAAGGTTTTATACAACTAAACCCCTGGAGCCTTATAACTACATTTTGTGAAGAGTCACCTTAATTCAATGTTTACTAATGACGTCCTTCGTCTGTATTGCCTATATCTCTTCCTGTCCTGTACAGAAACAATGATAACATACTCGGCAGCAAAACAAAACAGCCAGAAGAACTGTGTCACTGTAGTCTTGATTATTCTCAAGGCCTGTATGTCTCCTGTTTTGATCAGTTTTTAGGAGTATTTGTGGGAAATGGGGACAAAATACTGCTGATTCACAACCATTGCACTTTACACCCCATCGATATAAATAATTGTGCAAGTTGCAGGGCTGTGGAGAATTCAGCCCCGGATTCCTGCACTCGTGGAGGGTGTAAATGACTTATGATGGTTCGAATTGTCATGCTCTCTGGCTGGATGGCACTTCAAATATGAGAAACTTTTATCCTTGCCCTGACTCTGGACATGACTGTGCTGAGTTAAGTCTTAAGGGTTCCTTTCTTCACTGTGTAAGGGGACTGAACCCCTTTATGAGTTCTATATAGCATATTGATCAAGCTTTATGTCCTCTCAGGATTTAATTAGAACAGCTTTTCTCTGAACAATACAAACATCCTTAATTAGACAATTGCACTGCAGTGTCTGCAAAATTAAGCAAAAAAAACCCCCAACAAACCTGGCAAAATATATTTATCGAAAAAAGGATAGTGTCAGGGCTTGGTTCTCTCACTTTTCCTAAGGCTGATGTAATACCTTTGGCTCCTGATTTGCCCCGCTATAAGTGAAAAGAGAAGGAAGACCACCATAACCATAGAAGTACCCATAGAAGAGTATTGCCTAAAAGTCACATGAACTCTGTGTCAAAGACTTTAAATTAGCATCTTCATGTCATTCTGCCTCCTCAAAGGTTCATCTCGTGGCCACCCAAAGCCATGATGCTGTTCAGTTTGAGCTCTACATGATGGTTTGGGGCAGATTGGCTTTACTGATGTATGGATCAGATCACAGCAACCGTTGGGAGAGAAGGTGTCACGGAAGAACAGGGCTGAGCCACCTGATTACTAATTAATCAGACATGAGAAAAACCTCATGGAATCAGTTTCTATTTAATTATGGAAGCCTCATTTGGCATAGGAGCATATGCTGCTAACTCAATCGAGTGCTTTTAACTGACATCAAATAGTAATTATCAGAAAGAATCAAGTTTTTTGATTATTCATACTAATTTATTGAACACTTAAAATTAATGAACCTCAGTTATTTTAAATTTGCTCAGTTGCACTGGGAGAAAAAGAGGGAGGTAGGGAAGGATGGTTCTCACAATTTAAAAGTACAGAGACTTGTTTAAAGATAAAATAAGTAAATTACAATATGGCATGAAATCCCATCGGTGGATTGATACACATGTAGGAAAGTTCCTGGCATGTTCTGCAACTGAGGAAAGTTCTGACAATGGCTTCATTTATACAATTCTTCTACCCCCCCAAAAATCTTCCGATGACATTTTAGGGTCACCATAAGGGGTTGAACAGTGGAGAGGAGATTTATGTTTGTCAGAGTGTTTCTATTTTAACCTACGGTTGTTCCAGTCTGGTGACTGAAAGGAAGTGTCTTTATATCCCACTGGAGATGAAGAGGAGGTAGCCTTTTAGCTGGGTCTGAAGCAGTTTTCTCCTGCTCCTCTTAGTGTGATTTGCATTATCCTGGCCCTTCTCCTGCTGACAATATATTGGCACAAAGGTTACAACTGTGGTAATTGCTTCTGACCTCTTTTCACAGTAGAGAACACAGGGTCCCTGTCTTCAGTCTATAAAGTCTGACTAATTAAAGCATCTCTTTCAGATAACAGATTTGGGGAAAAAAAAAAAATTAAAACCAAACTACAAAACAAAAGCTGTAATTCGCTGTTTGAGCCAGTTAATACATTATGCATTCAATGGTGTAATATCGCTTGTGTTAGTGGAACTGCTGTGGATTTATAGTGGGATAAATGAGATTCATGTTCCAGCTTAGAATTTCTGATTGTTGAATGTTTTCTTTTAGCTATTTCTAATGAGTTGTCTTGAGACCCTCCGCATCTGTAAATTAAAATGTGTTTGTTTAATCCTTTCACAAAGCACAAAAAAGACAAAAATACTTAGAAAACACATATAGGTGTTCTCAATTTTGTTGTTGTTGTTGTTAGAAATGTAAAATGTTGTCAGAAAATCACAGGTAGCACTTGATTTACTATGATTTTTTTTGTTGCTGTTTTTAATTTGTAAGGCCTTGCTGTAACTCCCTACAATTCTCTATGTTCAGTCACAGGAGCTGACTTAATTCAGGTCACACTGAAAGAGAAGGAAAGAGTATCTTTACCTACCCCAGGTGAGTGACAATCTGTGTCTGAAAGGCTTGGTCTGGGAGTCACACCATTTCTTTTTTACTACTTTTTCAGAAATAGATTGCTATTTTTCACTTCAATATTTTGTACATTTATCAACCCAACAGGGGTTCTTGGCATTCATTTAAGCATTTCATTGAGCCATATCTACCATTGCTCAAGATAAATGTGTGATTCCACAGTATAAAAGACTATAAACTTTTGCTAAGAATTACCATAGCAGATCAGAAAGGTCACGGAGAATGTAAGGCTACAGTGTATTTTAGTGCTCCATAGTGATCTTAGTGTAATACTGTGACATTACTGCACAGTTACGTGTCGAATCAGACAGAAAAATACACCAGAGACAAGGGAGACCTCCAAAGTTTGGTCTTAGTTGCATAGCTGCCTCGCTGCGTATTAACAACAATAATAATTTATGTGGCAATAGGGTTTAGAGACCTTTTTGGGGAGAGTTTCCCCCTGAACAAACAGGTACTGTAAAGACAGACCCAGCCTTAAGGAGCTCCACCTGGGTTTAATTTCTCTGTGTTTCCCTGTGCTGGCAACAGAGGGGTTTTCTAGTTCACAACATTACTGAGCTGAGTCTAGCCCCCCCAACTTAAACATGAACTTGCTCCTGTGTTTTCAATACCTAATGAAACGCGCCTCAAGAAAAAAAATGCTGGAATTTCCTTTACAGTGGGAGGACAGAGGTAGGTGCTTGTAGAGGCCTCCAGAGGG
Source organism: Haliaeetus leucocephalus (assembly GCF_000737465.1). Lineage (NCBI taxonomy): Eukaryota > Metazoa > Chordata > Aves > Accipitriformes > Accipitridae > Haliaeetus > Haliaeetus leucocephalus. The sequence goes on along the minus strand of NW_010973307.1, from coordinate 1,871,643 downwards.
AGGCCCTGCCTGCGTTAGTTTAGGGCTTACTAAACTCAGTGTACAGGATTTCCCCTTGAAGGCTTTTCTTCCTCTCTTGGTGGCAGAACAAACTTAGGCAATTAATTTATGAAGACTGGCTCATTAGCTGTCTAAAATACAAGTGCAAGTTAAGCACCTACGTTCTGTGAACTTAATTTGTCCCAATATTTTCCTGGTGCTAAGGCTCAGAAGTTTCCTTTTGGACTGAGCTGAAAAATAAATCTTTGGGGAACGAGGAGGAGTTGCCACATGTCTCAGTCAAGCTGCTTTTCCAAGGCAGGTCTTAATTACCCCTTGTAATGGGAAGACTCCTTCTTTTCTGAGGGCTAACAAGCTTTTGAGAGTTGATCACTCATTTTTTAAAATCTTTCATACTTTGGGAAAGAATAGAAATTCCCATACCCTGGGAATTCAATCTCCTTTCTAGAGCACTGGGGGAGAAAAAAAATGCATGAGAAGAGTTGGCGCTTTCTGGTAAGGTTTGTTACCATTTTGATCATCTGGTTTTGCCACCAAGTGCAGGTGACTGGCTTTTATTTTCATTTGTTCATCTTAATTTTGTATTCAAAGTGCTCAGAGCTTTGGATGGCATAAATAAAAATATTATAAGCAGTTGTTTGTGAAGTGTATTCACAAGGCACAAGCTAAGTCTGACAAACCTCAAGATGTGCTTTGCTTTTGATGGGTCCCAAAGAATTTGAGTCTGGTTTTTTCAGCTATCTCCCTGCCCTGTAACTCTGAAAACATGGTCCTGGGAGAGATCTTTTTTTCCCATCAGGCAGCTTCCTTTAAGCATGGAAGATAAGAAAGAGCAGTTAGTGTTGCTTCATCAGTGACAAAAGGAGGATGTTAATGCCACAGATGCTTGACTATCAAAGAAATGGTAATTCTTCCAGCTACTGAAAATGATAATTCTGTCTTTGTATGTCCTATTTTGTAGTTCCTTCTGATGCTGTCTTGAAATGGTCACACCCAGAGACATGGAATGATGTGGAGAAAGGCTGGGGTGGATCCAACTGCAGCGTCCCAGGCCCTGGGGAAGACGTCATCATCTTACCTAGTAAGGAAGGAAAGATGTTTAATTTCTGTAGGGGTGCTGGGGTCTGTCGACATTAAGATATGTATTTGTGTTGCAACACAGGCTCCCTGGCACTAGTGTCCCTTCTAGTGTGTGCAGGACACCACAATTGTTCCTTGTCACATTGAAATCTCAGTTACAGTACAACAGTGTGATTTTTGAAAGGGAATAATCATTCTTTTCCGTTTACACACATACACAGACACACACAGTTACTCATACTGATATACAAGCTTAACTATGTGCAGGGACTTTATTTCAGGAGCAGAGAATTTGCAAGACCCAGAATCACACCTCACAAAGAACTCATCTCTTGACCCACCTCTCTGTGTTTTGTTAAGGGAGCATATTTTACCTTTCCACAATTGTACTACCTTCCATTTTATTTTCCTGTTGCTATTCCCACTATCATTGATAATCTCTCATGCCATTTGCTGTGGATGCCTCCTAGACATTTTAGCCTGTGCCTGTATTTCAACCTCAGATTTGTGTTACATTTAAATCCCAGCTCAGCTTACAACCTTACTGCATGAGCAACCTTCTGAACTCTAGCAAATATATTAGGCAACTTGCAATGATATCTGGAGGAAAAAACTTCTGATAACCATTTTACCTAATAGCTGACCCTGCTCTGATGAGGAAATTGGACTAGGTGAGGTCCTGAGGTCCCTTGCAGACATAATTATTGTATGATCCTATGAATACTGTGTGATATGTGCCTGACATACTCTAGTACCTGATGCTGGCTCCTCCTCATTTGTTTGAAACCAGGTAAGTCTCTCTATGTACCACAGCTCCACTTCTGGAAATAGGGATGACACTGCTCCCTGTGTCTTCCTCTTCCACCTGTTTTTGGCTTATGAAGTCTTTCTGGAAGGAAGTTTCTGTTGCTTTGTGTTGGCATTTGGGCATGGAGCCTCAGTCATGGTCAGAGCTTTGCTGTCCTGTGTCATCAAAAGTAATATATATAATTTTAGGTTATATTAAGAATTATGTTCAACCTTCAATGAATATTTAGCTTAATCTTCAGTTTTCTGATAAATGTGAAAAACCCCTATATTGTTTGAAATAATGCTTTTCTTCACTTTTTGGGGGGAACTTACATTGAACTGAAGAGTAGATAATTTCCATTTTCTGATTATATCTCTCTTTCCTGTCAAACAAGCACAATGTGTTTTGTTTTGGGTTTGTTTTGGGTTTTTTTTCAGTTCTGCCATCTCACTAGCTATAATGCATAAATGTGGTTAAGTGTAAGTTTAGAGGCCAGAGAAGGCAAAGAAATGTCCCTCCAGGGTTTGCTTATCTCCTGTAGGTCCTGTGTCCTATGTGCATCTAAGGTAACAGTAACCACATATGTTTAGGCATCTTAACCTGTTCCTTGTCATCACAATTAGTAGAGCTGGAAGAGTTACTGAGCTGACCAAATGTGGGTATCTAATGTGAATTGAGTTCTTCACTGATGGTACTATGTAGAGCTCCAGAGCTCAAGTCACTTGCTTATATGAAGATATCTAATGTTGTTTGAAGCACTCCAGGAGCATCCTGCCTAGCCAGGTGAGACCCTAGATGGTCATAGGGTGTCCCCTATGTCATATTTGCCAGTCCTGTGTGAGGTCTCAAATATCCAAGAGCATTTCAGAGAGTACTAAATGCATAAATGAATTTGCTATGGTGGGACCTTAGACACCTAGATCCCATCAGACAGCTCAGTTCAGGTGCCATAAATTGAGGCCTGAACCTCATTTCTCCAGAGCATGTTCAGCAGCACCTGAGGTGTGACCCTAGCTTGCGGTTAATGTATGTCCTCTGAACCATGATGTGAAGGTCTACATTTGTTTCCCTTGACAGTATAAGTAACACTAGCATTCATATAAAGGTCTTGCCGGTGAGAAGCTGTACCAGAACAGGGGATTGACCCTCAATCTCCAAAGTCCAAATGCAGCACCCAAAATGCTGGACTCGCTTTCCTCCTCCAACAGCGTTACTCCAGTACTTAATGTTGAACATGTGCCTGCTTGCCATTCAGACACAGAAAGTGTCCTTTCTGTCCTGTGCTCCCAGGTTCTTACTTCTGTCTCACCTCTGTTATATCTGACCTCTTATGGAGGCATTAAACAGTGGGGCATTTCCCATGTGCTTTGCTCTCTTTCGGATCCTCTTGCCATGGTTGGATTTTGCATGCCGTTGCGTATTTTGTCCTTAAGAACAAGGTCAGAGATAACACCAGATCGTCCGTTTCAATTTCCTGTGTATCATGTTATAACCAGTTCACCAGTATCAGCCCATGATTGGCAAAAGACCAGATCATTTCAGTCTTCAAAATCACGTGTCAGATGCAGATATGAAAAGACACAAAGGTGCCGCTGATAGCTAAGACCTCTGCGCGCACAGTGAGTTAATTATGTGGAGTGTGATCAGGAGGTCACAGGAGCTAAATCATAATTTACACAGAAACAGAAAGTAGAAAATAAATAAATAAATAAAAAGGTTTGGTTAAGGATTTGGAGTTCTGTTGTTTAGATTAGATTAAGAGAGTGGAAGCTGGATGCTGCAGTTGTGATGGTCCTTTGGCACATTGCAAACTCACCTATAAATAAAACTGTTCTGTGCTTCCTGCAAAGGTGAGTGTAATCCTCTTGATAAAATAACTTATTTTAGCTGGCACATGAGATATCGACCGTGGCCTTTGTCACATACCACAAGGCCCTTCATGACTAAGCTGTGCCTGAAGCATTGCATGTTGCTGCCCGCAGCCCAGTCCAACTGATCTAGTTCTAGGACTGGAAACAGTACCGCTGCATCAGCATGCTGGTATACCAGAACTAATTAGCTCTCCTGAGAGGCAAAGCTCATTAGCTCAGGCCTGGCGCTGTGCAGCATGACTGCACAGCCTTTGGGGTCAGAACTAATGTCTCACAAATTTAGAGCAGTTCTGGTTTGGTCAGTTTAACTGGGGAATGACTGCACTGTGCTGCAGGGTATAGTATAGGGATTCTCTTTAGCATACTGGTGCCTACTGGTTGGGAGGCAGCAGGGTAAGGGTTGGACTATTAGACAGGTTCTCTGTTTTACCATGGACAGGAATGTCCTCTGCCTATGGTGAATTGAGGAGCCAGGACAATAAAGTTTGCGCAAAACCAGAATGCAAATTCGTGCCTGAGCAGCAGGATGAGACCCTGGGAGCTCCAAGTTCTGAATCACTGTGTTCAGCTGCTTAGAGCAGGGTGCTCCACAGTGTATAATAAAACTGTCTCTGCTCTTCAGAGGAGCTTTACTGAACAGAAAAACCACAACAAAATACTTAATGGGTGAAAAGGAAAGGGGCAAATGATAAGTGAAAATGTACTGCCTGCTAGGACTGGTGCAGAGTCATGGTCTGTGACTGTCTTCTTCCTATCAGTGATAAGAATCTCTAAGTTCCCATCACTAGAGTAGATATGTGTGTTTAGTTGGTGTGCAGAGACTATTCTGCTCTCCAGTGCTTTTCTGGAATTCTCCTTCAATTTTAGCCCAAGAACATAAACATAAACACGAACACAAGCTGTCTGTCACCCAATCTATTTTGAGACAGAACTGCTTTGTTGCATGTCTGCCTTTTCTGATCATCCTCCCTCTACTTTTTACTCCCCCTTTTCATTCTTGCTGGCTTGGAGGTGTTGAAACACTTATTGGCAGTGGGAGTCAACAGAGTGCAGGGTCTTAAATTGGAGTCATAGTCATTGGTGGTGTGATAAGGGCACTGGATTTGTTGCTCAAATGAAGGCACTTAAAATGTAGTTAGGCAAGATGAATTTTCTGTCCATTTGTCATACTTTGTTTTGCTGCCAGAAGTGTGTGTGTATATGAGTTTCCAGTTACAAAAAAGTCAACCCCTTGCTTGGATCCAAAACCTTAAATGAAATCAACAATTTTTAAAATTTATCTTTAATTGTAGCATTTTATGGATGTTTCCCTTCCCATTTCCACTGGTTTGTGCATATCCTGCTAAACTCAGAATGACTCCAGATGGCCACAGAAAAGTGAGAGTTTGTCCCCATGAGAACAAACTTTGTGCTGCTGTACACACCAAAATAAGTTTTTGCGATACACTCCTGGCAAGGTGCAGCTGTGTCTCACTCTTCACTGTCTTTTAGTTACTTAAAATTTTCCTCTGGGAGCCATCCATAATGATTTTCAGGTTGAAAGCCAAGCCATGGACCTACTTCTGGTATGCTGTGCATTACTGGGTAAGTCCTTTCAGCCCCCCAAAACCAGTTTTAGAGTCTTATAAAAACAAATAATAGATGTTTAGTGCTCATTTCTAGCGTGAAGAAGTGCAGGGGAAGACTTTGGTCTGGGCCTGACAGTGCTGAAATCTCTGAACGAATGTGGATTCCCAGAGTTCACTAAAGAGCTAGGGCACTGCCTAAACTTGGCTAATGAAGGCTTCAATTTGCTTATTTAACAAAATAAGCAAAATTGCATTACCAGGGCTCCCTCATGGGCTGGACTCAGGAAAGTTTGAAAAGCTAGAAAACACCTTTATTAGCAAAATATTCATATTAAACCCCAAGTTTTTGTGTCACTGCTTGGTGTCTGCTTGACATCTAGAGGGTGCTTTTTGGAGGGCTTGGAAATCGGGGTCATGTACTATGTTATTCCATTTTTTGCCCTGTTTTGAAAGCATCGGTGGGACGTCAGGAGTTCATAGACTTCTTTGTACAAGGATGAGTTTCACTTGCAACAGAGGTGGGTCCCTCATGTTAAAGTGACTTCTAGTGTTGGTGTGTTACAAGTTCCCTCAGTGTCCGGCTCTGTAGTGGATAAAAGCCTCTTCCAGCCCCAGCTGGAAATCTTTAGCTCAGGCTGCAACAACTTGTGCTTTTATCTCTGGAGGTTCATCCTGCAGAGCCACAGCCATCCCACAAGGACCTCTCACATGCATCAGGCTTCAGCGGTCACACCACCTTCAAAGACAAGCTGGATAGTTTAGTCATGCCATTCTGGCGGCCAGCAGTGGCATTAGCTTTTCAAGCCCTTGGATTTTCAGGGCTTTGGTTTATGGTTTTCAGTGTGACACACTCCTGATGCAGCACGCTCTGGGTGGAAGGAGAATGTGTTATAATTCCAGGCAATGGAATGCTGTTTTGAAGGGTATTGATATGATATCATGTAGCCTCTGGCAATTTCTCTCTTCTTTTTTTTTCCTCTCTTTTTTTTTTTCTTTTTTTTTTTTTCCAGTGGTGGAATTCACTCTGTTATTCATTTTCTGATTTTGATTTTCTTTGAACTTTTTCTGTTTGAAGAGATGAATGCTGGAGTACTGTATCTCATATAATAGCTCTTCTGTTGTGCCTGATTTCCATTCAATGACATGCTATGGTGTTTTATATAGTGATGTGTTGATCAAAGGCATTTTGTGTCATTGCTGGAGTCATTAGCGACTTCTCAATGTTGTACGTCTGAACATTAAGACTGTGGCATACCTGTGAGCTTTTGTCTGAAGAAAGTATATATATAATGAAACGTAGCCCTGTTTTCAGGCTCAAACTATGGTTTCCTGAAAGTGGTTGCTGCCATTACGTGAATGTCTTCATGGGAGAAAAACAACTTCGGTTTGTCTTTCTCTGAAGGTAACTCCCTTGAGCTCAGTGACCTAAAGTTTATGATTTTAACCACTTAGTCATCATCTCCCTCTACTACATAAATGAGTGTATTCTGTAAGGACCATATAAGGGAGTCTTCTTTGAATCTGTTTGCTTTTCTCCTCAAGTGTGGAAGGACTTTTTTCCTCAAAGGAGCATTCTGTTATTTCTACAGAGCAACATTTCACCCTCCAAGGACTTCACACCCCAAGCATCACATCCCAGAGTGTTGTTCTTTTAAACTGAGGAAACTATAGGTTTGCAGAGATATCTCTGAATGGGGGAATTTCTCACTCCTGTGTTTCAGGGCTCACATGCATGATGCTACAGTTACAGAGCACTCAGCATTTCCTTTATAAAACCTTTTTTAGAAAGATGTGCAACTCAGCAAAAATATCTGTTCTAGACTGAAACTTGACATATAAATGGTATGCCTAGGAGCACTTCTTCTTTTCCTTGTAAAAATGTTTCAGTCTGTGTTTGATGAATATACTTGTGGCCTTTGTCAACTGCAGCTTTTTGCCACATTCTTGAGCTGTGATTTCACAAACTAGATTCCCCTTCTGTCTGAGAGGTATCATTTTACAACATCTTCCCCCTTATTCTCTTCGCTGTTTCATATCCTCACATACTGTGCCTTCACTTCCCAGCTCTGCAGGGCATAGGACTATACCTGTCCTGTAAAGAGATTATAGACAGGAGTTTCTTCATGCCTGTAAAAATGTATCAAGTGCTAACAGTATGGGATTTAGGGGAAAAAAAAAGATTATGCTTGCTCTGTAGAGACTTATTACATCTGAATGCTGTGAAAATTTTGCATGCTTGAAAGATGCTTCAGCCCAAGGATGCAGGGACTTTCTTTTGAGATGAGGTGTTCAGAGTAACCATGGTTGCTGCAGTACTTGGCACAGTCCTTGAGAACAGAGGTCCTGGGCTTTCAGGGTGCCCCTTGCTGATGTCCAGAGAGAAAGAAGAAAAAAAAAATAAATGGGAAAGGAAGAGGTGGGATGACTGAGTTACAGGGATAAAGTAGGAACATGTATGTAGAAGACACAAACAAATCTGCAAGCAGAGCCCGGACCATACAGAAATTTTCTCTCCCTTGAAGCTGTCAAAATTCAGGGCTGCAAAACCAGAGAATCAAAAACTAGGAAATGCTATTATTAAAGATAGTCTACTCATATTTTTTTCAGTCCACTTCTGAGTGTACTTCATGTAGGTTTTGATTATGTTTCCTACAAACAGTGCTTGGAAAAATTCTTAAACCTTTGTGCTAAATGGTTTGAGTCAGCCCCTAATTACATTTTTGGGGTAAAGGACTTTCCCTGTGCTACCTGTTGCATGGTCATTTGTGTCTTCATCCAAAGCAGCTGCTAATGGCTATAGGCAGAAGCAAAACTGTGAAGTAGCTGGTCCACTTCCCAAGACACTTCATGGCTCCTCCCATGTTCCACACCAAAACTGTTTCAAGTGGCCCATTCTCACCACTCTCTGAAAATTCATTGGGAAATATGTGTGTTCCTTAATCTCTCCTGTTTTGTATACCTCTTCTCACAACAAATGCATATGAGATCAATGAAAGTTACAACAAATCTCTGGGTAGAATTTGGCAGCTGTCATGTTGAAGATTCTTATTTTCTGCCAGCTATTTCAATGAAAGTCACAATTACATCACCTCACTGAACCCTTTGTTAAGGAAATACCTTGCTTTTCCTTCTTCCAGGGACATCCGCTGACTCAGAGATGCACCATACCTGGAAACTGTCACTCTTGTCAATAATGAAAACAGATGGAAACCACGATTTAAGGGCCTGAGCTGTTTTCCAGTGCAATCAACTGAAAAGCTCCTAGTGACATCAAAAAGCATTAGATGAGCCCTGAGGGTGGAATTCACCTCTGTGTGGTGGGCTACCTCTAAACCATACACCATTTACATCCTTCCTCATGTCCTACTTGGAAAACTTAAGTGGCATTTAAAAGGTTCGCAGACTGCAGACTTGCAGCTTTAGGAGGCAGCAATGATGCTGCCATTGTGCTCAATCAACAACAGTTCCCACTCTGTTCTGCAAGATAAAAATATACTCCTTGTTTTGTCCTTAAGGATCTGAGGGAATGGTGCTTCTCCTGGTGACTGTTGACTAATTTAATAGTAGGGAATGAGTAGTCCCGTGAATATAGAATTGAAGAAGTCTGGCTTCCTGCAGATTGTGTTCACGTAAGCAAAGCTTTCCTCTTGGTTGGCGAGGAAGAGGTGGGCTTTTATACACAAAACCTGAGAGCAAAGCCAAACTGCAGAGAGAGAAAAGCAGTGACAGGGTGGCATTGGAGGCATGTTGCGGTGTGTGGCTTCTGCTTGTCACGCTGATCACTGCTGGCAACAAGGTGGGGACCTGCAGGCTCTCTGTGCCATGAAGCACCTATGTGACACCAGTGGATGTTTTCACTTCCATCAGTCTTGTTCTCTTCAATGCCATGAGGGAAAAATGCTGTCTGGACGCAGCTTAACTTAGTCCTGGTTCATTGCATTGGGTGGTTTAACATTTATTTTCATAAACAGAACCAGATTCACCTAGCGAGACTAACACACCTCTAACTTGCTGCCCATTGCATGCATTTTTGAAGGTTCAAGCAACACTTGATGAGGCTTAAGCATGGAACAATATCATTGTAAATATGATGTTATTATTAATTTATCAGATTACAGCCACACCATGGAGCCTCAGCTGTAGATGAAGCTCTCTGGTTGTGGATGCTGCACAAACACACAAGCTCTGCTCTGGTAGTTCTAAGCAAAAACAATCTAAATAAAGCAAAACTCAAGCAAAGCTAACACTATTCACCTCCACGCCACACTTTTTTGGCGAGTAGTGTTGGTAGGCTGCCGTTGTTCTAAACAACCCTCTGCTTCGTTTCTCAGACCGGACCATTCTGGTAGATACGGCTCTTCCCCCTCTGAGAGGTCTCTACGTCCTGGGGACCCTCGAGTTCCCCAGCAACTCCAGCAATGTCCTGAGCGCAGCCTGTATCGTGGTGCTGGGGGGTACGCTGAAAGTGGGTAAGTGAGCAGCCTGTCTTCTGGATGCCTGGGGTTGTTTTTTTCTGCTCTTGATAGAGAAAGTGTGAAGAAAGACTGCATAGTGTTACTATAAACATGCTGGGCATCCTAATGCCCCATAGCTATCTGGATATCTGCAGTGTGGACACCCAGAGTCCATGTTAAGCACAATGATTATCCACTGGAGCTAATTACCTGTTCATTTAATAGCAACATATTACAAATACTACTATCTTCACCCCAGTGAAACTAATGGCAATACTCCTGATCTCATCGTGGCTGAGATTTTATCTGATATGTGTAAAAGTCCTCCCTACTTTATGTGGGGTTGCTTTATGAGACAGTAATTCCTCAGGGCAGGATCTCCTTAGTGTTCAGGCAGTGCCTGGTGTCTGTGGGCATTAGTAAGACACTTTGTAGATGACACAGAAGTATTTAAAGCCAATATAAACAGAGTCACGGAGAATCCCCAAAGTGCCTGGAAATCCTGCTGTGGCATGAAACTGGCACAGCTGGATTCAGCACATTTGTTCCTCTCATCCTCTGTACAGATGAGGACCAGGACTTCAGGGAGGTACCACCTTGCCCCTACTTCTAGTGGTTTCAGAGTCCCCAGCATCGCTGGGGCTGTTCCACATTATTTGCAACAGACAGGATTGATGTTTTTCCCCACAGAAGTAATTACGCACATAATTCCCTTTAAATATCAAGGTTCCTAAAGCCAGGCATTGTATTTACTTACAGGAATCCTTAGGACTCTGGGATCACATTGTTGATCACTGCTTGACCTTTCTCAAGATTGGTTTCATGAACTTTAAAAAGAGAATTTGTTTGTGTAATCACCTCCTGAGGAAGTCTGCTCCAATATTTGTTTGTTGTTAATCTCAAGGGACTGTTTAGTTAATACGGTACTGGCCAAAAGAGTTATTTCTCTGTCTTGTGTTTTTCTTTTGAAAAAGAGGTTTGAAAGCCTAATCTGGGAGGTTAATATATACGTATACTTAAAAGAGGCTCAGTTGTTTCTTACTTACACTCTTTTGTACTTTAAATATGGTTTCATATTGGTTTTAAGAAAAAGCATGTGTTCATTGCTAAAAACACTTATTAAAAAAACATTGACGCATTTCTTTGCTGCACAAACTCCCCTCCAGCACATATGTGAGTAGTAATGATATTAAAAGCCAAACAGGTATTTGCAGCTGTTGAATCATAGTCCAGCAACTTCTGGAGAGCTATCCTTGCTCTTGTTTCAGCTGTGAGATGATAGGCGGGTAGAGACTTTGCAAGTTTCCCATATCTTACACTGGCTTTTACGCTTGCTTGTAAAACTGGGAGTGCACGCTTCTTTTCCCTTCCTCTTTCTTTTCCCATGTGTTCGAGGCCTAAAGGTAGCTTCTTGGAGCCCATCTGTCTAATCCTGACTCTTCCATGCCTGAAGGAAGGTTTTGAAGCCCATCTGTCCAATTCTACCACACCCTAAAGAAATCCTGACACAAAATAGATAATGAGACAGTTTAGTAAACAGATTTAATAGATGTGGACATCAGCATTCAGCATTGCCTGAGCAGGAGCTAAGGTTGACATCATGTGAGCCAAATCCCCAGGTCCTCCCTGTTGTGTAACTTCTCCATGCCCTGTTTTCAGCATAGAAATCTTTGGTCATATGCTGTTGCTTCTAATTCAGCAGCCTGGGCCAGAGACTTTCTGATAGAGCCTAAGTATTTTGTTCACTTAAACTGCTAGAGAACAACGATAAGTTCTAGAAACAAGTCTTACTTGGACTTTGCTGTCTTTCGGTGCACTTGGCATCTTATCAGCAGGGAAAACACAAAGATGGTTAAAACAAGACTATAAGTCTATAGGAACCAAGTGATGGTGAGGAATATATAACAAAGGGAAAAAAATCAGTGTAAAATTGGAGTTTATGAAATATAAACAAGATCCTAATTAATTTTATGGAAACAATAACTTTCAGGGAAACTGGGATCAGAAAATACAGTGATAGTTGGGAGATCAGAATTCTTGGGACACCTTTGATCCTGCAGGGTCTGTCATTACTTTCCTCTTCAATGTATGATCACACTGCACTGTGAAACAATCAACAGAATCACTGGGAGATATGAGATGATTAAAGATCCGTAAAGGGTTGCAAGAACTCTCTCAGAGCCCTTGGACAACCCATAAGTAAAATGTGTGGGTCTATCCCCACAATAATTTCTTTGAGTGCTCCTGCCTCTTCAGTGTTGTTGGAGCCAGGGAGACTTTCCGATTACTTTTTCTCTAGTAGTCCTAGCTCCTGGATAAGAAGCTTCTTGGTTTCACTTAAACTTTCAAGTCTCTTCTTTGATGGTGATATTTGCAATAACATTTTAGAAACACCATTTATTTCTACCTCCTTTTGTTGCCATGCTGTAAAAAAAAAAAAGCTATTTTCCCAGCTTATAGAAAGAGAGCTTGATGTTCAGAGAGATTAAGTGATTTGCTAAATGTCATTAGCACACCTGTGTCAGAATAAGAAAAGAAATGTTGAGCTCAATATCTCAGAGGTTTTTTTTTGGTTCTCGGCTAGGATGGTTCCATTTATTTTAACCCATAAGTCAGCATTAAAACACAGATGATATGTGCAGAAAAAGCCCTATTCCACTGCTGCACAAAGCCCTCAGCTCCTGATAAGGCTGCAAAAAATGCTGAAGTTCGTTTTGCACAAATTGATCCGTTGGACTCATCCTGAACTCCACTGTACTCAGCTGCTCTTTGTTGGTAGGTTATTTTTGCTTTTTATAGTAGAATTCACCAAGTAATTATCCAGATAGGATTTCTCTTTTTAGTCTCAACTTGTCACATTCTTTTTTTGCATATCTCGTGATGGCTGCTTGTCAGTCATGTCACTCATTTGAGGAAAGAAGCCTAAGGTCATCATTAGCTCATGGCTTGATTGTCTGGAGATGAAACCCTGGACATTTCTTATGACTCTTATCTTGCTTGTGGTAAGAGCTCTAATACATTCACTCTCCTTCTTCTCAGTACTATTAAGAACCCCCATATTGACTTCCCAAAGGGTAAATCACTGTACTTCATGAAATAGCCATGTGTTAGTGATGATTAATGCTCAGCCTTATAATTACAATTAGGGCACAAGTGAGTTTCACGAATCAACTATCTTTTCCAGTTTCACCAGAACCTCGATTGTGTGGCTCCCATCTTCTCTAGCTGTAAGCTGAGTTCCATCTTGCAGTCATATTGCATCCCTGCACAGCTATTCAACTTGTATGAAGATGGAGTACTGTTGATGTACTGAGAGCAATTTTTCATCCCTGATCACAGAAAAAGTGGTTTGAAAAGTTCATTGCACCTTCTGCATTCCCTTCAATTAATCTCTCAGCCTCTGTCTGTTTGGTTTTTACCCTTTCCAAGCCACTCGGTTTCTTTTAACTGGTCGTACCATCTAGGGAAGAGATTCGGTTCACACGTTTAATACATCTGAATTTAGGTGTAACGTGGACATCAGCATGTGAGCTGGCTGTTTCAGTAGAAATATAGCCAATAAAGTCAGTGGAGCCACTGCAGTCAGTAGGACCGGCCAATACAGGTACCTAGAGCAAATTACAGTCTACACTGTATTGTCTGATCTTTGTTAGCTCAGACAGCCAGAGGACATGGAAACATCTGCATTATGAAACCTAAATGTAGCTATATGAATCTCGCTGGAAACATGGTTCAGTTGCCTAACTATAAGGATTTTGTATCACTTTGGGCACCCTCAGGTGTCCCACCTGGCCTTCCACTTCTGCTGAAAAAGCCACTGTTCTGTCATTGATCACTGTCTTGTATCTGCCAACCTCACATAGTGGATTTGGAGGGCACTAGGACTCTCAGATGGCATTAGGCATCTATATTTAGGCAGCTGAATCCCATCCTACATGTCTCACTTCTTATTCCTTGGACATTCATCTCTCACTTCTGGCTGCTGGTTCCTACTCCACAGCTGTTTGTCTCTCATGTCTTCTGTTTATTTGGCAGCACCCCCTGCAAGAGGCAATCCATGTGATGTCTCCCTGTTCACAGGCTGCTTTTCAAGGCTTCTTTGCAGAGTGCAGTCTGAACACCTGAAGGAACACATAGGAAAGGAGAACCAACACTAGGTGACTATCCAGCTGTGTCTTGACCACGAATAAGGACTCTTCAGCCTTTCTGGTGACAATATACCACAGTTTTCAAAATAGCTAGGTAGCTAGAGTCCAAGAAGTTTCGGATTCAGGAAACACAGAGTTGATACTGGAGATGGTAACAGCAAGATACTTAGCAAAGTGTATTTGCCAATGGAAGGGAGGGGATCTTATCTCAGAGAATTCCTTGCTCTTATATACAACAGCTGTTGCAGCGACTTGCGCTGTAAAGAAAGGAAAGGCTAGAAGGGAGGAAACACCCACTGTTCTAGGAAAGAATCGAATGGGTTTTGCTATGGAAAAAGAAAAAAACACAACAAAATACTGTCAGGAAGAACATCTGGAATAAAACAGAAACATGAAAACAATGGAAAATGCTTTTGAAACTCAACAGCAAACTAGATCCAGGCTGCAGTCCAGAATAAGTGAAAATCTGGGTAGAAAAAACGCACCTCTCTCTCTGTTCTCCCTTTTAATTTTTTTTCCTATTTTCACATAGTAGGGTGTTATCCTCTCCAGAGGTTAGACCTGAAGAAAGATTATGAATCAGCTGCAACCATTGTGCTAACAGATCTGTGTTGTAATCCAGGCAGCTGGACCTCACACTTCTTCAAGAAAGTATGTAATCAGTGGTGACTTTATTAGCAGCATAAATTGTTTCTTATACATAGGATTATCATATATGGCTTTTTTTTTTTTGCACTGTGTAGTGCATGCATTGTGGTGCCAGCACTCCCTGGAAGAACATTAGCTTTAGATACCTCTTGCAGAAGGTCACACACCTGCAGTGAGGCCATTTGATGTGACGTCTCTCATCAGACAGACAGCGAAGGCACAAACTGACTGTGCAGTGACCGCACAGAAAGCCCAGCTTGTAGGAAGTTGCATGGCTGCTGCGTACACACCAGCAGGTTGACATGTGTCTGCACTGAAGAAATACCTGAGATATCCAGAGCGGACAAAACACTGCTCAGGAGCACTGCTCAGGCTGGCAGATATGTGTCGTATCTGGACAGATGAGCAAACCCTTCAAATTCCAGATAAACTTTCCAGTTGGAAGAACATAGGTTTGAGGAAGCCCTGCCTAATTTCTGCGTACACTCTCTTTAGTCCCTCTTGACCTCTTCTGCACATCTCACCAGACACTTCTGCCAGCCTCTGGTTCTAATTACCTTTTTTCTGGTTCTCTGCCAGCAGTACCTTATTATCTCACTTTATGATTAACCAGACTGCTCATCAAATTGGTAAGCCTTCAGTCGTAGCAGGAGTATGAAGCGGGATCCATTTCTGCATGTCTCATGCAGGATGGGGTAATTCAACAGTTTGCTGTGATCTTATGTGGGATTTGTTCACCACAATAAAGTGGGGCAAGTAGTCTGAAGTTTACACATCCAAAGTTCAGAGACAGACACTTAAAGCCCAGATCCTTCATATATGTGTTGTAGAGATTATGATTCCAGTATTTATGGCAACTTGGTAGTTTACAAAACTACTTATTATAAGAGCTGTGATTTCATATGCCAGTTGCTTCATAAGGTGCTGAAACTTATCCAGCCCTGGTGACTTGTGTGCATTAACTATTTTGAATTTTCCTATGAGTAAGTGGAGGTAGCTGCCGTTTCCATACCATTATTTTCATGAGCCATTCTGTAGGGCTGTATTTAGACTAAGCCGAAGTGCATATCTCAGACCTTACTTAGCTTTTCCCTTTGTTTTCCTTTGTTCCCCATCCATTCACAGGGACAGCACTACATTTTCAAGTCCTGTCATCTTACATTTTGAACATTCTTCACTTTCTTTCCTGATTCTTCACTTCCAAATTCCTGTTGACTTTGCTGGCCCATGTCTTTAATATTTTTTTCCCCATTTGTGTCAGCTTATCTGCTTGCTTTCAGTACCTTCACACTACTTTGGGTCATTGATAAAATGTTTCATACCACAGGGTTTGCAAGACCAGACCTGTCTGAGTCAATGCCCCCATTCTAGTCAGTCAGCCTGTAAATTAATGTGTGCCATGTTCATGTTGTACCAGTGTAGTTTGTTAATCAGAAAGTTTTGTGATACTAAGTCAAGTGCCTTGGAGAAGCCAATTATATTATATCAAAGCTATTATCTTTACCAACTAAACCTGTAGTCTCATTAGAAGATGATAACAAGGAAGTTTCACAGGACCTTTTTTCTATAAAACCAGGTTGATTGGCATTAATTATATCATCCACCTTTAATGATTTATTAATTGTGTTCAGAGTTGGACATTCCATTTTTATTTACTTTTCCCCTAAAATCAGTGTCAAGTTGACAGGCCTGTAATTACCTGGGGCTCTTACTTTTATCTTTGTTTGAAATATTGGCACAATATTAGCTTTCTTCAAGTGCTCTGAGACGTCGTGAGTGATCCCAAACTTACTGAAAAGTCCGCCTTAATAGTCCAACGAGTTTCTGGGCCAACTCTTCTGTAGCACTTGCATTCAAGTTATTGAAATCCATTGATTTAAACCATGGAACTATAAATGGAAATAAGCAAGTATTAAGATTATTTTTGTTCTAAATATACTTAAAACAAGTCTAATTTTTCTACTCCTAGGTATCTCCTGTGCTCTTTTGTGACATATACCATTTACAGTTTCCAGCCACTGAAGCATTTCTGTGAATATTATCTTCCCATTTTTTATATTTATTTAAGGATTTAATATGGTGATGAGCTATTACAAATAGTTTTATTACAAATTCTTTGTTTCTCATTCTGATTAGATTTTTGGTTTATGTGTTTGTTTGTTCTTTAACAAGGGTAACATTCTCTAACCTATTGTCATGATTTTCAGGATTAAAAATCACAAATTTTAGCTAACTGTAGATGTAATTCTTTTAAAGGAGCGATAACTTCCAGTTCAAGCCTTTAGAATTCACATTTCCAAGCATTTGTCTGTGATTGTTAAGCTGGAAGCTTACTTAAAAATGGTTTTGAAATTGAGCTGAGAATTGGATATATCACATATCTCTCTTAACCGACTTAACTAGAAGAAATAGTAAATGCTTTGTAACCAGGAGTAAAATAGTAACACCAATAATAACACCAACAGTAAATCATAATGAAAATTAATAATAATCCCCCCCTTTAAGTGATCATGATTAGGAAATGGTAATTGTGAATAACATTGTAAGATCAATATAAAGGTCTCCAAACATTTTTGTTGAGTCTTTCTTTGGTCTTCAGTGTAGCTAATAACTTTATCCCAGGGGTAAGGTTGACCTGAGGATTGGGAAAGGTATGTTCAGGCTGAGTATTTTAAATCACAACTTGCTGTGAGGGTGAAGCAGGAAAACAATCACTCTGCATACAAAAAGAGACACAAATGTCTACGTAACTCTTCTGCTGCCCTAGGTGGATATTTGTTTAACCTAGTGCATCAGTGGTGAAAGCCCTTATCACTAGTTCTGCTTTGTGAAAGTGGTATTTGATTACAGCCCGATTCCTGGTTTACTTCTGTTCAAACTGCAGTTATGGAAGTTTAAACAGGAAAGTCAAAGATGGTTTGGATGGACGACGGACACTGTGAGATTGAATTCCCTCCGTGTTCCCAGAGAAGATACGAGCTCACTGGTGTGAGATATATTAGATGGGGAGCATGCAAGTCTTGTACTGTTTGTCTTTTACCCATTTAAAAGCTGTACAGAGAATTTAAATATCCACAGATGTCAGTCAGACACTGGTAGGGAACAATGAATTTATTTATTGATTTCACTTAATTAAAAAATGCTCTTAAAGAGGAATGTTTCTTTAGGATATGAGATCGGCTCTCTTTTCCAAACTAGTAATTTTTAAATATTAAAAGAACATGACAGGCCAGCTAATTTTGTACAGATATGTATATATTTTTTATTTCTACATCTGCTGCAGTTTTCTGTTGCATAATTGATTTAATCTCTAATTTTAAAGGAACGCTGAACTCTTTTACTGGACTCCGCATACATTTCTCCAGGGCAAAAACTGTCCTACTTTTTCCTCCTTAGTCTGTTTAGTGCTGGGCCATTTTCTTCTGAAACTGTAAACTACCCTTGGTGAAATAAATGAAGTCACAGTTGGAATACAGTTTACTGTACAGACATATCACCACAAGATAAGAGCACCATCACACACACCAAAACTTTTTGGGCATTTTTTTTTTCCCTACTTTTTTCCCTCAGTCCTTCCATTGGTCTGAAAGACCATTTTACCCAACCTGGCTGCAAAACTCATGATTACCTGGGAACTGATGAAATTCTAAAGGAGCAGAAAGGCAAAAATGGACTGAGGAAGGAAATGGTAGTTCAGCCATTTAGACCTTAAAATTTGGATTCACGCACCCCAGTTCCCCCTCAGTTTCAGCATTACAAAAGCCATTGATACCTCTGTGATGGGTTGTTGCTGTTTTGTCTTTATTGCAGGTTCTTTTCAACATCCCCTAGAAAGGGATTTAAAGCTGCTGGTCCTTCTTCGGGCATCCGAAGGGATTTACTGTGATCGTCTGGAGGGAATAAATGCCCCCCCAGGGAGTATTGGTATGAAACATGAGTTCACCTTTTCATAGGAAACCAATCTTAAGCAATAGTTAAATCTACCCTGTTGAGCCTGTTACTATGTCATGTAAGAAAATAATGTAACAAAGGTACACACATTTTTTGGGTTAAAACTTTTAACGTTCAACAGGTCCTGGATTTTCTGTGGAGATTTTGTTTAGACAAAATTTGGCAGAAGCAAGCAACTAGGTGCCAAATCCTGGGGTCTATATATGGGAAACTGGAGAGGACTTAAGAGTACTTACACATATGTACAAGGTTTGTGTTGGGTTTAGATTTGAGATTTGTAAAAGGTAGTTGTCAAAGTTGAAGATATTAAAACTAAGATGACCTTGTTGAGTGGAGAGAAACGCACATTGCCAGAGGGTATTTGATGTCAGTTATCTTTGGTCTCTCTTAGGATGAAACAAATTGTCCTCAAGTTTCCAGGATAGGATGCTGAGCTTAAACTCATATCACTATTTTTAAATGCCTGACCTAAGTGAGATGAATTACATCCAAGAGCTACTGGATGGATACACGCATTTAAATATTTCCAAGCATTTGGACCCATAGAAAGATTAACAAAAGAAGGTTTATCTTAATTTTTACAAGGCCTCATATAATTATTGTTAAAGAAATACATTAACTTTTGTGTTTTCCATATTTTAAAATATGTTTTAAACAATACTTGAGTAGTGCAAGACTTTGTTCATTGCTGAACTTTTGTAAAGACAGTAGAAATTTGAACTGCTATTAAGAAAAAGTTGAAGTATAACAAGAGCTAGAAATTTGACTTCCTGTAATTTTAGGGGCTAGAAACAAAGATAGATGCGTTGCAGCCATTTAGCACACTATCATGGATCAGATAAGACTTCACAACTGTTCATGCTATCCTCTTAAACCACAGCAAATGCAAGATCATGGAAGTTATTTTGAATGTCTGCCTTGGTGGGATAATCAGGGTTGCATTACCAATGCTTGCAGCAGGCTTCTTTTGGACTAAGGTGACACAGTATGTCATAGAAAAAGTTGTCCATGGAGGAGATTAGCCCAAGCAGTAAAATGGGTTTACTAAATACCTGAAGCATAAGTCCTCTGAAGCAATGTGTCACTATTAGACATGCAGAACAAATGTCGAACTGACTCAGGTTTCAGATCAGGTCAGAAAATTGAAACAAAACATTTCAGTGCAGGAAATCGGAAATTTTTTCATGCTTCACATGTATTCTTGGAACATGTCATCTATATGAAAGGTTTCTATATCTTGGCTTTTTGTCCTGGTTTCGGATCCTTTTTCCAGAAAAAAATAGTGAATTTTTTACAGATCAGAAATATAAATAATAGCTGAGTAATTTTCTGTATCTTTCATTCCTGTAGTTTTTACTTAATTTGTTTACTTAGGTAGATTTTTTTTTTTTTAAGGTAGATACATTTGTCTGCAATTCCAGTTTGAGTTAATGAGACTTCTATGGTACAATCCCCTTTCTTGCCTTTGCATGTGATGGTCATTTTACTTTATTATGATTTATTTCTAGTTCCCTTTTTATTTCAAGTGGAGGCTATGTGTTGTTCTTACACTTTTCATAAAATATAAAAACATGCTTTAATAAATATAAAGATTTCCATGTATTAATTATTGGTTCAGTTCTCAAGTCTCTCTTTCCCCTAACCTTTGAACTCCTGCTTCTGTTTTTTTCCAGGGGTTTATGGAGAGGTGCAAATTTATAGCGCTTATCCTAAGACATCTTGGACACATCTGGGAACTAACATTGCTCCTGGCAATGAAAGGTGGTGTTTTGCCCAAATATGCCTCCATATACTAAGTTTTGGCTTCCATTCCAATGACTTGTATTAATGTTCCTATGAGTTGTATTATTCTTTTCCTTTGTGATAGGCTCTGTTTAAACTATGTCTAGGTAGGAAAAGAACAACTATGTTACATCTTGCAAGAAAATTATACTATTTTTAGATTAATTTTAATTCTAAAGAGGAATGAAGCTGAGATTTGCTTCTTTCCTCTGTCCTTCCTTCTTTGCTTGCTTCTGCCCTTCCATCCTTCTTCCTTCCTTCCTTTCCTTCCTCTATCTCTCCCTCTGCCTTTCTCTTTCTTTATAGAAGGAAGAGATGTACTTGAAAGTGGCTGATATCTTGGTGATTAGGATGTTCATTTTGGTTTAAGAGACCTACTTTAAAATCTCATCTCTGTATTAAGCAAAACTGGGATATGAACCATGTTCTTCAACATCTTAGATCAGTCCTTTACCAAGTGGTTTCTGGAGTGAACATCTTAATTTCTCCTATTAGAGTCAATCTTTTTTGTATATGTAATTAATGTCAATTGGTTTAAAGGGTATAAAGCTACCTGCATAGCCTGAAGAGTAAGGTGTCTGTCTGGGATGTGAGCCTTCCAAGGTACAGACGCATTTTCACTTAACCTTGGCAAAAATAGCTTTGAAATGCTCTCTTCTCTTTCCCCTGATGCTACCCATCCATAAGCTTTTACAGCCCCAGCAGCAGACTCATCTTCATCATCACTTACTTGTGAATTCAGTCTGAAGGCTTAGTCAAAACCTAAGGCAGGTTAAGTGGAATTGCCACAAATGCCTGTTAAATGAATAGGTGTCTACAGCCTGAAGTTCAAATCTTTCCTCTGAACCAGAGAACACATCTGCATATAAGGATCTCCCATTTATGTGCACTGACCTTAGTTGGGGTGGAGTGGGCACCTACCTAGCTCTCTCTGGAGCTCTCATTCTTGATTCTGTCACACAAAATTTTTATTGCCTTTGCTGTAATTCTTCCAAGTGCTTCATTTTAAACTGAAATATGTGTATTCGAAAAAAAATATAATTCTATCAGTCAAGCCTAACAAAAACTCATTGGTAGAGTTCCCATCTGGATAGAGGGAAGGAATTATTTGGAAACTCATTGCAAAGATGGGCAATGGAAGCACAAAGACCTCACAAGTAGGATTTGTCTGTTGTTAGCTCTCACACAGTTGAGTCTCTAGTGTAGATTAATTGTTTAGGATTGCTGTGTAGTCAGTGAAGAGACCAGATACTTCCAGATGCTGATTCAAACCATGCAATATTAGAATCACCCTCTGGAAATTCTTTTCTTTCCCTGATTAGGATGGGAGCTCAGAGTAAGCAGATTCTTGACTGAAGCATGCCAGTTGAATACTTGGATGAAATGGATTCAGGCTAGTATTGGTCTGCTGCCCAGATGTTTTAGATGAAATATCATGAGGTGCTAAGATACAAGTTTTTGGAATTCATTCATGCACCCTAAATAAGGCACAAAGAGTTGTTTCCACTGTTAAAAGAAAGAAAAAGAAAAAAAAAAAAAAAGCTATTTATCATGAAAAGTCTCCTAATAGCCAACCAAGAGTTAATGTGGTTAGATACAGGAAATAGGCAAGTCAGTGCTAGAATATGAAAGCTGAAGCAAGTGCCTTTTTTACTGACTGAGAGAAGCTGCTCTATATATTTTTCAACATGAATCAGCACATGAGTCAGGGTAGGACTTAGGCTTTCAAAAAGAAGGGAAAAAAAAGAAAGTACTTACAGTAAAAACCTACACTAGTATTTCAATAGATTAGTATCTTAGATGGTGTCTCTTACCATATTTTCTTTTGTTTACTGATTCCTCTTATTAGACTTCTTTGAAATGCAAGAGTCAAAAGAGTTACGATTGGGTCTACAAGATGTAAATTATTATTGGAGTGTATGCCTGGGGCTGGACTTAAGATTCAACTTCTAGTATGGGTTGCAGGTGAACTGTCAAAAATTCCAAATAAACGCCACAGTTATTCTTACTCTGTGTGGTTTTGCTTCCTCTTTTCCAATGTGTTTATCCTTGAACAATACATAGTTCTCAGTTGCATTAACACTTTCCTGCCATTTCAGACGATATACGGTGCTTCCTCTAAGCAAAAAAAGAAATCAAAGTTTTGGTAGACATCTCTACTGAATGTTCACAGGTGCTGAAAACTGGAAGTACTCATCTTGAGCCTACTCATCTTTGAAAAAAACTGTGAGAAGAGACACTAGGAAAATTTGGCAACAGAGCTCACTAGTTACATCGCTTTAGGACTTTCCTTTCTCTCTGCACCTCTGTCACTCTTGACTGCATGACGAGGCATACTCTGAATTCATTCAGTGGTCTGTTTTCTCAACAGTTACCTGAGGTGTACAGAACATCACCTGGCCAGCACCAGTCACCCTGTAATAGGACAAGGTGTTTATCAAATATATATAAACGCTGGTCATTATCCATTTTGCTTTCACTAAATGCTTTTATTTTCTCCATGTGAAGCTAAAAAACCCCAGAGCTACAAATATAACTAATAAATATAATAAAGAAGGATCTTCAGTTCAAGATTAAAACAGTGTCTGTGTAATGTATAGAAAGGTACCTAAGCTCCCATTAGAATCAGCAGAGTTCTAGCTGCTGGAGCCTAGAGGGCAATTCAACTACCAAGGGCAGGATTGAGGAACCTAAACATAGGTTTTGGGCTGATCTGAGGTGCCTTGGGGCTCATAGGAAATGCCTTTGAGTCCCTTCCATGGCTTCCACCTATGTCTCCAGGAGCGCTCCGTGACCAAGTTCTATCATATCTACCAGCTGATGTCTTAGATATCCTGGAACATCTCAGATAGCAAGAGGTGTTCTTGTTTAGGGAACCAAATCCTGCTCTATGTACCCAATTCAGAGAGCTTATTGCCTTCTACTCACTACTGACTGTACCGATCAACTATAGAGGAAGCTTAAATGCCAAGTGCACGCACACACACACACAACCCTACACATGGACACCTACATTTTGTTGTCTTAAGTCCAAAGCTGACTTTCAGCTCTGTAGGATATTCCTGGCACCAAAAATAGTCTGACATGTCTTTGGTAACTTACTTGAGCCCTGCAACTCTGTACTGGAACTGTATACCTTGTTAATCAATGGTGTGAAATAGACATTTCAGGATTAATTTCCTCCCACATATTTTAGACATCTGTTTTTGCAGAAAGCCCTAAAGGGGCTTTTCCTAGAGCATAGCCTGTGGATTCTTTCTGAGATCTGCCTAGGCAAAACTGTTGTTCATTTTTTAGGAAACCTGTGAGCATAACTTTCATAAATGTAATGACATTAACTTAATATCTTGCATTACAGGATTTTTGTGGAGGACGAAGTAGACTGGAATCATGGCGGAGACATTGTGATCAGCTCTTCCTCCTATGAAGCCCACGAAGCTGAAGTAGTTAGACTTAAAGAAGTCAATGGTTATAGCATAAGAATTCATGAACGCCTTCTGCATAGGCATATTGGTAAGGAATCTGTTTCCATTTGAGAGACTTTTCTTCTGAAGTATTGACTTTCCATTTCATATCTCACAAAGATCAATTCTACTTTATTGAGGTATCTTCATTTCTTTCTCCGTATGCTTTTTTCTTGCTGTTTTGATACTGAGAATGTGATGTTAAAAACTGTACAGAATAGTTGATTCTAACACGAATTTCTGGGAGTAGAATTAATTCAGTGCTGAATGCTTTTGGAAAACTTCCTGATGTTCCATATTTTAAATACAACTGGTTAACAGAGAGAGAAAATAACTGAAGTTTTAAAGGGGGGCGGGGGAAGCAGATTTTTTTAGGCCATTTGCACAATTTCTGTGGTGTGTCAAAACCTGAAAAACTAAAAGATACCCTTTTTTTTTTCCCCCCCAAATTTCAAAATCATTAGATTCATGGAGTTTCAAATGCAAAAAATTATCAATTCCATGGCATGAAACTAAAGTATTTGTAATCTAATATGTAAATAAACATAAAATCTGTATAGAGCTCTATTTCCTGTGTAGATTACATACTATCTGTATCTAAGTGGAAAAAGAGATGCACTGTTGATAATTTATTTAATTTTATTTCAGCCTATAAAGTAAATTTATTATCATCTATTTAACAAAAATAAAAGAATTTTATTAGCAGGTCAGATTCTGAAGATCCAAAACCAGGATTTTTCCTGTGCATAGCAATATCTTTTTAATTTAGTCTTTACTCAAGCTGGTAGGCACAGAAGTTAGTATGATGGATAAAAAGGTTCAGAAATCTTGTGTGTTTTAAATGGCTATACCTGTGCTAGTAAACAAAGCTTCACTTGGAACTAAGCCCTGTTCTGCAATTATCTGTAGTGTTAATTGATAGTAGCCTCCATGGCACAGTTCTGTACGGTAATTGTATTTTAAAAAAAAAAAAACAAAACAGTTCAAAGGATAGCACATCTAGACCCCATTTCCAGTAGTTTATGCATGGCCTTTCTGCTTTTTCAAGGGAAAGAAGAAACCTGCCCATCAGTCTTGGGGCCAGAGAATGGTTCTTAACTTATTTTCTTAGCTAAAGTAGATATAACAAGTGTATCCTGAGATGAAATGATCACATACACATTGACTACTGCAGCAGCTGTTAGATATAGCTGAAAAAAATGAACTGATGGGAGAATTAAGAGCTATGTAAATACCGGGATTCACCTGGGCCAAAGTAGGTATCTACACTGAATGTTCACACATGAGCTAGTCAGTCTCAGCTCCCTTGATAATCAGAGCAGAAAACCACATACTGCTCACTTGTATTTCATCTCCCCCTAAAGCAGATGTATAAAATAGATAACAAATTGCACTTAAGAATTGAGTGCTTTTGCTCTCCTTGTACATAAAAATCGTTTGGATAACTAAATCATATATGTAGATATCTAAAGTCACCTGAGATTAATTCCAAGCTAGACATCTGCATGAACTCTCTCATAAGTCTCATTTAGAAAGACTTTGTTTAGAAAACACACACAACCAAGACACTATAGCAAATTGGTTTTTAGCATCATCATTGGTGTGATCTTAACGAGAATTCATGGAGATCAACTCTGCAGTGTACTGAAGAATAACTCCAGCACATACAGCTTGGAAAAAAATGAAGTGTTAATCTGTTCATTGATTTGGCATCTGCACACCGCAGGGAAAAGGTTTAGCACCTTCTTTTTCTAAAAATGAAAAATGCTGGTAAAATATAAGTGCATGGTGAATATTTGATGGGCAGGTGGCCTTTCTGGTTTTGTGTTGATGCATGTAGATTGTGCTGGAGGAAAAAAAACACCTGAATGTCAGTGCAGATTCTGCAGAGCAGCTGTGCATAAGCTGTCAGGCTTTATGTCCCTCAAAACACTGGTTTATAGGTATGATAGACACTTATCACATTTTCTTTCTTGAAACTCCCCAGGGCATTCCCATGACACAGAAGATGGTAGACGCATCCCTTTGGCTGCAGAGGTTGGGCTCCTAACACGGAACATACAGATCAAGTCTGATGTGGCTTGCGCTGGGAGGATGCTGGTGGGACGTTTTACAGACTCCAGTGGGACAGAGTTTGAAGGTAGTTGAGTTTCACCTGTCTTCATTGACCACACCAGTTCTGCCCAAGAAAGTACAGTCTAACAACAGACGTATCCATTTGCATGTGCTATGCAATTCCGAGCAAACTGACTGTGTGACACGTATGAGACCTGAGTACTAATAATATTTCAAAAATAGTGGAATATGTTTTAGGAGGCGCTGTTCTGTGGTTAGTTGAGTTCTACTATAACTTTATATGTGTTTATGAACAAATAACCATTACTGGCAAGACACTGACAAAGATTGCCTGCTATTACATGCCTGAGTGCTGTTTAAATGGTTGTCATCCTCACCAGTTCTTAGGTAATTTTGTAAGCTTTTATTTCTCTATAATTATCTCATTGCAGGTGTCCTTCAACTCTTAAATATTGAATTTTTGAACTTTGGGCCTCCTCAGCTTTCTGCCATTGAATTCAGGAATATATCCCAAAGGTCCTCGGTGGTGTCATCCAGCCTTAATGGTAGTTGCGGAGTTGGCATTAAAGCAGTCATGAGCAACTGGATCTTGTTGCATGATAACACAGTGTACAACACAGTTGGACCTGGCATTGATTTGGAAGGGCAAAATCATTCTCTCATCAGGAACCTTGTTATTCTGAGCAGGCAACCAGAAGGCTTATTAAACTGGGTTGCTGGCATCAAGGTGAACCTTGCCATTGGTGTCTCCCTCCGTGGCAATGCTGTGGCAGGATCTGAGCGAATTGGCTTCCATATCAGGGGCCAAGAGTGTTTGCTAGATGGAGATTATTGCAGTGAAAACGTGGCCCATTCAAGTCTCCACGGTATTCACCTCTACCGGGGAGATGGATTTCAGACCTGCACTAGAATCACAGGTTTTCTATCCTATAAAAATTACGACTATGGTGTCATGTTCCACCTTGGAAGCAGCGTCATCGTGGACAATGTGGTGCTGGTAGACAACACTGTGGGCCTGATGCCAGTAGTGTACTGTCTCTATGCCAAGCAATGCCACATGGGGAAAAGATTCATAGAACTTAGAAACTCCGTCATTGTCGCAACAAGCTCAACTTTTGACTGCATCAGAGACAGGATCAAGCCTCGCTCAGCTGATCTAACAGCCAAGGATCGACCACCATACTACCCCCTAAGAGGCCGTGTTGGGATTTTATGGCCTACGTTTACCACGGTTCCCAGCCAAAGGCCAGATAACCCATGGCACAAAACTGGGCATTGTCCAAAAGTCCTGGGACTCATGAAGCTGAAAGGTTGGTCTTCCACGTCCACTGGCCAGACTGTTCTGTCACTGTTTTTCTCAGCTAATTACATTTTTCCAGTTGAAGTTGCAGCCTTTCACACCCACAAATGGATGTCGTAGGGAAATCTGAGCCTCAGTGGATTTAATAACAGAATTCTTCTTCAGTTTGATACAGTTCAATAAAAAAAAATATTATTTGGCATTTTTCACTTCCTGAATCTGCTGCAGTATAATTATGTTATGTGCTAATATATATATTTTACCTCAAACATGCCTGCCTTCTGTGCTATCTATTTTTCCACTCGATTCACCTCTCTGATCTACAGTTACCTCTAGCTAAATAAAGATACCAAGCTGGAGAAGTCAATAGCACACTTTGTATAGAATTTGCGTAGAACATAATGACTACAGCTGCACAGAAATAGCTACGGCTTTTATTGTTATAAGGGATTGCACAAGAGGGATAAAAGTCAGTTATATATCCTGCGTCTTTGGTTCAAATGAATTTTACAGTCCCCAGAGTAATATTTGCATATAGCAGAACCTAGATAGCTGGTTGCTGTGGTGGGATCGAAATACCTCACAGTTTTTCATGTCTTTATCCCTCACTGCTACCTACTTTTGTAAGAAAATACTTTATCCTCTTTTTACTGAAGAATAATGGAAACAGAGAAAAACAAATAGACTTGCACAGGGTCTCACAGAAAACTTGTGGCAAAACATGGGGTTTGTAGCTGCACAAGAGTTCCGTGCCAGAGCCAAGCACATGTCACGTGCTCATCTTATACTAACATCTGGCACGTGGATAAACCATCCAAGGCAGGTTGTCACCAAACTGGTTCTTACTGATTCAGATGAAAATTTATTAATCACTCTTGCTTTTGTTTCTTTCTCACTTAGTATTTCCTTTGATTTAATTTCCTGTGGGCATGACTTGGTTTGTGTCAACTTAAGATATAACTTGGCTATGGAATATTCTAAAGCCAACTGAATATCTATGATCAATGTAATTAGTCTGATTTAAAAATAATTTGTACATATAGATAGATATAGATATACACATGTGGAAGCAACTTAACCTGAAAAATGTCATAGAACAGAGTGTGTCTCTTTCTGGTTCTGGCACTCCTCTAACCACTTTTCCTCGCTTGATCTTCTCTTAATCCCTGGCAGAAGTCACCTTTACTGGTTTTACAAAGAGCTGCTACAGTGAAGACAAGAATGTCTGCATCATGTCAAATGCTGACCATTTAGGCATCATGCCTCTTATCACAGCGGAGACATCAAGGATGTTACATGTCAATGAGAATGACAAGTTCTACTTTCATCCAACAAGGTAATATGCTTCATTTTGAAGTATCTTTTTCAATGATTTGTGCAAAAAAGCACCTACAGTTCTAGGACTCTCCTCACCTCTGTTTGTATCAGCTGTCTTATTGTATTGTCTTACAAAGAGTTTAACCAATTAGATTAGATAATCTGTCTAGCTGCAGAGCAGTCCCATTCTTTGTCTCTGTCTCTGCTCTTGTACTGCTTCTGTCTGGCAAAAATGAACAAGCTCAGACATCAAACATGCACAGGAAAACTCAAATCCAAAAATAAAGAAGAAACACCACCCCCCCCCCCCCCCCACCCCTTTTGGG
>NW_010973307.1:1800308-1842858 GCF_000737465.1 Haliaeetus leucocephalus | reverse complement strand
AAAAAAAGAAGAGAGAGAAAACCAAAAAAAAAAAAAAAAAAAAAAAACCCCCCCCCCCCCCCCCCCAACCTCAGTTTAGGGCAATTTTTTTTTAAATTTGAGGTTCAGATTCCATCAAGGTGCATCTCCAGACCAATCCTCTTGGATTTCCCTTTTTACTGACGTTTGTATAGCAAAACAAGCCTCACATATCCCATTTCTTAAAACTCCATCCTGAGCATCTCTGATTTCTCAGCCTCAGGCTTCCAAAAATGTCAGGGCCTCCAGCAAAAAAACCCTGAGACAGGGAATGTCCTTTTGGTCAGGGAAGTGGAGCTTGATTTTTGCCTGCGAGATCACATCGGAAATGTTGATCAGTACCAGGCAGGCTGTGGGATGTCAAATGATTGCCAGAACTGCTCCTGCCCAGGGAGAATATCATCTGTGTGAGGAGGTATGTGGAGGAGGGAGGGGAGAGCTTCATCTGTAACCTTAAGTCACTGCTGGTTGCAGCATTTTAAACATACCACATCTAGTGGAGACCACGTGCCTATTTATTTATTACAACCAGTGAACACAATACAGAGGTTATGTCAGGAAAGCCTTGAAGTAGCAAAAAAATCCAGCATGGACTCCACTTGCCCGTCAAAAATAATTGGAGGTGTCCCACACTGCTATGTTTAGCGCCCCTCCAGCCTTCTGCCAGAGTTTTTATTTTATTCTATATTTTTGCTTTTTGCTCTGGGCATTAGTTTGCGTGTAGATTTCTGACACCTGTCCAGCTTGTCAGCTCCCATTACATTTCACTCTTGTATCCATCCCACAATATTATGCTATTAGTAAGCTGCTGAATACGCAGTCCACTGCAAGAGCTGGTGATTTTCAAACATGATGAATGCACACGGACTACCGAATGCTTTCTTAGTAGTCTGGTAAACCTCTGAGGGTGATTTCATCTCTCAGTGCTCCTTGTGCATTATCTGCATGCATATATTTAATCCACCTTTGCAACTGCTGAGCTTGATCCAAGCTGTGGCTGCATTGTTCCGCTTCAGCATCCTGAAGGGGTATCTTGATGGATACGTCCTGTCAAAGAGAAGGTGAGCATTGCCTTAGAGCAAGATGAGAAAATAGAAACATCAGGGAATATAGCAAGACCATGAAGTACTTTGCTTGTCCCACTGGTAGACCCAGCCAGCTGAAATGCTGGATCTTTTGAGAGATGTTCAAGAATTGTACTAGCTGTCAGGATCAGAGGAGCTATCTTTGTTCTCCAGCTCTTGTGAGCTGTGTTGATTGGGGGCATTGGCTCATTTGTTTCTCTGCCTTTACTGTAAATCTCTGCATATATCAATAATTGTGTTTTTCTAACCTGAGCCCAAGAAATTCTAAGCCTTCTTCAAGACTTAATGTGTATCCATGTAGCAATCTGAAGATGTTTCCATGGACTTTGCTAGATTATAAATCATTGTACCTCATTATATTTTGGAACAGGGGTGATATGGCCAGTTGGCTAGTTCCTTTAAGCTGTGTTAAACCTTTAGTCAAAATGCAGTTAAAAGCACTCAAGATCCTCAACATGTGATTCAGCTCCCTACATTTTAGTGATCCAAAAATTAGTCATGTAATCTAAAGAAGAAACTAAACTCATTCTGTAGTTAATAGAGACCCTTCTCTCAGAAATAATTCATCTCAGCTGTCCTATATATGTCTTAGGTGAGGTGAGTTCCCCTCCAACAAACCTGTCCTGTTGCAGGTACCTCCTTCATGGAAGCCAGACTTTAATGATCTACATAGAAATTTATAAGCTTTTCTGGCTGTTTCAAGCCACTAAATTTACAATTTCCTCCTGAGAGTATACTGATTATAAAATTGGATAAACTTATTTGAAAATTAGATGTAGTTTGCCAAGATACATTTTCATGCCATCCAAAAAGAGATTTGTTTTAGTTTGGACTAACACTCTGAAACTCTCTTACCTTATGAGTCTTTTTTTCAAAGTATGGTTTAATTATGTTCTTAGGATCTGAACCTGTTATTAGAAAGAGAGAAATAGCTATTCATTGTCTGGGAGACAGTACTGGTTGAGTAATTGCTTACTACTAAATATTTGTGATTGGGTGATGAAACCCTGGCCCAGGCATAGCTTTGAGGTGACATCCATGTACATTTCTTTTTAAGCCCACCAAAACACCAAAATGACATTGAATATCCAAACCCATTTTTTTATTAGAACATAAACTAGGACAATAATCTTTTCAGACACAATTCAAACCACCTGGGCATGAAAGAAAAACAACAGCAAATAAAACAGGTTTATAAACACATTAATCCTTACACACTGTGTCCTATTAGAATGAGTTTTCTCTTTCAAGTTTGCTTCTGCTCTGGAAATGTTAAGTGGATCCTACAACAAAATTCTCTGAATTCCTAGCAGAAGTCTCTTTATTTTGCTTCTTCTGGTTATGTTCATACTAGTAAATTAAGTAGAACCAAGGAACTGGCCATCAGGATTTGAGTTTTAGCACTGTTTGACTCTAAGCATGGTCATTGGCTTGGCTTTGGCATGAACCAGCTAGCATTGGCCTAATCAATGCCATAGTTTGGGAGCTGGTCAAGGACTTTTCCAAACTGATAGTTTGGATGTGACCATCCTGTTTTGAATGCTATGGCAATTTAACTCTACAGACAGGGACAGACCGTACCAGTGGATCTGGGAAAAGGATGGGTTCTGAAACTGGTTAACTTGGATAGATGGACCCTCTGTGGCCCGACTGTAAATCTTCTCCTTGCTTGTTCCAGGACTCTGTAAGCCTTTATTTAAGATGTGTGTTCCCTGCTGGGTCCCTCTCTCATACTTGCTGCCATTGCACCTTGCTTCGTGCTTTCTTCTGCATAAGCTTAGTTGCTCATGGCAAGGTGCACTTTTCTGGGCTCCCCCATTCCTGAGTACAGAGGTGAGAACAAGGCAAACAAGTACTGCTAGGCAGCCAATGCTTTTTAACAAAATACTGTGTACAACACACACCAATCTGTAAGCAAAAACTAAACAATCCATCACGTGGTGGATGTGAAGAGCAATGCCTGTGCCGTATCAGCACTGCATACTGCACCAGAGATATTCCTGGTCACTTAGTGTGATAGCAGCCAATACACATTTCCCCTTCACTCAGCAACTACAGGTTTCATCTGCCATAGGTCACAAATTAATGGCATATGGATATTGATGGTTGCATCACTGCAGTTCCTCAAATCAGGAAAGCCAAGAGGGAACCAGAGGTACTCAAACTGCAGCGGTATAGCTGGCTCTAAGGACCATGATGGTCCACACCATCAACCCCAGGGAAGAGGAGATTTGGGAACAGAAGTTATACTGGAAATGAGATTATTTTCTCTGTCCAAATCCAGCCAACTTTTGAAGAGAAAGGGTGTTGATTTGGTTTTTTTTGTCAGTTTTGATACAAACATGCCAAAATACAAATATTGCTACAGAATTTCTTTGCAGAGTATACCTTAACTGACATGCTTAGGTTTCATTTGTTTTGACTTACTTTCCATTTTTTTCTTTTCTTGGGCACGTGAGTTCACCTAGTAAAACATCAAGATGTTGCATGTATGTGCAGAAGTGTGTTACCAGTGTAAATAAATTACAAACAACAGCACAGTATTTTTCTTTTGCTCTCTTCTTCATAATAACATTACCTCTCCTACCTGTCAGTATACAGACCTCTGAAGACACCATGTTCCCTGAAAAGAGCTGCAAAAGCTCGAGGAAGGCCCTTTTCAAGGATTTGGATGGAGGTGTCCTGGACCTAGAACCGCCTGTTTCTGTTTTCCCAAAGTCAGAATTTGAATGGACGCAGTTCTACTTGCAAGCTGGTAAGTGCCTGTGCTGGCTGGAGCGCCTGCGAAGTCGTGCGTACCTTTGACCCATGAGATGTGATTTTACCCCAGGCTTTCACCGAGACCTACAACTGAGGTCGAGATGCTGGTGGTCCCAGATTGTGTGATGCCTTTCCAGGATGGATGTAGTGAATTACAGTGTAGGAGTCTGGGAGGCCTCGTTGCACAGTCCTGTGTCCACCAGTGTCTCTTTGCCTTCTTGCAGAATCATGTCATCTGGCATCCTTAGCCCCTTTAGGGTTTAATTAATTCATTTTAAGACCAGAACAAAACTTACCTGCCCTTTGCAAAGTCCTCTGAGAGCATTAAGAGAGACAGGCCATGTAAATGCTACATAAGTGCAAAATAATAACAATTGGCCCAGCGAGGATTTTCATCCATATCCCACTGAGGAGATAATCAAGCTGCAAACCCACTCCAGAAGTTTAAAGACCCCTCTGTCTGGTTTAAAAAGGCCCATTCTGCTCGGTAACCACTTTCTGAAGGTTCACACAGCAAGGCTCCCTTCTCATCCTGATTAAAACTCTGCTCTCTGATTCCAAATAAACTCTTTAATTACAATTAGCGTTTCCTGCGCCTGCTGCTGATGGCGGCCATTTTGCTGAAAAGGCGCATCATTTGTGACTCCAGCAGTATGGGAGACTGATGGAAGGGACTGTAATTAATCCTGTTTTCCATCCCACTCTAAAACTGATTAAACACGAGAACTTTAATCTTTAAACAAAATGTCTAATGTGTACCCAGTAAAGGCTTTTCCTCTAAGGATCCTGCTCTAACTGGCTGCTTACAGGGCTGATTAATGTGTTGTCTAGATGCAAACACACTGTTTTTTACTCTACCTTTTCTGCCCTGATTATGAATCACATGCAAGTGCTAATACCCTAGCAGTATTACCACTTAGTACCTGCATATTAATGCATACACACTTTTGCACACAGAACCTGGATTTTATTTAGATTTTTAGCACACCCTGGCACGCAGTCAAAGGCATGCCGGGAATCCCCACCACCTAAAGTGCACTAACAGTGCAACCTGCACTCCACAGGGTTTATCTGCTTGTGTAATGGAGGCAACAGCATATGGTAAATGCTGCCTGCCTCTGAGGCTGTAACAAAATTGCTGTGTTTTCTTCTTGCTGCCCAAATATGAATGGGGAATTTTTTTTCCACCCTCCCTTCACAACTGTGTGTTAAATTCCTCTGTATTTCTCATTCTGACCTGCGGTTCCTTTCCTCTCGAGGTTAACATTTGGAAAGGCACAGCTTGATGCTAAGGTGAATTCATGGTTGTCTTCTTCCCTTCTCTACTCTCTCCTTCTCCTTCTTGAAAGTTGTAGCACTGAGTATTTTGCACAGTGCAATGCAGGCTCCCACGTTAGACAAACAGGAGAAAATGCTCACCTTTCCTGCTCCCACAGATCTTCTGTGGGGCCAGATTCCCGCTTGGCATGACAGTGCTTCGAGGCCAGTGAGGATGGTGGTGTTACAACGCTGTTGAGCAGAATTTGGCCCTTGGAGTTCTGCCTTTCCTAAATCCAAATGAGCATTCAGTATTTATGTTATCTGGGTGGTCAAGACCCACTTTGTCCATGTATCCACCTGGTACCCTGTTAAACCTGAGTAATTCTGACCCCCTCCAGCTGCTTCATCAGAGCACTGCAATTCAGTGGTAGGTGCTCTGCTGGCCTGACTAACCATAGAAACAAGAGAGAGTCTTTTCAGGTAGCTACACAACATCCTTGCTACTTCCACAGTTCAGGGACACAAGTTTCTTTGAGACTCAAAAGGTCTGGCTTTCCATATCCTTTTAATTACACTTTATCCAGATGCATGTATATATTCCCTTTAAGCTTCCAGTTTGGACAATCAGCTTGAAATTATTGGCCCTCAGCCATTTCTAGATATTCTGATTACTCCGGGGGAGCAAACCAAAACACTCAATATACTTCAGGGACACAAACGTCAGGGAGATGTTTTCTCAGAAGAATACCATAGGCAAGACCCTGCGAGAGCCATAACTGGGGCACAGGGTATCAGGCAGTATCATATTAATGCTCCTGAATTCACATGATGTCATTTATTGAAGATGCAATCAATATAGTATATATGTAATATGTTATTTGTATATATATGTGCGTATATGCAAAAGGCAAGGAAGGATGACTTGGCTTCCTGAGTTCTGCCACTGCAGATGGGCAGCAGCAAGCCATGCAATGTATATTTAATCATGTACCCATTTTTTTTTTTCTTTTGTCTTCCTGTGTGCCTGATGTTTTACCTGCTGTCTTACCTCTTTGGGTCATAGACCAGGTCTTTTTATTGTGGCTTTCTGCAGAAGCAGAGTTGTTCATGTAAAACTGAAGTTTTAGTTTTCTGCATAAACCACAGAATTCAGAAAAAAAACCAGGAGGGAAGAGATCCAAGAGTTTTGTTATTATTACTTCTACTAAAAGAAAAAGGAGCAACAACAAAAGAGGGTTTGAGTAAAAAAAAGCATAATTATTTTTTAATCTAAGGGTACATTTTGCTCTTCTTTTTTCTTTTAACTATAATACTGCAAAAGTTTAGACTGAAATGTTTTCCAACACCCCCCCTAAATCATTTATGAGGAACTTTCACAGTATCATTTTTCAAATTATCCAAAACAATTTAATGAGTTTAACATGAATTTGTAATTATTTTAATCTCTTTGAGCTGCCATTTTTGGATGACAAAATGTTTTTCTCCCCAAACTCATCTCTACACCAGACCTCTTACAAAAGAGCTTTGGGCCAGGCCTGGAGCACTAAATGGTACCATGATACAGGAAATTCCAGAATCACAAGCTGTACAGCAGAATTAGCTATAAGCATGAGTGTGTCTAGCTGAGGAATGAAGGATAAATGAACAGTTCGTGTACTCAACTGATTTCTGTGCTCAGGTTAAAACCCCTACTTCATGAAGGAGAGCTGATACAACCATGATTCTGTAGTTAAAGTTTCAACCATTTGCTGGCTATCTGCAATATTTATAGGACTCTGTTATCATACTGCCTCATGTCTGTAATCTGACGACAGCCAGGTCCAGAGACATTGAAGTTCATTGTCTTCCCTTGGTGGAAATGTAGCTGAGGACCAAAGGCTGGTAGAAGATTCATCTGACCCCACTTCCATTGCCTCCAGTGTCCTCTCCAGTGAACAATGAGAGATTGACACATTAAGGGTAGAAGTTAAGTGTGCTGATACACAAATGTCTGAGAGATGAAACCAAGCCTTTCAACTTCTAAAGCCTGCAGACACCCATGTTTTCTTTCTGCTGGCAGATACATTCTAGGTATTTTTTAAACCAATTTGTGCTGAACAATCATAGAATCATAGAACAGACCATGTTGGAAGGCAACTCGAAAGATCATTTGGTCCAACCTTTTGTGGGAAAGGGAGCCTAGATGAGATTATGTAGCACCCTGTCCCATTGCATCTTGAAAACCTCCAGTGATGGAGACTCTACCACGTCCCTGGGGAGGTTGTTCCAGTGAATGGTTGTTCTCATTGTAAAAAATTTGTTTCTTATTGAGATGAGACCTGTCTTGGTGCAAATAGTACCTGTTACCCCTTGTTTTCTCCCTGTGGCTCCTTGTGAAGAGAGAGCTTTCATCCTTTTCGTAGCTTTCCTTTAAGTACTGGAATACTTTGATGGGGCTGCCCCTGAGCCTTCTCCAGGGAGAAAAGACCGAACTCCTTCAGTCTTTCCTCATAGGACAGGTTCTCCAGCTCTTTGATCATCTTTGTGGCCCTTGTTTGGATCCTCTCCAGTCTGTCCACATTTTTCTTCAATTGTGAGGACCAGAATTGGACACCCTACTCCAAGTGTGGCCTGATAAGCGCTTAGTAGAGTGAAATGATGATGTCTCTATGTCTACTAGCAATGCCTCCGGATGCAGCCCAGGATCTGATTTGCCTGTGTTGCTTCAGCACTGCACTGCTAACGCACATTCAGCTTGTTGTCCACCAGCACCCCCAGGTCCCTTTCAGCAAGGCTGTTCCCCAGCCACACAGATTCTAGCCTGTACTGGGGTCTTTAGTTAGAGGTGCAGGACTTTACGCTTGTCTTTGTTAAACTTCACGCAGTTCTTGCTAGCCCACTCTTTCCAAGTGTCCCTTGGCTCTCCCTTCTGATGTGTGCACCTCACCACCCAGTGTAGTGTCAGCAGTAAATTTGGTGAGGGTGCTTTCAATCCCATCATCCAGATCATCTATGAAGATGGTGAACAGCATGGGACCCAATATCGATCCTTGGAGGACAAATAAGCTAACCTGAATATTAAATTGTTGCCAGTGTCAGTGACCCCTTTTAGCGATAAAGGGATTAAGAAAAGCAGAAAGGAGTAGGTGTTTGTTTGGCTCCGTGCAACCAGATACTGAGCATCAGTAACTTAACAACCTGTTTGTCTTCTTTTATCCTGCCTTGTAGGAGAGACATTACAATGGGGCTATAGGTGAGGAAATGGGAATGTGGGGAGAGGAACGAAGAAAAGAAATGGTCATCAGAAAATCTGTCTGCCAGTATTGACACTTGCAGAAGTGTTTTTCCCCCTTTTTAGAGGGGACAATACGACTCTCACTTTCCAAGTGAACCCAGAAGATTGTAACTTGCTGTATAGGTCTTTAATCTCAGCTGATATTTATAGTTAAACATTAGACTATGAGGATTCCAGATGCCAGGGTATTACAGCGTGAAAGCAGGTTGCCATCCCAGACAGTATTGGATTCTTCAGGATAGGTGCCTTTGAGTGTTCATATCCACGCAGGCAGGGGTCCAGCCCCCAGTGATCTTGTGCAAATCCAAGTGAGTCCTTCCCATTCTTATTCTTCCCCATTAACATGGCTTCAAATTTGGCCAGAAGAATAACCTTTCTGTGTCTCATGAAATTGTTAGTTATAATGCAGAGTTCCCAATATTACTTCCATGGTTTCTAAACAGATGCAGAAAGATCCTTAGGTTTACATGAGAGTAATTTGATAGATTAATTGATGGAGGCCCTGTTCTACTTACTTTTACTTGTCAGAGTAATTCTGATTTACTGAAGGATTATGAAGTTCTGGGCTATAGGATTTAGGTATCATGCAACTTTTTCTTCTGTTGTTAATACGTGCTCCTTGCACTTCCTGTGAATAATTGCATTTATTTTCTACTTTACACTAGTAAAACCTGGCACCTCCTTGTAAGTTCTTTCGATATAGTAGAAGCATCAGTGAAATTTAGGTCTGTAATACCCCTGTGGGATAGGCATATATTTTGACTAGTTTCCCAGGCAGAGGACAGAATTTGTGACTTGCCCAAGGTCAGTCATTGAATTAATGCATATCCTTCCAAAACCCTGACAGCCAGACTCTTAATCTAAAAGCACCCCACCCTGCTTAGGCAGGTTGAGCACTATGGTTGCATTAACTAGAATCAGCTAAAAGTGTATTTTACATACTACTTTTTTATTAAAAAACATGCCTGGAGCATTTTGGGGAACTTTACTGAACATTTAAATTCTGACTGTGTTTTTAAACAAAAAAAATCCCAAACTTCTTTTTTTTATTATTATTTAAAAAGCTGAAGAAATATTTTATTTAAAAAAAATGAGTCAGCTTTAATGAGAATCTATTGGTGAGAGGATTAGAGTGTTGTGGACAATTGATCTTTTTATCTGACCAACAGATAACTAAGACCACATTATCCTATGTTGTTTTCAATCTAGACATATCTAAAGCTGTGAAATTCCTACAGTAGTCTTGCTTGAGCTGTAATGAGTACATTTTCTAGATCATAAAATGGTAGGTATTTCATATGTAAATGCTTGTCTGAAGCAACCTGCACAGACATTTAAACACTCGATTTTGTCAACAGCTATTGTAAAATACTCTTTCAAAGATTGTGTAGCACCAAAGTTAAATGTCATAAATGAATATGCAGAGGTTTGCTGGTTTCATCAGAAATAAGATAAAATGTCAGATCTAGGTATAAACAGTCCAAAATTTCCAGGGATATGGATCAAGGATTTTTGAACAATCTTCTTTCTTCTGGTAATTTTTATCATTGAATAAAATTCTGAAGTAATAGTTGAGGAAGTGTATAATTTTGACACACAGGCTGCCAGTATAATTTAGGACTAAAGCTGTGTGAAAATGTTGCACCATATATATTTAATATTCCAAGGACTATGATTAGCCACACCTGCTATGCATAATCATATGTAGTAATTAAAGATGTTTGAGAAGTGAATGCAGGTTTGGTAGATTTGCAAGGAATGAAACAGATGCAATATTGGCCTGAAACATTTATTGTTTTCCTCTGAAGCTTTTTGTTGTTGTTGTTCACAGATAGAAATTTGCTTTTTCTGCAATAAATGGCCCATGCAAAATGGGTTGAAAGTGGCAATGGAGGACATTAAAAGAGCTGTTACCAAATTACTGTTTTATAAAAACCAAACCTAATATGATCAGAAAATGCCTGTAACTCTTACTTAATTTTCCTGAAAACACATCCCTGGTAAAGATTTCAGCAGACCTTAATTAAGTTGAGACCAAAGTTGAGACCAAAGTTGGGAGGATTTTTTTGATGCTCATGGGAGAGCAAGGTTTAAAGTAAGCCAAGGGGAAAATAAGTTAATTTTGTATCTTTGATACCTATGCGGTGGCTCATCAGGTGTGTGATGGCTGAACCTCTGAACTAAAGAGTCAGCTCTGCTAACTGAGGGCAGCATGGCAGTGAGGGACATCTGTGGGTGGTGAATCTACCAGCTGGGGAAGAAGGCCCACAGTTCATCTGGATGCCACTATGAGACTGTGCCTAAGGGGACAGCTCTGGCAAAGCAAAACACTCCTCTGCATAATTTGTTTTGGTAAATCATGGAGGAACAGACCTGAGTTGGAGATCTAGCAAACTAGGTCCCATTGGGGCTGATGTGGCCATATGACATTTCCATTTTGAAATACTATAAACTACTTTCCCTCAAACTCATCTGTATCTCAGCCTCTAATAAATAGTTATTTTCCTTTTTCAGGGATGTTATTTCCTTAATTGTGAAGCTAGGCTATAAGATGAGTGGCCTTGTTCATTGTCCGTGTGATCAGTATAGAAGAATGCGTATATAGTCATATATATATACATGTACAAATGTATAAGCTCATCAAGCTTTATATTCTTGTTCCCATGGAAAGCATCAAATGCTTTTCTCATGATGAAGCCAAAAAACCTTGGGCAAACCCATCCATTTTGCATGTTCATTTCTGTAAATGGAGTTTAGCTTTTTGTACCACCCTTTCTATTTCTTTTCTAAATTCCTCAGGTACTTTTAAATAGGCATGCACCGGTGTTCAGGTGCATAAAATGGAAAATATGTGTACGTATCTGTTAGGAATAATGAAATTTGGAAAAAGTGTTTGCAAACTTAGGTCCCTGACTATGGGAGATAACCTTGGCCCTTAGGATAGCAATCCTTTTTGAAGATGTGCCAGCAAATAGTTTACGCCTACAATTGCTGTCAGAAATTCTTGCCTTCTCCTTTTAGCCTTAATTCCTGAGGTTAAAACAACAGGTTTGTCATTTTCAAAACTGAACTCCTGTATTTAAGAAGCTATTTAGAAAAATGACACCATTTTCAGAGTTTTTGAAATCTTGGAGAGCCCATTTTTTTCCTTGTGAGCTAAAAAATAGCTCAGTGCCCCCAAAACACCATGTCACCTTCATTTAGGAGTCTAGTTATGGATTTGATATCCATACATCTACCTTTCTGTATATAAATGTCATCTGTGATGTGAGCATCAGCTTTTTTATCATTAACATGATGATGCTACTGTTTCAGGGTAGTGGTTCTTAAGTTGTGATTTATAAAGTGTTGGTGGTCCATGAAACCTAAGTAACTGATGCACACATCACTCATGGATTAATTTTGGAGCCTGACAGTTAAACGTGAAAAGAATCATTAGGCATCCGGAAAACACAAGCTATGAAGAATGGCTGGTGAAGTTGGGTGGCTCAGGCTTGAGGAGAAGAGGTGGGTGAGAGATTTAAGAGCTGCCTTCAAAAATATGGAAGACTGTTGTGGAGTAGAAAGAAATAAATTGCTCCCCAAGTCTATAGAATCAGTAATAATGGGCTAAAATTTCATCAAGATAATTTAGATGTGGAGGAGGAAATATTAGAATAAAGACTGCAAAACACTGGAATATTTTGCCTGAGTGGGTTGTGGAGTCCCTATCAGTGGAACTTAAGCAAACATCCTTAGATGATCCAGATAGAGCTGATCTTTTCCTGGGGGAGGATGGATCAAATAACTTCAGAAGGCCCTTTCTGGACCTATTTTCAAAATTCTGTAAGGATGCTCAGTGGTCTGCAGGAACTTTTGAGGTCTGACAGTGATTTATGGGTCCAAAGGCCACAGTGTTGTAGTAGGAAGGTCTGGTAATTAGAACTTTCTAAATACTGCTGATGAAGACAAAGAGTGACTATTGGGCAGGTAATTAGTGCAGAGAGATTCTCTCCCAACCCATGTGCTTGATCCCTCTCAGCCAGTCTGCCTCTTCTTGCTGAATGCTAATGTGCTTGAAAGGTTGTGCAATATGTAAGTGTAGAGGTTAGTCCCATGGAAAATGGTGTCCAGGGCCTGAGCGGAGCTTACAGCACCAGGGAACCAAAACTGAGGCAGGTTCCTTATCTGGGACATCCCCTCAAAGCTCAGTAGCTCAGACATCATGCCTTTTCTCCCAAGGCACTGTTTCACTCTTATTTATCATTCCTACTTCAGTGATGCCCGCAGATCTGAGTTAGTAGTCGGGTTTTAATACTACTAGATACTCTCCAGAAACTTTTCTGGTAGCTTCTGGAAAAAGCTGCAGATATTAACAGTGAACCTAGAAGGCTTCAGGAGAAAGAGGAAAGTGGAGAAGTGAGCAGCCTACATTGTACATCCTCTCTAGGCTTGATGGCTGTTACCTTTAAGGAGACAAGATGGCTGTGTTTATGCAATTAAAAAAAGAAATGTGAATTGCATCCTGCAAGTATAACTGTATTATTTTCCTTAGATCTTAGAGGCATATCTATAATCCAACCGAACTGCTGAGTGTTAGTTTGCAGAGCTTTACAGGGGAAGCACTGCATTTTGCAACAATTAATTTTGCAGAGGAAGCAGCCTGTTTAAAGACGCCTGCAGCAGTCACTAAAATATGTGTTGTTTTTCAAGGCCACCAGACACACAGTTGGCTAGGTTGGCTAATAAACAAAACAACAATGCAAAAACCCAGCCTCGTGGGGTTTGCAGGAAGAAGGGATGAGAAATAAAATGAATAATGCTTACCTGCTAGGGGTGGGTGAAGACTATAATTGTTTAGCCCCCAGCAGATCCCTGCAAGGGTTAAAAATGACAAAGATATTAGTTGGTGACTGCTAAGATTGTTGGTTTGAAGCTCTGGGCAAAACACAGAC
Source organism: Haliaeetus leucocephalus (assembly GCF_000737465.1). Lineage (NCBI taxonomy): Eukaryota > Metazoa > Chordata > Aves > Accipitriformes > Accipitridae > Haliaeetus > Haliaeetus leucocephalus. The sequence continues at coordinate 1,829,527 of NW_010973307.1, read as the reverse complement.
TGTTATTTACCGGACTTGGTCGATTTACTTCTTAATGCAATAATGACCTGTGAAATGAAACGTGAGCTAGACAATTGTTCCTCATTGTTTCCAGTAAAACATCCTTTCATACCCCATTAAACCACCATTAATTCCATTTGAAAGAGAAGCAGGCACAAACACCAAGGGATCTCTCTCTCTTTTCCTCTTTTCCTCTCTTTGTGGGATTGATCAAGGCCTGTGGATAGCAAAGCAGCTTTCTTATCCTTTTAGAGGGTGTTGGGCAGCCTGTGGGGGCCACCTTTCTGAATGAGCACTACAGAGATCTACTGGATTGTCTCCCAGTGGATCGCATTCCTGAGTTTTGCAGAAGAGCATATCAGTTAACCTGGCAAACATAGTCAATTTATTGATGTTAATACATCATGTTTCTCCCTCTTTTTTAGGTTGGCTATCTTTAAGTGTGAGATTTATGTAATCATGCAGTGTATGTGCATATTTATGTATGTGCCATTGCCCACCCAGTAATTTTTAACCCATTTTTCAATTTCAATCAAAAGCACTAGATGGATAAGTTCTCAAAGATAATAGACTCCTACAGATTAAAAAAAAATTGGGGTCTGGGAAGAAAAACACTATGAGTGAACCACTCTGTTCTCCCAAAGGGGGATATCCCTTGGTATCCATTTCTTGGATACCAAGAAAAGTTCTCTGGAGAGGAACTCCAGTTTTGTGTCCCAACGAAAGGAAAAACTTTTGCACATTGGTATGCATCAGGGAATCCAGCCACAGCTCTGTAGTAAAGCATTGGTTCCACTTTGCATGCAACTGGTTTCTTTAACTCCTGATTTTCCTCTGTTGTAACATTAAAAGACGTGCAGATGTGGCATTCAGGGACATGGTTTAGTGGGACTTGGCAGTGTTAGGTTAACAGTTGGACTTGATAATCTTAAAGGTCTTTTCCAACCTAAATGATTCTGTGATTCTATGATTCTATATTATTGAGTAACTATGAAAACATGAAAATATAAAACTGGAACATTTAAGATGTTCAGATTTTATCCCATGATACCAGATCAAAAACCAAAGAAACAAGATTTTTTTTTTTTCTCTTAATCAGAGCTCTAACAGGAGGGAGAAAACTGGCAAGGCATCTGAATGATGAGATATAAATGCTTCTTTTCTTCTGGAAAAAAATGGTGAATAAAAGTAGACAGAAACTGCTTTCCTACAAGAGTTTGCCGAGAATATTTTTTTCTATGAAAAAAAGAAGTGGTTAACACTTAAAATATTTCAGCCAAAATAATTTTTGGTTTTCTTCTTTTTTTTTTTTGGGGGGGGGGGGGGAACCCATTTTTCTTTCAGTAACAACATAGAAACCCAACTTCCAGAGTAATTTTTCAGTTAGCTTTGATCTCTGTGAATAATTCAGAAATATTTAGGACAATTTGTCCCTCAGCTATACTGACATAAATGTGGTAGTCCCCCATTCTATCTGAAGTTATAAAACTGGGATTATGACATTTTCCATTCATGTGTGAAATGTTGTTACTGGGCAGACGGTATTTCTGAAGGTGAGGGATCCATTGATTTACAATCTCCAGTATAAGGAAAAGAGGAGGCGCTTGGGTGGGATGTGGTGTCGGAGATGTCTGTTGCTGAGAGGCTTTGGTAATGCTTGTTTTACACAACACGCTGCTAAAGTCTCCTTGAATCCAACACATCTGCATGTCATGTGGTGAGGTACATGCTGCATGAAAGGAGGGGAGATCTGGAGGGGGTAGAAGTGGGGACAGTTTAGATGAAGCCCAAGGTCTAGCACAAGACAGTCAAAGTCTCCTGACACTAAGATAGTCTTCACATCACCAATGGCCCCCAGGGCCCCCAACCTCAACTCCCTTCCTTTTCTACTTTTTCATTCTGCCTGAGCTGTTCAAAATCCCCAGCCCCAACACACATTTCTGTCTCCACAAGCCTGGACCCCTTACCTCTTCTGTCTCCCAGGACCCCCGAGATCCTCTTGTCTCCAAACCAAAACTCTGACTTTATGCCACTTCTTTCTTCCTTTCTGCTACAATTTACCACATTCTCCACAAAACAGGGGTCTAATGCCAAACCTTTTACCTCCACAGTCTTCCCAATCAGCAACCAAACTGTCTCCTTGCTGCCTTATAGCCGTGCCTAAAACCTAAACCATGGCATTTAATCAGTTCCTTGGCAGGTGTTGTCCACCTACAAGAAGGTTACCGTGGATCAATGGCTTTTATCCAAGAATACCACTGACTTTCATGAAAACCACTCTTTGACAGCTGGTATTGTAACAAATTCCATCATCGTTCCTGTTTTTCAGTTGCTTCTACTTTTATATTTTATTTTGATTTTATTTTATTTTTTTAATACTGTATACTTTTATGTTATTTGTTACACTTGATGCCTCTCTTTTCCCATGCTAGATTTATGCCTGGGGTAAGATTTTGTCTGCAAGTTTGCTCAGAAATGGTTCAGCTGCAAAGAACAAAATGAAGCTTTTTTTTTTTTTGGCGTGTGTTCGAAAACAAATCTCTCAACTCTAGAACCTATGGGCTTGCAGTAAGGGATTGAAGGTTAGCAGGGAAAAAACTCTGAGGCCAGTGAAATATTTTCTATCCACAGTCCCTGCAAAAAACTGTGTCCAGAACTATCTATGAAAATAAACTGCAGAGATTCTTTATCTTCCGATGTGCTATGAAAGATCTAAGCTTTTGGCTGTCGCTTCTGAAAATTTCAGTTCCTGCTCTGCTGTGTTGTTTGAAGCACAGACATCAAATGCTCTCCTTTTTTCAGCTGCCTTCAAAATACCTGAGTATTTGGAGCCTTAAATCCTATGTTCTACTTCCCTTGCATTGCATCTGCTAATTAACAAAAGAATTCTGGGCACTTCATGACCCTTGTTGCTGCCCAAGGCACTGTGTCCCTAGGAGGCAAACATGTGTTATGTCCTAACTTTACAGACTAGGGCGGTTAGGAGCCAAGGGATTACGCAGAGTCATCTGTGGTGGAATGGAGAAGAGATCTCAAAGCTTAACCATCAACAAGCATGCCATCAACTGGGAACATGCGGGTTCAATTTTGATTAACCAGCCTTATTATTAAAAGGCACCTAGCACAGTTCACTTTGTGTGGGATTGAGATTGTTTTTATACATGCCTGTTATGTCTCGATGACCCTTTACTTATAAGATCAAGTCTCATTTGCAAAAAAATGGATCCTTGTGGAAGGATTCAGTTGCAATTCTGAAAAGAGATGGAGAATGAGAAGTACAAAAGCCCTTACCATGCACATGAAGAGCAATGGCCTGGGGAAATAAGTCCCTTTTTTTCCTTCCCCTGTAATTCTTCCTACATAGCAGTATTCTGAATCAGAGAGAATCACGACTATGTTTGTGTGTATGCAAGCCTGTGTGTTTATACACACACACGCAGGCACTGTCCTCACAACTGTGCTTGGAAGCATTTCATCATTTTTTCCCTCTTATCTTCCAAATATTAGCATTTAATGAAATACACATTTCCTTCATTTATTTTGAACCTACTCCAAGGCCAGCAAATACCAGAACCTCAAATGTTATGACAGGATAGATTCTTTATTGGTTTGTTTTCTTTTCATTCTTTCTGTTTTCACTGTGATTTTTCTTTTTTTTTAAAGATTATAGACCCTTATGTTCTAACTCAAGGAGCCTGGCTTCCAACTGAGGTAGACAAATATGTCCAAAAAAATGTCCCTGAGACCCATCCAATGCAGACAGCTGTGCAGCAAACAGGAAATTGAGGAAGTCAGGTTCATCAGAGACACAGGATTTCCTTCATGGATGTTTCAGATAAAGCATCTTTAATTTTTCCACACTGGGTCAGTGCTGTAAAAGAACCATGAGAAAAGCAGGGAAAATACCGCCTTGTGGCTTGAAGACAGTGATGTGAAAGCAGAACTGAAAAAGGAGTTCATGTGGGGACCATCGCACTGTGGCCGTGTTGACATGACCTCTTCCAAGCAAACTCACACTCGTCTGTCTGTGGTCGGGGCTGGCAGGACACGAGCCAGCTTTGAACCAGAAGCTGCCTCACAGAGCCACAGAAGGGTAGGACTGGTTAGACTGGGCATATTTCCATACTGAAGTGGTTACACTTCAAACTGGGCATGGTCCTTTGAGTTTGAACTGTGGGCAGAGCAATCTCAGGTCTATCTGTATAGAGCAATTTAGGTGTCCTCCTTGTTTACAACATGCCGTGGTAGAGGTTTTACTGCTGGGAGACTTGCATCGCAGGAGCCAGCAGGTTCAACCATCAGCATGTGAGGAGTGATTTACTGTGAGAACGAGAGGGAAACACAGGCTGCTGCTGCAGAATCACTCAGCAGGTCTGAGTTCATTGCAGAACTCTGGTAAAACCTTCTCCTGTGACTTTGAAGAAGTCACTTGATTATCCTGTGAAATGAGGTTCATTTTTTTTTCTCCACTCATTGGTTTGTGATGGCTCTTGACATTTCAGTGTTGGGACTAAAGAAGTGTCTATGTAGCATCTGGTATGAAGTGATCCCAAACTAGTTTGAGGGTCCTATGAAACACTGGGAAAAGTTACATACCAGTAATTAACAGTGTCCGTGTGGCATTACTAAAGCAGGCAAGCGCTTAGATGTCTGCCTGTATGACCTTAGTTTGCCTTGCTCTCCTATGTGTGCTTTTAGGTTTTGACCATCTTGCATTACATGATCACAGTAACAAGCAAGCAGTTTTGACTCATTTGGTCCAAAATGTGATTGTTCTGGGATGGCTCAGGGCTGTGTAGTACCACATGTTTGTATAAAAGAGCTCTGCCTTATCTCCCAGAGAAACTGAAACATATGGGATGAATAAGGACTGGAGGAGAAGAAAGGAAGATCTCGCAGCACAGGTGGTTCCTGAAACCCATCTGAGTAATGGAGCACCTCTAAACAAGTCTTTTAAACCCAACCACTTGCCCACGACTTTGTTTATGTCCCCATAGTATTTCCCCTCTTGTTTGGATCCAGCCGTGCCTGAGCATGGTGCTGGGGAGTGCTAGTTGCAGGGACCAAAACTTCTCTGGGAAATGTACTAATGGTTAAAGTGTATGGGTGATCGTGAGCCAAAGCGTGAGATCACATGCTAACACTATTTGGTTTACTGGTGTAGGTGTGGTCTGGGTCGTATGCACACCAAAAAAAAGGCAGTAAGTGCAGAAACCATCCATTTCAGTTTCAGCTGTAGTGCACTTAGGACAGGGACTTAATAGGGCATTTTAGCTAATGAAACTGCAAATGTTGACTAAGCTCGGACCAAAAGGTAGGTACACCCAAAAGCAACTTTTCACAAGATAATTACTGAGCCAAAACATGCAAGATCTTCATTTGTAAAGCATATCTTTGATATGGATGTCATCACTCTTCAACCATGTGGCTGATGCAATGAGCACCTTGGGGTTCTCAGGATATGTAGCATGAGTATTAATATAACTAATAGTTAAAATAATTAGTTGAAAAGAACATATTAATCTCTTAATGCATTTTTGGAGAAATGGATCAGTGCTTTGGAAAAAAGTCAATTCACTGGCATTGCATTTAAGAAACTGGAAAATTAATATTTGCAGGGGTAGTTACATTGAATATTCAGTCTAAGATCATGCCAAGAACATAGTTATTAACTTAACTTTATATTCATTTTAATATACAAATATATAAATACATATGATTATAAAATCATCCTGCATTCTCCAGTTGCTGGGAAAAGAGACACACAGCTAGTGAGGCAGCTATCGCACTGAAGCATCATAAGCTGTTCTGGAACAACTTTTCTTTTCAAAGAAAAGGTGTGCTTTTTCTTTTTTCTTCCTTGTTGTAGGCACATTAAATCAGGAACAGTACCTCATCCTGTCTTAGAAAACAGGTTGTCAAGATGAGGTAACCTTGCAACTGTAATCTACCCCAGAATGGGGGTCATGGACCTGAGTCAGATACTGGCCCCGCTTGGGACTTCTGTGTTCTTGTTTTTTTCCTTTCTCTTTTCTATTCTTTTTTACAGTTCTGGGTAACTGCCCACTAATTTCAGTTTCAAGAGGCCCTATTTTCCGGTTGCTTGGATAAGGCAAGTTGAATTAAAACTTTGGCATAGACCTTACTTGAGAGACCAACTGAGAATTTAACTTCTGCGTTTGACAAGCTAATTTGCCAAGGTTTAAAACCATCAGTTATGCAATAAAACTGTATGCAATTAATTATAGGGAGCTGATTATTTTCAGTCGGGCTCTGTTCCTGAAATATCCTCCTACTCACTAATAAACTTTGTTCCTGCAGTGTTTTTCTGAAATTAACAATCACATTGCAAAACTAGAGTAAGTCTGCCTCATTGTTTTCTTCCCATGCTCACTAGGATGCAACAGTTACTGGACTGAAAATGAAGTTTCATCCCTATGAGGTCCATATTGCAAAACCACTATTTCCCCCCCCGTGGGATTGATAGGAGATTATAGCACTAGCTGATCAAAGTTGCCAACTGGGTTCAAGGTTGTACCAAAAATAAATATGAAAGAAGTAGGGGGTACAGCTCTATTGGATAAATACTCAGCTGAAGAAGATACTTGGTAAAAATAATTTCCCTAATAGCTGATGAGAGTCCTTGGCTCTTCTTGGACCTCTGCTATTGGTTTGGTGCACCTTGTGACAAATTACCTGAACTTTCTGTCTACATCTCACTCTGAGGAGTGACCACAGTAAAAGCATACCTCACATTGGAGCAGGGCTGGGCAGTAATGTCTCTTGTCTCTGTGCCTTCGGAGATGGGCACAACTACCTTCTTTTCAACTCTGGAGAGGGAGCTTAGAAATAAAGGAATAGCAGGACCTGTCAGGAATGAAACCCGGTAGAGCATAGCTTGCTGTGTGGCAGAGAAATAGGAAGTGTCACTTGTTGAGGACTTTTCCAGCCCTCTGATTCTAAATGCTACATGTTATTTTTATAAATTATTAAAGGTGTAAGTAGAACCAATAAAAGTAATCTTTTCATTGCAGGAAAATTATATGATGTCTCCCTCACTGTTTGAGACCACAGTGTAAGACATCTAAGTCAGCTTTAGAGAAACTGTTTTGTCCAGCTCCCCATGCAGTTTGCTTCATGTGGCTGGTTTGGATCATTGTCCAGTGAGGGAAACCTGCTTTCGCCTTTGCCTCTCTAGGGCCCAAGGAGACAAACTTCCTCAGTCACTCAAATTTGTGTCTGAAGCGAGAAGGAAGCCCAATGGAAGTCAGTGACCGCACAAAACTAAAAACATCCCTTGCTCTTGGAAAGCCTGAGGCTCTTCAGGGAAAAGATCTGACTCTATGTATGCCTGTATAGCACTCCAGAGAAAAGAACCCCAAAACTGGCTAGAGCTCAAGTACAAGTGCAGCGCTGCCCACAGCACTGTTGTGCAGACAGTTCTACAGAACTCCGAGATTGGCTTAAAATTCAGGGTCAAGGTTTAGCATGTTTCTAGTGTCTTGTTGAAGGAGGTGGTGACTTTTTTTCTCATACCCACGTCTTCCAAAGCAGCCATTCAAGGACAGTTTGACCTGAAAGTAGATCCAATTCCTGTGCTATTTGTTGATGTATCTTGTTTCCTCCACTCTTTTAGCCATTCTAACTCCCAGAGACAAGGTGTCCCAGAATTTGTGTGACTGACAACTTCTGGGCACAAGATCATCCTTAGGAATCATTATTAATAGTGAACAATACCTCCACATATGGTAAACTAAAGAAGTCACTCTTGCTATGTTCATGTATCAATGGTGGATGTTTGCAAGTTTTTTTACTGTTCTCTGCAAAATGAGTGTGGGGCCTGATTCAGTAGAAGGCAGTATAGGAGCGAACTTGTTTACTTTGACTGATTTTACTTGTAGATTATGTTTCCAAAGAAGCCCTTTGTAACTAATAACTCTCCACTGCAACCCTGGAGGGCTCACAAGTTATGGGATGGTGGATTATGGAAGAGGGTGGGTGGGAAAAAGTCAATAATAATACCAATAAAAAAGCCATCTTTCTGATCAAAGCAGAAAATGCTTGAATAAAGATTATATTAAAGAGGAAAAATGTAGAGGTCTTGTTAAAACCTTTGGGTTACTGTCCAGTTATGTGGATTTTCCCTCTAGTGCTTATTCTGGCATTCATTAAACCCTGATAAGTTACATAGAAACACTTGAAAGAATGATTAGAAATGCTATGTGTGAATAATAGAATTGCTTAAAGGGAAATGGAAATTCTTAAAGGGAAATGCATACTGACATGGAAAGTGAACTTGTGTAATTTTCTCATTGTCTAGGGTTATTATCTTATTCCTCTTTTTTGTGGGTGTTGAATTTGTATACTTTTATATTCACAGTTTGGGGGCTTCTTAGGTAAATAATATTGTCTTTTGCTTAGCTCCAGTGGGAGGCAGATGTGCTGAAGGTCTTTTGAAAAGCAAAGTCTCTTTTTTTCAGGTGCCTTTCTTTGAGAGGGTTAGGCTAGAGTTTGGAGGGGATTAAAAAAAAAAATAATCCAAAACAACCCAACAGACCTAATCCAAAGGCAACCCAGATCCTTCCTCAAAGTTCTCTGTGTGACCGTTTGCAAGGAGCGCGTGGTGGCTTTGGCTGTGCTCCCAGTGTGCTGTGAGCATGAGGCCATGTCTGCTCAGCTGTTACATGTCTTTATCTCAATGTGACCTAATCGCTAGGATTCAGTGCTGGCTAACCTCAGCTCCTTCAGCTGTGATCATCTACAGGTGAAGTCAGACTGACCTTGGGTCTGTTGGTGGAAGACTCTATGAATGTTCCTGGGGAAAGGCCATGTCTAAATCTTAAATAACTTTGTTAGGAATTGGATACCAGGCACCCAATTCCTTGTGTCACTCTGGAAATCTCAGTCTCTGACTTGGAGTGTATGGGGAAGATGTCTGGGTTCTGCAAAGAAAAAAGATGAGGCTTAAGATCAAAGGGCAATAAATACTTCTGGTTTAGTCCTTGAGGTTTCTGCAGTCGCCGTCCTGTCTGAATGCTTTCTCTGTAAAGGAACCTCCTCCCACCAGTTACAGGTGTCCAAGAGCTTGAACATATTAGCAGCGGTGTGATGGAGGGCCTAGGAGAAAAAGTTTTGAAATGAGAAATAAAAGTGGATTGTACCACTAGCTCAGCAAAGTTAATGCTGGATTGCTTGAACTGCAAGAGCAAAAATCTAGCATGCAACTCCTCTCTATTCTACTACGCCCAGCAGTGCCTCAGTCTCCATGTATTTGCAGTTGTTTAAGAGCTATCATACTGTACCAAATGGGACTGGAGACCCTAGGCACCATCATACAGCCAGAGATTATCCTGTTGCGAGAAATTTACAGCCCTAAATGGGTGAAACAGAGGGTAGGAGGGGAAGCTGAGGCACAGCCGGGTTTGTGGGTTTTGAGCAAGCCCGTGGCAGAGCCAGAAGCCTTACCATAGCTGATCTGGTCTTGGACACAGGGCTTTCCTCTCCATCCTCCAGTGCCCGCAGAGTGAAAGTCCTCATAATTCAGCTTCAGATCCCTTTTCACAGGTTAGCTGTTTCATGGTTAACAGGTCCAACAGGGTCCATCTTGGCATGGAAAGGGCATAACCCTATCTTGCCAACAGGACCGACAAGGAAACGCTTTGTGTTGCAAGAAACAAAGCAGCCAGCACCTTCGGGAGGCTTTTTGCTTGAGTAAGGGTTTATTGCTTGCTTACTTGGTGTTTCTGTTTAAACAACGGAAGTGTTAGTGCCCGCAATGTCAAGCACTGGAAGGTTAAATCAAAATTAACTTGTTGCCGCAAGAACATGTTATATTCCTTTTCTTTGCTCTTCATGTTACAGAAATAATATATTAGCACTGCAAAGGCTCAGGCGGAGGGGAACAGAGCTGATCCTGTGGTTGAATTATGAAGTCAAGCTATAAAAGCCCTAATCTAAACTGTGGGATAATGAGATGTGAGAGGATTTTCTGAGGTCCTCTGCTGATCACATCGTGTTTGTTTAGTACGAGGTAAGTGTTTTCACTGAGATAAAAGCATAGATTTCATTGAGAGAAGTTTCAAAAACAACCTCCAATACTTTAAGCCACAGTGATTTAATGGGACACGGACAAGCCTTTTTTAAGCCATTCTGAGGTTTTTTGCTCTACCTAAGCTATTTGCGGGTATAGCATTGACATGTCTTTCTTTGCCAATGTTATCCAACAGAATTTGAGAAGTGTTTTTTCCTTGTATTTTCTTTTTCAACAGTGCGGTTAGAAACCCCTTCATTTCAGAGGATGAAACCCTGCACCTCTGAACTCGATGTCTGTGTTTACACAACTCTCAAAGAAGGATCTGTGGGAGAAACCCAGGGCTCAGTGGGGTCCCAGATCCATCCACCTTTCACCCCCACAAAGACCACACAGGCAGATGATGGCAGGGTAGAAATACCTGTGGTCACCCAGGGACAGCCAGTCCAGGTGTGCCTCGCCGTCTGCGAAGCTTTCAGGCACGTGAGGCTCACTGCATCACGTGTGCTCTGAAAGTTGGTTTTCCCTTGTTCCTGGGACCTGTAATTGACGGCTTATTGTTGCTGTGGGCTGTGGGTCAGGTCTTGAAGGAGACCTTGTGGTGCGCTAAGGATGTATCCCGAATGTCATGGTTAGGGTGCTTTTTCAAAGAGAAATTCAGGTTATGCTCAAAAGGTTCATCTTGTCTAACTGAAATAATTTATCTCACCCTAGAATCGGTGTCCAAGACGCATAAATTTCCCTTCCAAGGTGTTGATTTCTCTCAGCTGAAGGAGCCAAGCTCAGACTTATATGTCTAAACATATAAACGTGTAAGCTAGATGAGAAGCCAGACCTGGGGGACATTCAGAAAGAAAGACTTGCATGGAGACTATTTCCCATCTAGTCAGAGGAGGTGTTCTCTGAACTGGTTCTGTAAGACTCCATCGTAATTTGGGTGATGAAAATATAGTAATGCAAAACCATGGCCTTCCAAGGATGGCACTAGGCATCAAGGTTGGGTTTTCCAGTGAGATCTAGAAGAGAGATTCACCCCTCTTTAACTGAAGTTTCCTGACAGCAGGTAGCTATCATTGAAACCTTGCCAGACTCACTGTTAGATCTCTGATCTAGCAGATGATGTGAAAGAAAAAATACATGGTCCATATAGCAGTGATTCCGATTCTTTGCCTCAGTCATTATGCGGCCTCTACGTTTTGTGTATTATGTCAATATCTAGAGTTGTTTAATTTTAGGTTTGGGTGGGGGTTTAATCTTTCTCAAGTCTCTGAGATAAAATTTAAATTTTTCCTGTTTTATGTAGGAAAAAAACATCTATTTTGATTTCATATGCAAACTTGAATTTTCATTTCTGTGTTTAAAGGAACTTTTTCAACTTTCTTTGTTTCCTTTGTCATTCTTTTTTTCATTGAAAGTAATAGTAAAAGGAATGCAAAGATAGCAGTCTCACAAATATTATTTGAAATTAGATACAACTGATGATTTAAAAATACTTATTCTGTTAAAAAAATCAGAAAAGTGAATATTGCTGTGAAATTTTTTCAATTTTCTAAACTAGGAGATGGTCTTATGAGCATGAATAATTGGTAACTGTCATTTCCTATGGCTTTATTTTTTGTGACTGATCAATGTTGACGAAATTGAAAGCTGTCCTCTGAAAGAGGCTTTTCCTTCAGCTTAAGGACTTGAGAATGGAAGGGGTTTTGCTATCAGAAGACATTTCTAAGACATGTCCTCTAACCCCTTTAAGTGAAGATGGTAAGTGAACTAAAAAATTCTAGGATACGTGAAGCCAGGGGTAGAGGAACACATCCATGGTGCAACTGCAGAAGTCTTGCTTCCACAGGAAACCCAGTAAAAAGCCCAACTTTCAACTAAAAAGGAAAAAAAATCTATTGAAAATACCCTAAGCTTGAAGTTACCCATTTTAAAATAACACAGCTCTTCATATCCTAAAATAAGAATGTCTGTTTTTGAAGGACTGACATGTCATCCCTGAACTACATGTGCTCCTGAGCCCAGAACTGTCCTTCCTCCTATTTTACAAAGCTGAAATAACATGTTGTGTTAGAACCCAGGTATGACTGTTGTCCCACAGGTGGGGTTCGGTACCCGGTGTTTAATGAGCCGATCTTACACACAGAGCCGAGATATTTCTTTCTTTCATGTCTGTGCAGAGATGGGTGCCAGCTGGTAACTCCACAAAGCTGGCACACCACACCAAAGAAGAACAATGCATTTATTCTGTTAACATGATTAGTAAAAACCTGCCTAATTTTACATTCATTGGTTAGGACAGTAGTCACTCTCTTATCTACTATTGGCCAGTTACATTTAAATTAGCCTGGCTTGCTATGGAAATTAGCACGCATGCTCCTTGCAGGTGCATGTGGGCAAGTTCTTCCAGCCTTGAATTGAGTTGGAGGTGGTGATCCCCCCTGCCACCTTTCCCTTTCCCTTAGTTCATGCTTCTTTGGCAATCATCAGGTCTTCGGTGCCTTCTGGGGCAGGATGTCTCCTTTTATCAGGCTTTAGTTCCCTCTTCAATGACATAGTCCTTAGCAAAGCATGCATAGTTTATACAAAGTACTCAGGCTTGCATAGTGAAGCTATCTAGTAATGGTCCTCCTTAAAGGACAGTGTGTCATGTTTAATCCTAAATTGAGCAGTATCACCACGGCTAGGCTGTAACTCAAACATATGACTACCTAACTACACCCCCAAATGAGGTGACTTTTCACCTGAAGAAGCCTCAGAAGACCAGACCTGGTTTTCAGCCTGTCCCCAGCCACAGAGAGACTAGCAGACCCAGCCATGTGTCTGCCTTGACCCCAGGGATATCGCAGGGAAACCTCGCAGTGGGTTAGAGGCATGCAGGTTCACCTAGGTCTTCCTCAATCTGCAGGACTCTGAAACAGAAATCATCTGTATCAGGGGGTGTCTATATGTACTGCAGCCAAAGGGAGTGGAGGTTCCTTGCTGCAGGCCTTTATTTTATTCACCCAATGTCTCTTTACTCTCAACAGCCTGTATGGAGGCTGTTAACTATACTTTCTCTCCCAACACTGAGTTAGGCTAATTCAATGGCCAATTTTAGGTAAATTGGGCTATTGCAGCGATGCTTTGAGTTTATTGGTGGAAACTGCAGAAAACTCCTTCTGTTGCCATCACATTTATGCAAAAGTTGAGCAGCATTAAATAATTAAAGTCTCCATTTTGTAAACTGATACCATTCATAGTTTTTCTGTAAAATATTTCCGAAACTACCTTAACTGTATATATTAACTGAACCTAAACATGACATGTACCTGAAATAAATTATGCATTCGTATAGATATATTTTCACATTGCAAGGTAATAGATGGTAGATGTATAATGGGATTATTCTGCTGTCTTTGGTGTAAAGACCATTTAAATAGTGAAGCCATCTCTTTCTTTTCTCCTGCTTCCCCAATCCCTTTGGCCACCATCACCCCCCTGCAATCCAGTGATCTAAAAAACAAGGACTGGCGGTGACAAAGCATCAGAGGGAGGCTAAAATCCGTGTGGCATGTGACATAGAGAAAAGGTCACATTGCCCTGCATCAGCCCTCTCTTAAGTCAAGTTAATTAATGGTTCTTTTTTTTTCTAATTCAACTGGATGGGCCTCCAGGCAAAGAGCTATTTGTAACAGCACCGTATTCTGGAGTCACCCAGCCTGATGCTGGCTATGCCCCTGCATATCCCTATGTCTTCAGGCCAGGAGGCATCAGCTCAGCCCTCCACTCTTCAGGTATACGTATTGCTCCCAAGTCACCTGGCAAAGGGTGATAATGAGCCTGATCTAGGTGACTTTCCATCAAATATCCAAATGCTAGCATCAGTACCATGGAGCAGAGCAGACAAGAGATGCAAAGAAAGTCTCAAATGAGAGGCCATAATAATTTAAGTCTTCTCTGTTGTGGTTGTGCAATGGACTCCTGTCCACAGCAGCAAAAGAGCCACCAGTCCTTGTGTGCTTTTGCACAGATGTATGTTGGCTGAGTTGGTGTTCATGACACTGGACCTGCTCGGAGTGGACCTTATGCTCCTGTTGTTCTTGGTCTCTGTGGATGCATTTACACACAGCCCCAGCCCTTGCTTCTGACTCCTCCTGGCATTGATGTCTGCTGTGGATCAGCCCTGTCTGTCTCTGAACCTGTACTTGGAAAAATGTTTCTGTGCACACCATGCCATATGGTTAAAAGAAACAGCAAGAGGTTTTGCTGGGGTTCACAGTTCTCATCCAAGACAAGGGCAGGCAACAGGTTGTTCTCTCCAAAACCCACTGGTTTAGCCGCCCCTCACCTCATCCAACTCTTGCTCCTGTATTTGTTCAACGTGTCTATAAGAAGGATTCCCACAGCTAGCTTGGTTTTGTGAGGCTTTGTGCACACACGTTTCACCAACTGTTTCTCAGAGCATCTTGACTAGAGGGATGCCCACGCATGATGTGTTGAGGAGGGGGCTTACTTGATGGCATCGTGCATCAGACTATTTCCCACAACTACATGAGGCCATAACCTCACTGAACTCAAAGATTATGACTGACTGTTGAAGACCAGGTTGGGTCCAGCCGCATCAACCCAGAAAGACACTAGTTGAGTAGACACAGGAAATTATTCCCAGGTTTGCTCCTGTGGTGACTCCAATCCTCCCAAACCCATCCTCCCTGTATTAATTAAGGTGCAGTGGGTAGGCATGTCTCTCTTCAGCTGTTGTCAATCTATTGCTCATTTCCAGCAGGGAGATAACAGCTAGGAGGTGACTAGATTGTTCCTTCCTTCTCTTCCATTCAAGTTTGAAGCCTGCTCTTGCAACAAACAGAAGGAACACAGCAACAACTTCGTTTCCTGCCTCAGTAATAACGGTTTTAATAATCACCTCAAATTGTTTTTCTCCACTTAAAATATTTTTCTCGTGCAAGAAAACGTCAGCTCCAGCCTTGTAAACTGCTAAGTGAACAGTAATAGTTTGTTTGCAACAAGTATGCAACAAATGAATATGATCTAAGTGTGAAAAATTCACCAACCTCCAACAATGCCAGGAGAAGGCCAAATATTTCAAACAATGTCTGCTTGATCTTTGCCTCTGGGTGTGAACTTTCCTCTCGAAGGCGCCCAGAATTAATACTGTCTGCAGGTTTCCCTGTTCATTTCCTTAGGTTCAAGATGCCTCTCTAACTGATGTGGCCTGTGCCCTCTGTTAAATTTTGCAGGTAAATTTGTGGTCACAGCAGCACTTTCCAGGGCCAGATGTTAACGTGGATAGGGGCTATGCCCACGCTAAAATAAATAAAGTGGTGCCAGGCCACAGACATGTAAACACAATCCTCTGCTCTGCAAAAATGGTTACAACAGCCCCTGGCATGCTTTTGTCCTGGGCCAATTAACGCTCTCCCAAACAATTCTTGGGTGCAGTTTGGGAGTTAACGTATGCCAAGGAGCAGTCCCAGTTGGTCTGTTGGATGATTCCATCCTGTTCTGAAAGCTGAGATAGTTTAATAGATGAATGCGCCAGACCATGTCAGCTGGCCTCGGTGTCTGGGAATACTCCTGGGCACATTTAATTTACTAGTGAAGATGTAGCCAGAATGTCTCTTCAGGACTATCCATTACTTATATATCTGTGTTGAAGTCGATGTTTTTTGCACTAGTCTGATTGTATTCCACTGCCTCTGGTTTTAAAGCTCTTATTTTTTCTTTTGGCTGCTGTAGCTGATCTGGGACGTGATCTGCTGTCTTCATAAATCTGCACTGTGTTGGTTTACTCGGTCCTCAAAGATGCTCAGATTCCAAGAGCTGCTGTGTTGGTTTTTTTTTCCATTCTGAGGTGAATAAGCAACCCTGATTATAGTCAATTAAAAGGCATCCTTTCTCTTTTGCAGAGAAAAGTGTTACATTTTTTGAACGCTTTTTTGTTCTTTTCTGCCTTTTTAGGTTCTTTCTTATATGTTTAGATAGTCAGCACAGTCATCGCTGACTCCATAGGAGTATGGATAGTTGGTTAGGAAAAACCTGCCAGTAGCTACCTCATTTTTATCTCTACCAGTGCCTCCCATACTCCTGAGCTGCTTGAAGTGGGATGTGTCTCCTAAGAACAGTGGGGAGCATGGAGGCACTGCTCTGCACAACGTGGCTCCAAAGATCTCAGTCCGTTGTGCTGGGAAACTACAGAGCACCAGAACCAGTTTTATGGCCCTGGGGCCAACTCTTAGTGTGGCCACATGCATAATTATTAAAATCCCTTATCCTGCAGACCAGATTGGTTGCATCCAAAGTGGGATGGTCACTAATCACGCTAACCCTCAGACAGCTCCTAGACACTGTTTCAGTCAGTGTTAGTTGACCTAGACAAAAAAACATGCCAAGCATTGTTCTAGGAATGTAAAATATGTGTGACTGAATACCAAGGCTAAGGCATAAGCCTTCACAAGTGTAGACACAGCCTCAGTGTACCTCTTTTTAAGGCTGATGGAAAACGTCTGTGTCCTACTGTGTCCCAGAAGGTAGAGTTGAGCCTGGAAAATATGTGGTTAAAGTTTTGAGAGTTTTCAGCATGGGCAGCATGTTTAACATGCCATCCCTACCCCAACCCCAGATGAAGAAATGTCTCTGTGGCAGGTCAGGCATTTATTCTATTTGTATTTTTCTGTCCTCTGTGAAAGAAAGAAATCCAGCCCACCAAAATCTCAGACATTGTTGTTCCTGGCTGCAATGTTCATAGCTAGGTTCTGAGATGTTTTGTCCCTCTTCATTCCCCATTGGCATCACTAATGTTGAGAGTGATTCGCCTTTCCTATGGGAGAGGTTTGGTGTCTGGGAGTAGAAGGACTCTGAAAGGTTCCAGTTCCCCTCAAATCCTTCCTAATGATGTCTCAGATATGGAATAAAAGCAAAAGGATTAACAACAGCAAAAAAAAAAACAACACTGAGGAAGCAAAGGAGAGGTCTGAGTGATGCCTTCCTGTTCTTACAGTCATTTCCGTTGGTTAGGGCAGGGAGGAGACAGATTCGGGCAGTTTGAGTGACGTTTGGACAGTCTTCAAAATAGTAGTTTTCATTGATGTTACTGTCTCAAATTGTATGTAAGTGTAGTACCAGAACTGTACTGGTTCACAATGTATTCTATGCAGAGACTTCCTGCATAAAGTGGAGTGGAGTGTCTTTACACTTCTTGTAAGCCTTTTTTCACTAGTTATTAAGTGGACAGAATTGATATCTCAGTTTTAGTGTTTATTCCCCAAATTACTGTCTATGGTTTGGGATTATCTGGGAAAATATTAACCATCTGTGCTTGAATTATGTGAGGAACCTGGTTATTAAACCAGATTGTAGCTGTCAGGTCCTTGGAAAACTTTCTTCCAGCAGTGGGAGAAGGTGAGGTGCCATGCTGGATTTGAAGGCTGGACCTGGTGTACATACACCCTCAGCTCCCAGTAGGGCTCAGTTCCTAAATGGTAAATCTTCCTTTTTCTTCCTGCTCTCTTTCAACTCTAAGACATCTGAGGAGTATCTCACTGTCAGCTTTTTTGGAGCATAGCAAAGGGGAGTCCTATCTCCATAGACCCCTGGCCGTAACACTTTCCAGGCAGATAATCTTAAGCCATTCTTGCTCCAGACTAGCACTGTCAGTTTGCGCAGATCAGCAGAATGATCCCTAAATGGTCGTGTAAACACTGTTTCTGTTAAACACGGGTTACTGATCTCCCCTGATCATCCTATTCGGTACCAAGCTGGCTGGTAACACCTGGATTTAAAACGTGGTTACGGTGCCTCAGAGATGTGGTACAGGCTTTGATGATACAGATCTGATCAACGTCCATATGCCCCTTAGATGCCTGCTGGATGCTTGTGCAAAGGTCAGGCGTCTTTAGTGCTCTTCCAGAAGGTTTTTAATGGAGTGAGCTGCTAGCTTTTATCCTTTCTCATAATTTTATGAGGCAGAATCCCCCCTCCCCCAGGCAAGAAGCCAGCCTGCCACTAGCTATTCGCTTTAAAATTATGATGAAGCTTGAAATAAAACACAGCCATGGACTGAACCCACTAACCCTCAGTCCAAAGGTATTAAGGCTGCTGGTTGATAGAGACAGTATCTAGTTCTTGGAAATGTTTTGCTTCTAGCACCCTGGATGATTAGGAAGAGAGGACTAGTAGAAAAAGATAATGATTGCGTATTTGCTGTGGAAATGGTAAGTGCAATTAGAATTGCCAACTGAGTTGTGATCAAAATTCTGATTAATTACTTACTGCTATTTCACAGAGAAGAAATTAGTGCGTATCTAATTGGCGTTACTGAAATGTATTCTGTGCCTCACTTGCATAAATTAAATGTAAAGAACAAATCTACTGCGTGTGTATGAGAGAGGGAGAAAGAGAGGGAGCAAAAGTGAATGTATGATACTGGGAAAGATCCTCAGGTGATGTAAATCGGGACTGCTCTGGTGAAGTCCCTGGATGGTGAGACTCGGACCCGGGATGCTAAAAGAGGTCTTTGATTTGGGTGTTGGCTGAGGGTCTGTGCTATATAAAAAGAGGAGTTCAGACTAGAGGATCGCAGCAGCCTTTCTTGTAGTCTTATCAAATCTCACTCTATCAAAACCAGTCACAGCAGTATCAAATCCTATTTTCAGCTCGTGATGCCATGGCACCTACCCCCACCATACCATCAGAGACTTCCTATCGTATGATTTTTGTTTGCTTATTTATTTCAATTTCAGCTCTGCACATGCTCTAGGCACATATACAATAATGGCAATTACACATTGTACAAAGCACATCAATAATTTTAGTGTGAAAGAGAAGGAAAATGCAGAGCTATGATTCCAGTGCTTTAATCGGCAGGACCACATTATGTCAATGAAGCGGGGACACGGAGGACTGATTAGATAAATTCCCCCTCGCAGTTACAGCACCCGCACTGAAGTGCCCACCATGTTCTGAAAATGAAATGTATGCATTAAAAATGTATCTGCATTTATTTTCCCTCTGGTGTCTTTTTGGTTTTTCTAACAAACAGATTCTTATGGAAAAGAAAAGAAAAAAAACCCCAACATCCCTAGATGGAAGCTTTGGCAGTGCATTTGCTCTTTATAAAGAAGTCAACTCGGTACCTTGGCAGAGAGGGCTGTCCATGTCAGTGGGGATTAGATGAACCTCCTCCTCCTCCCTACTGCCCCTCAATTAACTTTTACTCTCCAAGCAGAAATGGGAGAAAGTTTGCAGAAGCGGTGAAGCAAAAAGTCCCTCTCCTTTTGCTAATCTGTGGAATTTATTGTTACCTTGAAAGAAGTTATTTTCCTAAGCAGGGGCCTAATTCTGCTTGCATACTGTAGGTGTAGCTGTACTGAATTTAAAGGGTCACTCCGATACCCCCCAAAATTGCAATGAAATCAAGCAGCTGTATTAATTGCCTTGCAGCTCCTTGCCATTATCCTTGCCTTTCCTTGCCTTTTGCCTATCCTCATTACAGTGGCATGGAAGTATGTGTTCTAACCATAAAATATTCTTTTTTCTTTCTTATTCTTTTCATAATGAAGTGGTGTCCCACTTCTTAAACAAATACTTCACTTCTGCCTACTTGAGTCTGAAAGGGCACAGCCATCACCAGTCAGCTATAATGTCCTTTCTTTTCCTCTCTTCCTATCTCTGCCTCTCTTATCTCCGTGATCTTCTTTTCGCTGTCTCACTTCCCCTCCAGACAGCTTTATTAAATTCAGATCTCTACTTCTGAGATGTCTATGTCTGAGCTCCCGTTCCATGTAAGCCACCGAGAGCAAAACAAAAAAAAGTCAAGATTCCCTTATGTTCTTCCTCCCCTCAATGTCCTTGGCAGCGCAGGGATCCTTTCCACAGCACATCCTTCTGGTTGGGTATTCAGGTTACAGGCTGCCTATTTGGACCTCAGGGAAACGTAATGTGCAAGAAAATGTGAATTCATTTTTGACAACTGACAACATGTGCTTGACATAATGTACCACCCTTTTGGGCAGGATTTGGATTGGAAAGTGAGATTTCTGCTGATAGCTCTTCCCCAGGGAAATTATACACAAACAGAATTCCTGTGGCTTTCATGGAGAGTGGTTATAGCCCAGATGTCTTGATAAGGCAACACAAATTTAGAACTGGGTTGGACCAATTTTCTACCTGCTGGATAAATCTTAGTACTTAGTGCTTAGCACTCAGTACTCAGTACTTGGTGTACTCTGACTCTGGAAGGAGCCTTTCCGTGCTAGAGGGATACAAACATGACCTACAAGGCTTCAGCCTGGTGTCCCTTATGCTTGCCAGGTGAGGATGTGCTAACTGAGCAAACCCTGCCAGACAGGCTCTTTGTAGGCTCTTCAAACTGGCTTGGCTCTTCGTGGCACTTCGGGAGCTGAGAGATGCTTTCTGATGGCCCAAACCAGCAGAAAAGCCCATGTAGGTTCCTGCGGAGACCCTGCCAGCTAAACTTTGCAGTTGGTACGCCCGGAAAATGAAATATATTCTGATATTGTTGGTGCCAAGGAATAAACAAATGAAAATCACACTTATGATCATCTCATGTACCTATCTGGCAATGCGGTGTTATACCAAAAAAACAGTCCCCAAATTGTCCATACTGGCAATTCTTTTCATAAAAGTTAAATAATATAGACTGTTAAGAGTAAAGGGCATCCTTTAAATACCAGCAGGATACCTGAGCTAAGCGGCTTTTGGGAATCCTATATTGCTCTGCCTATCTTAACTCTGTTTCAGTGTTCTTTTTTTCACTGGTGCTGAAGCACTAAAAAGTCTCAAAGAAAGAAAACTGCTTAATGCACCTGTCTGGTTTCCTGTGCACAGCTAGTGTATTCCCACATGATAGCTTTGAATGAAATTTTGTAGCAATTGAATATTTGTATGCTTAACCGCATACTCAGGGCAATGATAAATAAAGACACAGTACCCCAACGCTAAGAGTCACAAAAACGTTATTGACTGTCATGTTTTAGGGCTTGAGCATAAGGTAAGCGCCCTCAAAAATATATTTATTTTTTTTCTCACAACAATCTGGAGGATAAGATCTTCGCACCATGTAGGAATGCAGCTTTATAATTTTATTCTCAGATAGGGTCAAAACATCAGCTGTTTTATATTGGCCTAAGCATCAAGCTGTCATCAAATAGACCACCTGAGGAAGTGCCCTGCTGGGAATGCATTTTAACCATCCAAACAGAAACATCCAAACTTTTGCAAGCTCAACCACTAGAAATTACAGGGAAAAGCAGAGAACAAATGGGCTTCGGTTTTAGTCCCTTCAAGCACCATACGATGGGCCTTTACTTCTCGTTTCTGTTTCCCATTGCAGGCTGGGATGTTTTCAGACTAAACAAGTCCCTGTAACCTGAAACCTGGCTATCATTTATGGAAGTACCCTGTGCAGCATGGTTAATAAATAAAAAGTTAAGAAAAATAAAAAGACAACCTTTCCACTATTAACAAAAGACTCTTCAAAGCTATTCTTTTGCTCTGGGCTTTTACAATAATAAGCTGAAAAAATACATTAGAGAGCAGACTCCTTTCTAGCCACTTCATATTTCATTTTGCCTCTCACTTGTCTATTTATTTTCACGTCTTTCCTGATTACTTCTCAATTGTAGAAAGACAACATTAGGCACAATGAGTTTTAAATATACTCCCTGGCCAAAATAACTCCAAGGGCTGTCTGAAATTTCAAATGGCTTACTAGTAAGGCTGGAATAAAATGCAAAGGGAGTGATGCCTCCTAGTTAGAGCAGGACAGTCAGGACTGGTAAGTGTTTGCAGTGCTCCACCAATGTAGTTATTCTTTTTCTCCATGGGCACCATACCACACAACCAGGATCGGTGTGACTCTGAGTTCATTCACGTTTAGATGAAGACAAAGAACGCTATCTGGCAAAGCACAAGAGATGCTCCAGCTCCAAACCTACTCCTTCCCTGTTGGAGCTGTCCAGAAGATTTTAGTGGGACAAGGAACAGGCCTTGGACTACCTAAAACAAGCACACACGAGTATAAAAACTATTTGCAAAAGTAAGCCTCGAAGCTTCTTCAAACCATCTTGCAAGCGTGTGTAGTTATGTTTGAAAGTGTCATTAGGATCACAGATCTTCTTCAAGTCCTTTTCAACCCCGGCAGCTTCTCTGGACATACTGTAAACTGGGAATCTTGTCCTAGTAAACATATAGAAGCCTAAAACCTAGATATACTATGATTTGTGATAAAGCCCTCAGAATGCTGATCTAACTGTGTAGTTAGCCTTGCTCTGAGCAAGAGGTTGAAATAAATGACATCCAGAAATCTCTTCTGACTTATTTTCTCCTAAGATTCGATGTAGGCATGGTATTTTAGGACTATGCCTACAGACACATTTGATTTTCTTGTAAGTAGTGTTTGAAACCAGTCTCCTTCCATCCCTGCACCCATGTTGGTTCCAGAGGTGAGAAATTAGTTTTTTAGGTTCCCGCTGTGTTTGCACAGATGTCTTTTTTCCAATAAATTCTCTATTTCTGTGGTTTCCAAGGCATTTTGCTCAGTGCCCCCTCTGTTTTCTATGATGTGAGCGGAGCAAGCCGTGGTCTGCAGGGTGACTGCACCAGGCACAGGTGGGAGTATGTGGATCTATCGTAGCTACAAAAGCCAAATGCAGAGTTTGATCTTTTTCAGCGTATTTCTGAAAAATTTGTTTGCAGCCTGTTTAGATCTGTCAGGCATTGGGGGACTTTCTTATTTTCTAGATTAACGTGGTAGTGCCTTCATCTCCCTTCTTTCTGTCTTTCCCCTTGTTCATAACTGGAGAAGACGATTACTTTAGACGTGTGTACAGAGCTATCATTTCCCACTTATTTCAGAATAGGAACATCTATTACCCTCGCTGTTCTGCAAGTCTCGTTATCTACATCATTAGGAGTTGGGTTCATTTCACCTAACTTCAGCTGTCCAAATACAGGCCTTCAGTCCAAAGTAGCTGTCTAGGTTTCCCATATAGCCAGTAGAGACAGATACCTCCAGAAGTGCTACAATCCATCCAAGGGACAGCAGGAATGAATGACCCTCGTAAGTCTCTCCTCTCTCTCTCTCTCTAGTGATTATTGTCTAGATGAAAAGCTTAGACTAGACAATTAGCTTAGACTAGATGCTTAACATTTAGGCAGCTAAAATTAATGTGATGAATCCCATTCTATGTGCTCAGATAATGACTCTAGCCTTTGTATCTCAAATTTTAGCTCTTCAATATGTTTTCATAGGTGTTCAGATTCTGTGCTATGCTTTCAGATTAATTTCGACTTCTAAGGCTTAAAATACTTGCCTCCCATTACTGTTCATTGTCATAAATATGCCATGGCATAATATAGCTGTCTGTACCTATAATGAAATCCTTCTGCTTTAAGATTCAGCTCCATAGCCCATACAGGACTAATATTGCTGAAAATCGCCCTACTAATGTCACAGAGACTCTTGGGCTTGCGAACCTTTCTGTCATGAGCACAGGCTCTAGGACTGCGCCTTCAGCCAAGGCAGGTACGAGTAAGATTTTAACATTTTTTTTATAACTTACCTGGGCAAAGAAAGAATGAAAATGAAGACAAGGCTGCTGATAAAAAGATATTAGAGGCATTGGGCAGGATGGGCAGAGAGCTCAGGAAGTCACCTCACCCATCCATTTACTCTGAAGTGATATCTATAATTATAGGGCTCCCAAAAGAAATTAATAGAACATGCTAAAAAAACTCTTTAGTTGTGTTAGTTCCACCAGGTTCCTAATCGTTTGGTTTCAAGGCTTTGCTGTTTTGTTTTGTGTTGTGTTTTTTTTTTAAACTAGAAAGATGTTTTTCTAATTTCTAACCTAAATCTCCCTGGTTAAAATATTAATACTTTTTTTTGTTCTCTATGCACTGAACATGAGAAACCAATTTACCTTCCTTGCTATGACGGAAGCTTCCTATGAAGCTTCTATAAACTAATTATACTCTTTAATATACTAATTGAAATGTCTGCAGTCTTTCTGGGCTGAACTTGGGATATTTGTAATATGTTTGTTTAAATGGTATATCTGGGGCAAAAAAAGGCTTTTCAGTAAAATAGTTTTACAGAAAAATTTTACCTGGTCCAAAATATTTATAATTTCTCAGGTAAAGCTGAAAACTTAGTAAAATTTTGCTTATTTAGTCAAAACGTTTGATTTGTTACTGAACAAAAAAAGGGAAAACAATTTTAGGGCAAATGCTGAGCTCTGTTCTCTCCTCTCCTTCACCTATGTCTTACAAAAATAATTTTCATTTTTAAGCTTAATTCTAATGCCAATAATTCCAAAATCTGCAGGTATTTGGCGTTTTCCTTCTGTCCCACTTCTAATGGAAAATCATTCTGTCTCTTTGTGAGTCTGTTCCCAGGACCAAAGAACTGTTCTCATTGGGAAGAAATGATAATAATAATAGTAAAGTGGAGTTCCCTGTAAATTTTATTTTGAGGCAGTTCATTTTATCCCCTAACTTTATTTTTGCAGAAGAAAAGGATGATTTGTCTTTGCAGTGACTGCAGGCCAAGGAGGGAAAGAGAAGCTGAGAACCTTCCCGTCCGTAGCAAAACCTGGCAGCGATGGTCTTAATAGAGTTCAAGTTTATTTGACTAATTCTTTCACCACTTGTCAGAGAACATACTTTTGTTTGCGGTAACAAAACAAGCTCTTTCCTCCCCCATTTCTCCAGTGAGTAGCACAAGCACTTGTGTGGAGCACACATTACCGCTAACCGTTATGATGTTTGCTGTCAAACTCATTTATTTATGCAACCGCTGTGGAAAGGCCTGGGGCCCATAAGCAACCCTGAAAGATTTCAGAGCCCTGGTGTGGGGTCATGAAAGGGAAAGTGAGGGGGAGGGTGAAGCCTCCCCTGGTTATGAGAAAGGAACTGACACAGGAAATGGTCACATATGGCACAGATTTATTGTGTCCGGGACTTCCCATTCAAAACTCATTATATCCACGGCTCAGAGCAGTGCATGGCACGGCCACATTCATTTTTAGGTCTGGCATCCGATGAAATTGCCGTTCTGCTTTCGGGGGGTGGTGGTAGTTTTATCATTCCTTGGCCAGAGAGACGGTGACTAGAACCGCGTCGGCAAAGGCTCTGCCATTTGCTGCCCTTTGCCTTTATGTTGAGCCCCGGGTATCAGTGTCATTAAAGCTTCGGTCGGTGGGGTTGCTGGTCAGGAGGAGAGAAAAATCTTCCTGGGCTTTAAATACGCCTAAAGGAAACCAGGATTATCTTAAGGGGAAACATAATGGGAAAAGCTTTGGTAGTGACGTGAGAAACAAATTGATACTTGCAGAAGAGCGTGTTTTTTCAAAGGTGAAATAATTTGGACCAAAAGCTGTTTCTCTTTGCATTTGTCTCTTTTAATCATCTTTTGTGGGAGACAAGATCCTTGTCACACCCAGCTATTGGCTCTTTGAATGATGCTTAATGACTTCAAGAGCTTTGTGGGAATAGTTTTGTTTGTATTATCTGCTTCATGAGAGCATCTAAAAGCTCCAGTTAGGGCCCTGGGTCCTATTTTGCTAGCTGCTCTACAAAAAGCCATTATTTCCACCCCTTTGCTGTCTAAGCCCTCCTTTGAGAGGGCTCAAGATACATTCTCCTGGCTATGTTATTCTCCTCTCTAGCTCTTTGCAGTTTTGCGAGACAGATTTGATATTTTCTCTCAAAGACCAAAGATGATCTCTCTGACTCAAGAAGTTCCTGACCTGTAAATCACTGAAAGCTTGAGGAGCATTTTGGGTGAACATTGCTATATGCGTGCTTTGTTCCCATACTTTTTGATCGTTGTTGGAGAGCATCCTGGCCTCAGTGGGCTTCTGGTCTCTCTTGTTAAGACTTTACTTGTGCACTTATGCTTTAAGGTCAAGAATGAGTTATTGCTACAGTCTCTGGGAACTGGAAAACTGCAATTTTTTGTTCATAACTTGGAAAGATATACTATCGTTTATAACATATGTGCCTTACCTCTTAGGCATGGGGGAGCTCTGAAGGGTTGGTGCTAGCATAAAAATATGTAACCATATGAAAGATGCAAATAATGCTTGATTTGCAGTGAATAAATACTAGCAGTGTGTGTGGCCATATCAATGCATGCAAACAATGAATGCAAGAACAAATATTTCATATACGACACCTTTTTTCGATGGATTTGTATGTGAAAGGGAAGGGTCAATGCAGATCCTGTGATGCATAATAAGAATGAGCTTATACCACAGACCTTCTTTCAGTGGAAGCACTAATAACTGTCTTTTCTCTACTTGGGCACCTACTTTTACAAATCTTGTAGGAACATAGTATCTTTGAGTCCACAAATGTGACTGAAATTGGCCAGGGGGTTCAAAGTTTTTTATGGAGGAACGATAAACAGGAAAGCATAAAAACCCCCACAGTGTGATATTACGAGATTCATTTCCTTCTAAAATAATTTTCTTTAAAAGAAAGAATTAACAGCCTAAAGCAATCACTCCATTTTTATTTACACGATCCCTGCTTTGAGTATATATTTATGTGTATATCTCATGCATGTACGTACACAAATACACAAGCAGCACACATGCCACCATGCATTCCTACGCACGTATTCCCAACACACACCTTGCGAGAAACCCACCCCAAATAAGTTACTTGGCGTTGCGTATCTGTGTGTTTATCCCCCATGGGAATGCTGCTAAACTCAATGGAGTGATATCCCTAATTTACAGTCAGTGGGATTTCTAAAAACGATGGGGGATGCCTTGTTTCAGCATCCGCTGAAGCTGATGGGCTTGTTTTCACTTACCTACATGAAGATTTACAAGATCAGCAGCTGCAGAGCCATTGCTTTCAAAGGACGAGTGCGTAGGCATGAGGACCCTGTGCCAGGGATTAGACAGGAGAATCAGGGTCAAGATTATTTACGGGGACCATCTGAACTTGAGAAATGTAGAGAACCTTTTGTATAGAAAAAACGACTGACCTCAGAATAATTTACCTTTGCTAGATTTCTAAGGTCCTACTGCTGGGCCCTTTTTCTTTATTTCACATTTGAATGTCAGCAGGTCAAAAGGAACAGTTAATGCTGATGAATATTTCCCCCTCAGCAAAGATACGTGCTGGCCAGCCCAAGGCCAATGAATCGCAATTTCTAAACAGTGTCCCATTTATCTCTCCCCTCCCCCTTCCTCCCCTACTCGCTTTTATATTTTTGTAACTATAATTGTAGTTAAATTAGAAATAACTGACGGCCAAATCCAGTCAGATGGAAAGAAAATTGCGGGAGATTTATTTTATTTTGATAAAAAACTGACATTGCCTTTTGTTTTTGTCAAAAAAAAGACAATATATATTTCCTTGTAACGTGAATTGTGAAATCTATCATGAAATGGGTAAAAATTATTGAAGGAAATGGTGGTGTTAACCTGAAGGGGAAAATCATTAATGCTGATGTATTTCATTCAATTTTAAAAGTAGAATTTATTTTATTTTATTTATTTGGCGTTGGTGAACTAGGGTAAAGGCAGGAGACTTGCACAGGACTCTATGTGCCTTTAAGTCAAAACATCTATTTTAAAAATACTCTTCCCTCCTTACCTCCTGCTCCATTTTTCTAAATAAAGGATATGAGATGGTGGTGGTGGTGGTGGTTTTTTTCCTAAGCAAAGAGGACCCCCTTGGCGCATTTTTCTTTTCAAATGTGAAATGAGGTGGAAAATCCTCATTTCACGACAGGAAGGGCAAATATTGACACAAAGTTAATATTTGTCAGGAGCCCTAGAAGCAACCTGAGTGCTAAAATCTCATATAGATATATATGTTTGTGTGTCTATGTGCGTGCGTGCATGTATATAATTAAATAATAAACTTGACTTGACGATAGGGGAATCTGCAGAAAGCAAAGTCTGCTCTCGGAAGCTGAGGAAATAGCTGCAGAGGGTGAACACACGCACTCTCCACATATTATTTCTCCCTCTTTCTTGCACCGAGCAGGACACACACACCTGCCCGTGCCTGCACCCAACGCACACAAGTCTTCTTCTTCTGCTTGGGTGCATGGAGCTCCTGGTGTGACATTCAGCCTCACCCGTGCACACATCGCTACAGATAAGAACATCTTTTCCGTCTTCCATTTGTAAGGTCTCTGGCTGACTCACACATGGCAGGTTTCTCTTTCTTTTTTCCCCCCATTTTTTTTCTCCCTCTCACACACGTGTGTGTGCAAACACACACGGATATACAACTATAACCTGTTTAATCGAATTTTACCCATCGCAGGGGGATGCTTCTGGAATTTATAACTGTTATTGTTCATCGGCAATGTAAATAGCACATGTCAGCTCAATATTCAGTGGTCACTCAGTATTTATTAAGTCCTGTCCACTCTGGCCTTTTTTAGAGGAAAGCCCCGGGGCAGATTAGCTGCTGGCCCTGACACGCCGCGTCACTTATCTATTCGCATTGATTATGAGAGTCAGCTGTGGCCAGGACTCACTTTTTCCTTCTCCTCTCAGACCCCTCTTACAAGCACCCCTGCTTGGATTTTCATGAGGAAATAATCAGATTAGGGCTTCAGCGGCGAGTTCATATGGAGTTCTCTTTCTCCAATGTGCTACTAACTGAATAAACGTGTTTTGTGGTAAATTGTAAATGACATTATGATTACTAAGGCCAGCATGGGTTTCATTTAAAAGTGATCGAAATTGCAGGCTGCAGAAATTGTGACTGGCAGATAAGGCCATTTGGAAGGAGACAAGCAACGATGTGTGTGCGTGCGTGGGGGGGTGCGCGTGTGCAGGAAACGAAGCAAACCCACTTTGCAACGCAGGCAGGGCATAGGAAAGTCCTGGGAAATCACAAAATATCAGCAAATCCCATTTGTAGACAAGAGAAATGTCACCGGGGGAAGATGGGAGGTTTCCGGGAGAGCAGACGATGAGCTCTGTCAGCCTCTGTGGGCTGGCTGCCTGCTGCAGGGTGCATCCTCCCAGCACTCCAGGACAACACCGAATGTCTCCGAGTGCGGCATTTCCACTTCTGCTTCTGAATGGAGTTGTCTCTCTCTCTCCCTTTGCCCCCAGCACACGCCGTTAGCAAAATACTTACACTGATAAAGCAAAAAAAAAAAAAAAAAAAAAAAAAAAAAAGGGGGAAA